>NC_067286.1:16578470-16891823 GCF_020740795.1 Apus apus
AAGACAGACATGAAATATATCAGGGAAAGGGCAAGCTTGAGTGGGTTGGAAAGAAGTTCTTTGATATTAATGCCCCACAAGATACTACATTAAGAGGGGGAATTATCCACAGGCAAAATCAGGGAATAACAGATTAAAATCTTTCCCTTTATGGCAAGTAAGGACAGACTACTGGTAGCAGTATGTCGTGGTTTGGGCCTAACACCACAACAAAGAACCAGCCACGTGGCCACTCCCTCAACTCCCTGCCCACACACATCCATGCACTAGGATGGGGAGGACAAAGGCCAACTAGAAGCCCATGGCTTAAGACAAGGACAAGAAGAGGTCACTCACCATTTACAGTCTCAAAGCACTCAACTTGAGGAAAAATACTTCAGTTTCCACTAATCCGATCTTCCCCCTCATTCTTTCTCAACAACGTCGGGATCTTCACCCCGGCGCTGCTTTCAGCTCTCCAGCACAGCTCTTTCTTCTGCTTGTTCTCTGCTCAGGTCTTATATGAATTATTTCATAGGTTAATCATGGAGGCACATCTATTGTCTTTCTAAGGACTCAGCCTTGGCCATCTGAGCTGGAGGAACTTTCAGTAGCCTCTTACAGGTGCCACTCCTGGGGCCCCATCTCCTGCTACCAAAACCATGCCAGAACCAAACCAGCACACAATAGTAATACTAGTATGTAATATGAAGAGTCTGGACAGAAACATGTGTGAGGGGATACAAGTAATTTATTGTGCATATAGGTCCAACCTGCAGAATTATGTCCACTATCTTTACTTGGAAGAAGCCAACTACAAGGTTAAGAAACTGCAGAGCATTATCATAGCAGGAAGGACAAAAACTGCATCCAGTTCTGGGCTCCCCAGTTCAAGAGAGACAGGGAACTACTATAAAAGAGTCCAGTAGATGGCAACAATCATGCTTGGGGGATTGGAACATCTCTCTGATGAGGAAAGGCTGAGAGAGCTGGGACTCTTTAGCCTGGAGAAGAAAAGGCTGAAGGGAGACCTTGTTAACATCTGTAAGTATCTAAAGGGTGGGTGCAAGAAGGATGGAGCCAGACTCTCTTCAGTAGTTCCCAATGACAGGATGAGGGGCAACAGGCACAAGCTAGAACATAGGAAGTTCCATTAAAATATGAGGAAAAACTTCTTAACAGTGAGGGTGACAGAGCACTGGAACAGTCTGCCCAGTGAGGTTGTGGAGTCTCCTTCTCTGAACATGCTCAAGGCAGGCCTGGATGCAGTCCTGAGTAATGTGCTCTAGGCAATCCTGCTTTAGCAGGGGAGTTGGACTGGATGATCTCTAGAGGTCCCTTCCAACTCTGACAATTCCATGATTCTGTGAAAAACTGTTGGATATTTTCCTTCTGTTATTCCTCCTTTCTCATCACGTGCCTTTGCAATTACTGCTTGCTCAGTTGCAGAATTCCCAGCAAGTGCTGGCAGCAGTGTCGATTGGGAGGCTTATTCCCACAAAGCTTTGCTTTGGAAGACACTAGTCTATCCCCATGCTGGAATTGCCATGTCCCTTTCCACAAAGAGAAGAAGTTATGCATGTGTTGTGGTCCAAGATCAACGGGGCTAGAAAACTCAAGTTGAATCCCGGATCGCCCCTTCTCCTCAATTAGAGGAGGAATAGCCCCAAATTGGCTGGTTTTACTTTCCCAGTGGGTTCATCCCTAGCTTGGGCCCAGCTGGCTACACTGGGTGTGTCCCTAGAACACAAAACTCTGCCCAGATGGGCGTGCACCAGCACAAACACAGAGATTATGTGTTTAAAATACCACTTTAACAGTTTTCAAAGAGTCTGTGGGGGGAAACAGCATATGCAAATGTACCCGGTCGGTAAAGAGAAAGACAGACTGTTATAGCTGGGGGTAGAGAGAGCCCTACACCTATCCCATATAGGGTCGACGAGGTGCGTGTGTGTGTGGCCGATTACTTTTGCCTGGGGAAGAGAGTGCAGGAAAATAAAAGGTTTCTCAGTTAGTCTTACAGTTCCCAGCTTAGAAACACTGACAGGAGTAACAGCGATGGCTGCCTCGGGAGCACGGCTCTGCCTGCTGGGCCTTTGGGGTTGCTGCAGTGGTTTGGAGCCCAGGGGACAGCAGGGACATGGCTGGAGCTGTGGCTGGAGCTCAGGAGCGCGGCTGCCAGGGCAGGAGCTTCGGCTGGAGCTCGGAACTGCTGCTGCAAGGGCTGGAGCTGTGGCTGGGCATGGGAAGTGCGGCTGCCAGCGCTGGAGCTGTGGCTGGAAGTGCTGGAGCTGTGGCTGGAGCTCAGGAGCACGGCTGCAAGGGCTGGAGCTGTGGCTGGAGCTCAGGAGCGCGGCTGCAAGGGCTGGAGCTGTGGCTGGAGCTCGGGAGCGCAGCTGCCAGGGCTGGAGCTGTGGCTGGAGCTCGGGAGCGTGGCTGGAAGTGCTGGAGCTGTGGCTGGGCCTGGGGAGCACGGCTGCAAGGGCTGCTTTAGGAGCACGTGATGACAAAGTGATTTGGGGAGCGAGCAGTGATCCCAGCTTTTTCAGGGTGCTCCAGCTCCCTTCTTCCGTTTCTTTGGCTTAGTTTGTGTAGCTCCTGGACGAGCAGGGTCCACGAGAAAAAGCAGAAACAAGTTCCTTTTTCCAGCCACACAAGGCTCTCTTTTATCTGGTGTCCCATTCCTCTTTCCTCTGTCTTCCTTTTTTTCTCTTTTATATCAGCAGCAGCAGCGGACAACATGGCCCTTAACGACCACTCTTCTTGTCCGCTCAGCTCCCAGTCCCAAGGTGGGTTCCTGCAAGGGCTGGGTCCTGGCTGCAAACACAGCAAGGTGGGGCTGTCCCTGTCCTTCATTGTGTGAGCCCCCGCCCACAGCCCCCTCCCCGCAGACGTATCTCTTGTGGAGGCCGGTTCTGCACAGCATGTTCAGCACGTTTCCTTGGCAAATTAAAGTCTGCACATTTTGCCACCAAAACAGGTACTAAGGCACCAGATGCTATCGTGCACCACAGTCAGAAGTCAGTGCTTTGATCCATCTCGCCCATTTCCTATCCTATTGCAACATTCTGCACTCCATGATGCCTTCCTCCCGTGACCACATAACCCATTTTCTGCTTGGTTACACACTGTGCTCTTACATCCCCTATCTGCTTGCTTAGATGAGAAACCAGTTATTTAAAACAATCCACTGAAATAAATAGACAAATTGCTCATGTAACTCAAGAGATCTGACTAGTAAAAAAGAACTAAAATCTCTAGAGAGAGGCACACGTCAGAAAGGTCACGTTTCTTAACCAGCTTTTTTCCTGGGATCAGAAAGTAAGGTTGTGAAACATATCAGAATTCTGTTTTCCTGTTTCCTTTCCACAGTTTGTGTCTGAGGGCTTAATTTTTATTGGGATGGTGTTGCAAACAAGCCAGCCAGGGGCTTCAGGAAATGTCTCTATCCCCGATCCTTCACAAGTGAGTCCAAATATTCTCCAGTTGGTCTTTGGAAATTATCTGGTGCAAAGAGGCTCTAACTCTGATGCAGACATGGTTAAAAGCTGTAAGAAGCTCCCTAGGCTGGTGTGGCACCTACAGGCTTAATGTATTTACATTAATCAAGCTTCAATCAAAGGCTTATTGGAACTCTCAGTTGGTGTGCCTGCATTACAAATAGCAATAGAGATTTGTGAGAAGGTTTAGTCAAGGCCTTAGCATAACTTGCAGCTACAGTACAAAAATACATAAACCATATAAGGTTACATACTTCATTAAATGTTAGCAATACACTTAAAACTAAAACTACGGCATGTACTTTATATACAATTTTGATTGTCTATAATCTGTGTCAACACAGCTGTGCTACAGACCTCCTAAGTCACTGTTAGAAGTCCATCTGCTTCACTGAATTGTGTCTAGTTTTCAAATAATGGCAATTTCTTTAACATTTTATGATTCCCGACTGTGAAAACTGCCTCTTGCGTGAGCCAGTGTCAAAATCTGACTAATGTTGCAAACTGTGTGGTGCAATGTGATTTTGTTGGCAGTTGGAGAAACATAAAAATGTTAAGACACTTCACAAAAGTTTCAAGGAGTCACTGAATAAAGCTTTTAATCTCAAGTAGCACGTACTTCATTACATCAGCATTTTTCAAGGAATGTTCCTATTGTCAATGAAAATTAGCTCCAAGAATTTGAAAGCATGAAGGGAACCAAAATCCCAGAATTACGGCTTTTGTGTCAAGCATTCTGTAAAAAAACAGACTTCTGAAAAGCTGGATCTTTCACTTCACAAACACAAGCTTTTACTATGCCAATAAGGCCAAAGTAGATAATCTCTACAGGAAGATTTCTGATAGCTCTGAGTTAGAGAAACGTCATTGCGCCCATCTGTTTTGCTCTATACTAGAACCATGGAAACTTCAATGGAAAAGAGAGAACAGGACTGGGTTTGGGGCCTTAGCTCCCAGGCTAGACTCCCTACATGCTCTACAACAGTAAGTGTTCAAAATGGTGCACAGGTTTTTTTTTTGTACTCTCCTCAAAATAAGCTGCTATCCAAGTTATTAAGGAGATTTAGCCATACAGAAACTTTGAAGAGCTGGTGATAAGTTATTTCTAAGTGGAAAGAACACAAATATCAAAATTTCAAATCAAAATAATATTTCATAACTTAGTGACTGACAAGCACACTGACCAGTTTTTTTCTCTGCTGACTTTATTCAACTGTTACCATTTGCTTTCAGAATAGTCTATCTCAAATCAAACCTGGTTTTCCCAAGGGTTGCAGCTTGCCTTACAGAAAAGCATTTCTCCATAACAAGAACTTTAAATACCAGTCATGTAAGACAAGCGGCCATGTAGCTGCCATCCTTACAGGTACCCTTTATATTACAAACTAAACAAATCTAACCTGTTTGCAGACTCAGCAGTGGCTGTGGACATTTGTCCTGCCTTCTGTCTGAGCATTAGCCAGTGCTGTAGGTGTGCTGTCAGAGACAGTCTGTTGTACAAGTTGCTGTATGCTTTTTGGATTTCACTCTGTTTCTTACAGGAAGCCCAGACATTTATACTTTCAGTAGACATCTCAGTAATTATTTCAAGTAAAATGAATAATATCTGGCCAGCTCACTGCTCAACTAAGGGAACTAAGAAAAGTGATGCGAGTGAGTCAGCAGCTAGGTCTATTGCTCATGAGTGGATAGTAAGTTTATGTTTGAGATCAGTGTAACACATACCCAGAGGTCTGTTTTCCTGTGCCACGTGCATATTGGACTAATAATTACTAAAAAGGCTTTTCTCCTGGCCAAGAACTAACCCTCTCCTCTTGGTGTGAAGGGCCAAGACCATGCTAAAAGGGCTTCACAGCTTGGGAGGTAGGGATACATAGGGACCATCACTCACAGAGCATCTCTGAGAAGAGGGTGTTTCAGTCACCTCTCTGTTTTCTCCCTGTTTCCTTGTCCTAAGGAGAAAGGCTCAATTGCTTCATCCTCTCAATGCAGAACAACTCCCCCTACCATGGCCCTCCACGTTTCTCCCTGGAAAAAGAGGGGTAAAGCAGCCAGAGCAGAGGCCTTCTTCTCCACCCACCTGACTCAGTGGTTGGAGACATCCTAGCCTCCAAGCTGTGCTGTGACCAACCTTGTGCTCAGAGTAGGAAAGCAGAGGTAGCTACTCAGGCTTGCTTCATGCCAATACAGCCTGCCGCTACATCTGCTTTGTTGCACCCTGATTGCTTTGCTGAATGCACACAGAGCCAAACTAGACCATTAAAAAGGACAGACCATTAAAAAGGGATAACTGAGGGAAGAAACAATTTAAATGTCCACTTCTGCTCTTCTACTTTGTCCACTCGTCCCTCCCATGGGAATAAATCTGTCTGCAATTTCCTTAACACTGACACTCTGGATACCCAAGGCAAACATCTCCTAGTCAGCTGGGGAGATCCCTGTACGGCTGCTGCTGTGCATGGGGAAAACACCAAGCACCCAAATCAATCGCAAGCCATAAAGCCACTTCACCAAAAGGCTTTGGCAGTTCTCAGAAGACAATGTACTTGGAGTAACTGGAAAGACCTTGACCTGGATGCAATAGCCCAGTGGTACTGCTCAGGCTGGGATCAGAGAAAGGCAGAGGCAGCACTCCAAGAGGGCTGCGCTGTGAGCCAAGATACACACTGAGACTTGGGACCTGTTTTAATTATTGTTTCATTTCTTTCACTGCTCAGGAACATGTAACAAGCTGAAATGTGCGTTGTGCCTGTAAACATTTACTTTCTTTTGGTCTTGTGCAATGCTGTGCCTCACTCTCTTGGATGATGCCTGGAATGCAAGAATAGCCATAACACATCCATCGTACAACTGTGGACTCAACTGTTTGTCTCCAACAGTGACCAGCACAAGCTGCTTTGAAGGAAGTTGCTCGAAACCCCACATTGGGCAACTGTGGATTACATTGCCTCAGAGGGAAGCTTCTTCCCTCTGCTTTGTGAGTTGTGTTTGAATTCTGCCCTAAAAATCAGGAAAGTCTGCCTGTCCATCTAATACTTATCTTTTTCCCATGCCAATTCATGCATTCAGAGTGCTTTCCACTTGGGCATTTGCCAGTTTCTTTGGGTGGTGTGCTACACAGGGCTGCAAAGGTCAATCATACCCTGTATGGAGGACTTTGCACAGTGGGGCTGCGGTTGCTGTAAGCTGGATGGCACACAGACATCTGAGTCAGTGTCAGCACACTCTTTGCAGATCACAGACACACTCTGGCCCTTTGTACCCACAGCCTGTGAGCACAAGGCACTGGGGATCCTGTCCCTCTCACTTACAATGGTCATTTTTTAACAAGGCAAGTGAAGGGGCATGCACACCATCAAAAATTTATTATCTTCTCCAGGCCTTCAGCAGAGAAATTATCTCACAATTTGGCAAACCTCACCAGATGCACAAGGCTAGCTGGGGTAACAAGGAAGAGTTGGCTAGCCTGGGACCGTGCGGCCTCTCCGACCCCTCCGGCAAGGCCGTCTGCCTTGCTTGGAAAAGGAAGGGAACCTTTGCTCTGAAGGAGCATCTGCAGGACTGAAACCAATAAAAGCCAGCTGTGAAAAATGAAAAGGGAGGGGAAGGCAGGGAAATACTGATTATTATGACTAGGAAAAACAGTATTAAAAAAAAAAAAAGGAAAAGAAAAAACTGATCCCATATGGGAGGCAAATGAAATACAAATGCAAAACAGGCCATTACGCAGTGTCTGTTGTAAGGCTGCCACATGGGGGGCTCTGTTCATGTGTCAAGATGTAGTGTCCCTGGGACCTCTGGAGATGCCCCTCTGCTCTGTGGCAGGATTAGAGTTACCTTGGAGCATCCTGGGCTGTGACCAGCACTGGGGCAGTTGATTAGACAGCCTCTACAGGATGACCAAAAAGTTATTCCACTCCCTCTGCAGATGCACACAGAGAATAACCTCAGGTCTGCCAGACTTAATCATCCCACTAACCCTTTTCTGCCTCAGCCACTTATTCCAGGCAATTTTGCAGCTGGCCCCTTGCTGCTTTTGAGGTAAGGTATTGTCCTCCTCCACTTCCAGAGGTTGACCCACACAGCTGCCCTTTTGTTATTCTCCTTCTTACTCCACAGTTCTCCTTCTTCAGCAGATCATCTCCATCACCTGCTCCATCTGCCTACCCAACGTGTGCCCTTCAAGCTGTACCTGAGCTACAGCCAAGCCCCTGCAGCAAGCCTCTCTGGGGCAAAATGTCTTCAGCAACAAGGAGGCTTTTGGGGTGCAGACAGCAAGCACAGTCCAAGCTCAGTCCCTCCCAGGAGGAAGGGAAATGCCCACTCTGTAACAGTTATACCCTAAGGCTCACTCAAGATGTGACTGGACCAACAGGGCTGAATGTCAGGTCTCGTTCCCTTCTCAGCTGTTCTCCTGCTGCTCTCAAAGCACAAGGAGTCAGTAGAATGGGGGCTCATTTGGTGATGGTGGTGATAATCATTCTTCCACAGAAGGAAAAACTGGAGGACAGCAACATGACTTCCCACGTCTGTAGGCTGTGCTCCCCAGAGATAAACGTTTTTCCAGATCTCAAGGGACAGATGGTTAAAGGGTGGGTGGCTCATTCTGCCCTGCTATTGTGATTCTGTCAAAGATTCACAATATTTAGTTCTTTCTTTTTTAAGAGGCTCCTGCCCATATATGAGTCTCAGTGTCTATGTAAAAGACAAAGTAATTTCATGCATACTATAACAGAGAGAAAACATCCAAAAATCTGAACTTCAGAGTTCAAACCACAGAAAGAGAAAAGAATCCCTTCAAGAAAATCCATAGGAAACCCTCCCATTAAAAGCCAGCCTCACTTTTTTGGAGTTCAGCTCAGCTATAGTAAAATCCTTGTACCTGCTTATGTGAGGGCTTGAGGCACTTCAGCCACGGACACTGATCCCAAGCCTGGCTTCTTCACCCACCCAGTGCCAGGGCAACTTGGACCTGTTTTTTGAGAATTATCTCTCTGATGTCTGGATTTGGGGGAGAAGCAGGAAGAGAGGGGGCCCTAAAGACACTCCACTTTGCAGTACAAGCATGTTCCACAACACGCCCAGGGCCACAGCCAAATGCACTAGACCACAAGCACTCCCAGATCCTACTCCAGAGTCTTCATAATTCCTTCTCTGAAGCCAAGAAAAACAGAGCAAACAGAAAACAAGTTACAGTGGACAAGCAGGAGTATTTGTCCCTTACTACAATGGCCTTAAGGAATTAGAGAGGTAGGGTTGATGAACCTTTAATTACTTGTGCAATAACAACCTCTGTTTCCAGCATTCCTTGGCAGGCAAGAAGAGGCTGAAGCAGTCAGGGACCTGTTATGCTCTCTGCTCCACAGGCTTGAAATCGATACGAAGGCCCCTCACCCAGCTGGTCACAAGTTTCAAGACACATTCCACACAGAGGTTGTTTATAGCTATTAAAATCAGTGAAAAGAAAATACAATAAAAATAAACAGCTCTTTTTCTAAGGAGTTGTTACTGAACTCTACAGCTAAGGTATTCAAAGCTCTCATACTTCTTTTTCCAGATAGTTAAGAGTGATTAAATAAAAGCAAATTATTAGACCAGCCTTCAGGCTCAGTATATCGATATTTTGTGTCACGTGTCATCCTCTACCATAGACTGAAGAAGAGGGGGCACTTCTCACTAAGGACCCCTAGATGTAACAAAGACAAGTGAGGAGCTGAGGAGAGTGATCATCCTTAATTTCTACCACACAAAATGAAGGCAGAAAGAGAGATTAAGGAATTGAATACAGTCTGGAAGTAAATTTCACTCTCCTGATTCTCAAGCCACAGAAGTGACCCTTCTTCTGGGAGGAAAATCATGACGTTCACAACTGACAGCTGAAGAATGCAGAAGGTGCTCTACCTTCCCACAAGGTCTAACACACATCTAGATGTACTGTACCTGCAACAGTTGCCCAACTTGCCAACTTTCCCAAGCTCCATCTCATCTGGGATTCTGCAACATGACAGAGGCTGACCCAGAGGTCACAAAAAGAAACCCTGCAACAGACAGCTTGCAGGCTATTTTGCTTCCTTATTTCCTAAGTCTCTTCCTATCCCCACCTCCATCTACTGGAGTCAGCTTGTGTCTTGACGCATATGGCACTGATGACTTCCCAAAACTCTTGTTCTTTTAATGTTACCATTAGCTCTTTGATATCTTGGTTATCCACAGAAATAGCCCCTGTGTCTGCATCCAAAGTTCTTGGCCCAGATATTTTGTGGCAAAGAATTGCACAACACTAATCTAACCCAACGTCAAGTGAAAATATTTCTGAGTTAGTTTATATCTTGCTCTCTTTTTTGTTTAACTGACAGTCCCCACTCACACATATGGTAAATTTAGGGAGGTGCTTCTGGGTAGCCTGTCTCTAATCATGTTGCCTCTCACTTCTCTCTTCTCCAGAATTAATATTTACAGGCTTTTTAATCTCTTTTCAAAAGAGGTCCTTTTCTGTTTCCTTAACTACAATCATAGCTGGCTCCTGAACACCCTCTACTCATTTCGTAAGACATAAGAAAGATCTGGCTGGACAAAACTGCTTCATCCACTGAGATGCCAGCAAGCACAAGTAATGCAAATCTCCACTTCCCCTCCTTCTGCTGGATCACCAATCAGGTCACAATCACTATTAAGCCCAGCTGGAGAAACCAAAGCATTCAGAAGTTGACTGAGTCATCTAAAGCAACAAAGATCAGCAGCAGCAGGCTGCCACACAGCTCTGGCAAAGACCCTTTAAAACACTAGATCCCTGGAACGAAGGGCTTGCACTGGCTCATCCATGAGAGCACCTTAATGGCATGAATGAATTCACCCCTAACTTCAGGGCCAGTTCATTCAGAAGGGTTAATGGGGAGAGAGGTGGGAGACAGCAGCGCCACCTCTGGTTTGAAAGCAACCTACCAGAAGAGATCCCACTGGCAAAGTGGGGGACAATGTGGTATTAAGACAGCTACTCAGAGTGTCAACATCAACTCTTAGGGCTTCTCAGGCCTCCTCACCTTCACCCTGTAGAAATTTGCCTGATCAGCCCATAATAGCAGGACCCATCTTTGAATTCCATCGCCAGCTATGTCTGTATAAGCAGTAGCAACACAGACCCAAGATGTATGGGGCAAAGAAGCAAAAGAGCCCACAAATGCTTTCAGTTCTGTTTCAAAGGCTTGGAAGTTCCTCCTCTTCTCTTCCCCTAGACCCTTCCATAAAAGCTTTGCATGCAGAGTAGTGTCTCTTGGGTCCCTCATTCTCTTGAGCAAAGTAAACAGACCTCCCGTGTAGTGACAAATGAACAACAAACAGAGGAGGAAGAAGAAAAAAAAATCTTGCTGCCAACTTGGAGATTTTTTTTCCCAGCATGTTTTTCTAAAAAAAAAAAATAAAATGTGCAAGCTATGCCCCAAGGGTGACCCTGCACAAAGTTTTCTGGCAGCTCCAATGTCCTCCATTCCCCCCTCACATCACCACAGACACCCCATCTTTCCCCATGCTCTTCCCTGACATACACATGCACATACAGAGCCCTAAGAATCCTGGCACCCAGACGGCTTTTTCTTTTTCAAGCATGCCAAAACAAGCTAAGCTCCTAAATCCCTTTTAGAATCTAGCCTTGTGTGGAAATCTGTTTGCCTCAATCGTGTGTTTATTTTCTTTTGTTTTCAGGTTGGTTAGCCCAAGGGCAAATGTTGTTCCTAGCACCAGTTTTGGGGTTGGGTGGTTGGTTTTTTTTGGTATTTATCTTTCAATCAAGTGTTCCTCCTTGCAAGGATAAACAGGATGTTTAGAGACTCTGGGTATGACGACCAGTCTTTGACAGCTGTTGTGACACACCACACACTGGGTTTGCCATGTGTGCAAGCACTGGCACAGCTCAATCTGCAGCAGGCTCTCATCATTTGAGGAGATGGACTATATGACCTAAGAATACTTTGCCAGGTCTGTTTTCAGCACAGACTCACGGGGGAATATGCCACACCATCCAGAATGCTCCCTGGCCTCTCTCTCCACTTACAACAGGAACACCTGCCCATCCCAAAGTAATTCCCTTTCTAGCCAGCTCATTTCACTTGCTTAGCTACACTAAACCATGCTCTGCCTCAGAGAAATTTTTCTTTTCCAGGTACATAGAGACAGACAACAGTCAAAATACTTTTAAACCACAGTGATTCAACAGAGGGAGTTTCCCAAGCCTTTTTTCAGAAAGGGAGTTTTCCAAGCCTTGAATCACTGACATTGGTCTGACTTCTGAATCAAGAACTTTGGAAAATGAAGTGTAGATAGCAGTAACTGAGGACTAGGTCCCAACCAAGACCTGCCTACCTGGAATACTGTGTGTAGCCTCAAGGTGCTCTGTAAACTCCCAGTCACCAGAGAATAAGATTCTCAAAAATTTTAATCACTTTTCATTTGCAACATTTACTAACAGCTGAAGGCAGGAAAGGTTAAGAGACTGATAATTAGTTCTGCCTTATAATTAAAATGAGTTAGTTTTGCACCAGGCCCTAGCTAGCTACTGTGTTCTCCGGCCACTAAGTGTCTGTGGAGTATCTCCTGAATCCTGCAAACTGGGCGTGTCCACAACAGCAGCACACACTTTGATAAGCACATTTAAAAATAATTAAATTATCTCTGAACAGCTGTAAATCACTCTGAAAGAAATGGCTCAGCCAGGCTGTCATCTTAGCTCGTCTAAAACCTTTCACTTTTGAAGAAAATAATTACCCCTCTTCTCCACAAGCACAATTCCTAAACAGCAGTGCTCAGTTTTCCCCATTACAACTGCTTTAAGAAATTCACAGGACAGTGACAACGTGTTGCTGACTTTCACAATGTTTGGGCACAGTTTATCCAAGGAAACTTACTTCATCCTGCAATGCTTGTCAAGTTCAAGCCTTAAAAATCCATTCCAGGTAACATTCAACCGCAACCTTCTGGACTGCACACAAACTACAGCATGAAACTTTATGGTCTGTGTTATTCAGAAGGTCAAGAGGGATTATCACAATATTCCTTTTTAGCTGTGGTACCTATGAGCCTTGGCATACAAGCCACCCTGGAAAACCATTCTCAGACTACTGTTTTAAATTGGACTCTGAGCGGTCCTTGAGCTCTACTTCAGGAGTTATAAAGATAACTGGTTTACAGTTTTCAGTTCTGCTAGCAAAAATAGCACTGGCTTTCTGTACCTTGCTCTGTTTCACAAACTAAGCAGACATCCTCTATCAAACCTTTAGTGCTCCCTGCAAGCTATTCCACAAACATGCCAGAGCTGAAGAAGCAATAGCCTGTCCTACAACCTAAAAATTCAAATAAGTAAAATAATTTTCCTGAAAAAAAACCCAAAACTTTGATATAATTGGGATAACCTGGAAGGACTGGGCACTCCCCAGTGATTAAGACATTTTCCACAGCAGGATGGCCTTGGACAGAGGAAGCAAAATTTTCCTACTGCCTTTCCTTTGCACAGAACAGGAATATTTACTAAATCAGTTAGAATATGCCTTTTCTGGAATCCACCACAAGGTTATACTTACTTCTTTCCTATAATTTATTTTATTTAGCCTTCTTTCTTTGCTTAATCATCAGTAGACTGACAAACAGGGAATAATGCACAGGATCATAAAACTGGCCACTGGTGTGCAGGCAGTACTTAATCTTTGACATAGTGTGGCTTACACACAGGAGCAGCAGCTACTGCAACTTTGTGTCTAACCACATACCAACTGAGCTGCACTATATGCCTGTCTGCTTCAAGGGAACTCTGAAGACAAAGTATTTGCACTCTCGAAGGTCACATAGCAAGGCTCAGGTGACAGCTGGTTATGAGACACCATAATTTTGTCACCTTCAGACATCCACATTCTTATGTGATCTACTGCAACCAACAAGGAACCTGTTTATAACACCCAAGCAAGCAGGACTTCCAACACAAAACTCATTTCAAAGCCATAATGTTAGGAAAACCATTGTACACGGTCACTTTACTGTCTCTGCAGTTGTACTTTGGCTTGTTTTAAAAAATAGTAAATACAAGTGAACAAAAAAGAAATAGCACATTCCCTCTGAAGTGTACTGGTGTTACTGGGACAAAGCTCATCATAGCTGGATGCCTTTCTTCACCAGAGTGGCTGACGCAGCCAGTTGCGCATCTGCAGACCGTTCCAGCGCATTACTCTCTTTGGGGCATTGCACGTGTTCAGGGGGGAAAGAACCTGCCTCCAACATCTCCCTTGCACATCAGCAGCTGCAGAGCCGTGCACGCCAAGTGCGGGACGTGGCTTCTCCTGTACCACAGCAAACATCAGCCTCTTCAACTGAGTCATTATTTTCATCTTTGGAAAAGTTATTCATACGTATATTTAAATCCTTGGCCTGCAGGTATGACTGCTGACATAGCCAAGGACAGCTTGACACTTCTGACAGCAGGGCTAGATGTGACCTCACAGGATCTGCCAATCCCTTGCATCACACAAAATAAACATCAGGATGCGCTGGAAGGAGAACCATTTAGTGAAAAAAACCCACACCATTCTGAGTTCTCATCCTCCTTTGCTGTACTTCTCTCCGGTACATTATATAACCTCTCCCTTCATATTCAAGTATCATCTCTGTTATCTTCCAGCCTGTAGAGTTTGGGGGATGGGATTTGTGAAGCACCAGATTGTATTAAGCACTGACACTTCCACAGAAAGATCCTTGCATCTAGACAAATTCAGTCATCCTACTTTAAAACTGCAGGCCAGCTCCTGATTTAACCTGGAGTTTCACATGTCACTACAAAACTCTGGAAGTGCTGGCTTTGCAGATATGCCAAGCATAAGAAGTGTTTTCAGCAAACTCAGTATTTTTCCACATCTACTATGGTGACTCTGCTGGCAGGCTGGGAGTAGCAAATCCTCCCTTACCTCCCTCGCTCTCAGAGCATCTCCCAGTTTAAGCACCAGCTACCTTAGATCATCATGCACAATCCCCCTTGGAGAATGGACAAAGAGGTGGGGAGGGAGACCCACCAGGGTCCCCTTGGAAAATGTACAAAGAAAGGGGGAGTGGGAAAGTCACCAGGGTCATAACCAACAAATCACAGAAGGAGATGGGCTGTCGTGCAGAAGGGAAGTAGCAGGGGGAAAGAGGCGACTAATGAGCAGAAGGGGGTGCGTAAAATTCTACTTGGATTGCCTCTCTTGGGAACAGCTGTTTCCTTATAAACATCTTGCTAGCTGTCCAAACAAGAAGTTCAGACACAGAACAATAAAGGAGAGCACCCGGGTAGAAGCATGTGAGGCATGGGCTCATTCACTACCCTGCCAGTTGCTCCAAGTGGCAGAATTCAAAAGCTGAGGAAATGTAAACCATACGTTTAACCTTGCATATGCTGGTGTTACAGCCAATGGCCTGCAGAAACACATCCTTCTCCATCTGTGGTGAAGTCCTTCCTAGTCCTCCTTTACCCCTCACTGTTTCTAACACACCAGCAGAGCACATTACTTGACAAAGCAAAAGAGGAAATACCCTCATCAAAACAAGCACAAACAGCAGCAGAGCCAAGAAATTAAAAACCTGAATGTGACAGCCCTGAAAACCTGACGCTGACCTGGCATCAGCAACTTGGAAGTAGAGCGAGTTGCAGCAGAAAAAGTAAAAAGAGTCTTCTTGTTAGTCCTGAGCACAAAACAGCCTACACTGGCTGAAGTATTTCTATGCCAGTACAACTGTGTCCACATGGGACTCTTGCCAGCACTGCAAGGTAGGTAGCTGTGGGCAGGAGAAGGAATACTAGCACAGCCACGCCAGTGAACATTCCTAGGGCAGGCTAGCCAAAAGCAGGAAATTACCTGCACTGCACAACAGCAAGCAGAGGCTGTGCACCACTTCTGTTCATTCCTTGATGCTTCTGGGGATCAAACGCATGCACACCTGGTCACAAGCCTATCCAGTAAAGCCTGTTTCCAAAGTGCCACCATTTACAAAGGGGGGCAATCAGATCACACACACATATCCAGGAAAGGGGGGGTCAAATTGCAAGGAAGGAAATTCACAGGATAGTAGGACACCATAACTGACAAGGGAGCACTATGTCCTGAGCCTACAATCTAGTTATCTACACTTTCATGTCCACCTCTGACTGATCTATCTTGACTTTTACATGTTCTAGTCAATGCAAACTAGTTACACTGGGAAATCAAATGCCTCCTACTTCTACTCAAAACAACCCACAGAGGCAGGAAGAAAGTAAGCAAGCACAATGACAATCAGTCAGAAACAAGAAGCAATTACACATTTTAGAAACAGTCCACAAGTTCAAAGGAAAGATCTGATGCAGACATATTTATTTTACCTTTTTATTTCTTTAGGGACATTTTGTCGTAGTTGTGCACAAACAACCAGAAAAAAGACACTCTAGCAAGGGCTGCTCAGGAATAAACATTCAGTCATTACAAGAAGGGAGGACTGCAAGTTCTGCTGATCAAAATCCCTCTGAGCCTAAAGAAACGCAGCTGGCTTGTTGCATCAAAGTCCAAACCAATCAGGGACTCCACCTCGTCTGGGGTCACCTTTCTCCCTCTGCTTCTCTTTCTCCATATATTTATTCCTGAAGTCATCAAAAGAGTGAGTTTCTGTGTCTTGTTCTTTCTCTGGAAATAGGTTGGGAAACTGAAAGGTTTGTCCTTGGCCCTAAAGAGAAAACAAATGGTCAGAGAGACATTCCAGCCTTTCTGCAGTACCTATGATGCATATACTTACAATGAAAGACCACCCTGAAGCTTCAGCTCAGGTAAAATGGTACCTCTTACCTCCCAGGATCTCTTTCCACTCCTGTCCTCAAGACTCACATATATCCTTCCCCCCCCAAAAAAAGCCTCTGCTCTTTTGTGTGCTAATGAAGACACTGACATATTTTTTTACAGATGAATGGTTAGGAGATGGACAACTTTTCAAAGACTTTGAACCAGCTCAAAGATGTTGTATGAGTCATACACTAACAGCAAGATGAGCAAAATAAGAGATTTTGTTAAAGTAACACCACCAGGAAAACACATGGAGGAGCAGGCATTCATTATGTTAACACTCAGGATATGGGTAGTGGTTATAGTTGTTTAGATTGCAGCTAAGGATAAGAGAGAACAGTCCGAGCAGCTGTTACTGTAGGGTGCAAAGTGGAAATACAGAATAACAGGTATTAGAGGTCTCTTATCAACAGGAATAAAGACTATAGTGTAAAACAATTACAGTGGGAACAATTTGTCTAATACATCATTGACAAGATTAAAGAGATTACATCTGCATTAGTCATTCTGCCTAACAGACAAGTCATTTTACTATAAAACATCATCATCAGATCTATGTCTCCCACTTGGAAAATAAACATTTGTTTGGTCTCTCATTTTTATGTAACAGCAGGAAACCATTAATCTGTGGAAATGTTCTATCCCATTAACATTATCTACTCACTTTTTAGTGGCACGTGCACTAAGCACAACTTCATTAAATGCAAAAAGACCAGCCCTTCCATTCCATATGGGACTTTGCATAATAAAACTCATAACCGATAGCTCATAACTCTGAAACTACTCTCCAAAATGCTTACAAACCTTACCATACATTAACTTCTTTGGCAGCATACCACATACAGAAATCTCAACAAAGCCATTTAATTGCTTCAGATGAAACCTGGTTTGTTTTTTTCAGATTAGCCATTCTTTACATTTGTCCAATTAATATAATCACACAAGAGGCCCTATTATGGAATGGTCCCACAATGGACAAAAAAAGGAGCCTTCCACAATACAGCTACCTACACTACATTTTGGGATCACAAACGTGACAATTAAAACAAATAAATCCACAACCATGCCCCTGACCCAGCTGAATGCGCACTATGTTTCATTTAGCCATATACACTCAACTTGCTAATTTACAGGTGTGAAAGAATTTCAATCTCAAGCATACACTTTGGAAAGAAAAAGCATTACTTATCCCAGTTGAGCTTAACAAGACTAGAATCTAGGAAATACCAACTCATACCCATCAATGCTCCTGATGTTTTCATACTGCATATTTCTTAGGGGTTTCCTAAGAGCCTGACCATACTACAAAAACAAGAAGCAAGCTGCTGTGTACATTGCTCTGTCCTCAATTCTAGCCTGGATAAGATCAACTGGAACAAATCAAGGTTTTCCTTTCCACTGTGTACACTCCATGCTTTCAACTCTTTTGTACCTTTAAATTACCAGCAGGTATGCTTATAATAGCTGTCCTATGACAGTTGAAGCATAGTTCCATTTCAAGGCACATAAACTGGCCTTATGAATGTCCTTGAGCAATCCCAAAGCCTACTGAAACTCTTCCTGTAGCAGGATCAGCAGCAACCACCCTTGAGGCCAAGCACTGCCCAAGATTTCAGCACACTGAATCACTTGGAAAATAATTTGTTTATATTACAAAAAATTACTATGCTTTAATTGCACTGCAGGTGGGTCATTCAGCCTTGTGGTACCTATAGAACAGACACAGCCAATTGTAAGGGTTCATCTGCCCTGGAGTGGAAGCCATTTTAATTAAACAAATCCAAAAACAATTCAGGCTAACATGATAGGCATACCACCTACACTGAAAATTTGAGAACTATTTATAATGGTAACAGTGTAGTAAGGGACTGTTCTTGTTATGCAGCACTTCCATTCTGGTATCCTTCCAACACCAATGTACTTCCCTTATTGGAGAATGAAGGAAAGTTGTCCCTAAAGCACACTAACAAGATCCACGGTAATTCACTAAGCATTGCAAAACAGTTATTATTTTAAAGGGGGGTGGAACAAAAAAAATATATGCACAGAGCATGTAGTGAAACCAGACAAACCTTTTAGTCATTTGAAGACTGGAGAAAGTCAAATATTAAGCTGAAAATGTCAATCTGTATCTGGAGTCTTCTAATAAATCAAAATCAGCGTAGACAACTTGGTTCTTTCCAGCTCTTGTTTTGTGAAGAAATTCTGATTTTGGCTGGCAGCCAGACATGATTCAAAACAGCCAAGACATTACACCCTGAGAACTGAAGGTTGATAAATCTTAAGTAACAATACTATGCAGTAATACTGCACTGTAAGACTTTGAAGTGATGAAAGCTGTATGAAAAATAGCTGTTGTGCATGCTCACTCAGTAGCTAGTTTTGAGAAGAAGCTTGTATCCTGGGTATTTCAAAATTTAAAAAATACCAAAAGGCATCAACTTACATAAAGGATTGTGAGTCTGTCCAGGCATGTTTACGTTCAGTGCATCTTCCACACAATGCCAAAGGCTACTGAGTTTCAAGCTCATACCAAAGAAACTGAGAGATTGTCACTCCTTTATGCAATGCTGGTTTTTCTTACACTTTTTCTTTGTAAAAGTTTTCCCTTCTGTACAGAAACCACATGACAACCATACGATAAATGCATTCTCAGAATGAAATCCTAACTGAAAAAAAGCAAACTAAATTTCTATCAGGTTCAACAGGGTTTTATCTGGTTTGCAAAATGCTAGAACATGAAATGTTGGCCTATTCAAGCAGAAAACAAAACTTTGGCCTACATCTAAACCTTTCATTTGTTCACAGTTTTACCTTTTGCAAGCCATTTAAACAAGGTCATCCTTTTAATCACTGTATTATTGAAATTCACATAAGCTGAAATGGGTTCTAAAAAGGCTACGGTTTGGTTCTCCGTTAAAACTTCTGTCAGCATAATTACCTTAGTTAGAAGGACAGAGAAAGAGGGAAAATAGAACATCTTTCTACCTGACATAGTTGTGCTAAAAGAAAAGCCTGTATAAAAGACAGGCACTGGCAAAAAAAAAAAAAAAAAATTGCTTGGAACTAGATGCTGTTCTGCCAGCATAAAAACTTTTTCACCAATATGAGGTGATATACTCTGGAGTTTGTCAGGAGGAGCTCTACCATCACACACTCTTGTATCTAAGTAAGCCCTTACAATGTTCAAAAAAGAAGAAAAAAACAGACAAAGCAAGTCAGAGGCAGCATTAACACACCTAAAAAATAAAGGCAACGTGATGATTTTACACAGTGCTGTTCTCAATTTAGGGTCTTCCCAGAGGCCTCCCCTGTTTCCTACAAATTCTAGGACTATGTAAAAGTGAGATGTGTAGTCCAGTGTTTAGACTACAGAAGTGGGAGCCATTACATTTCTACTCCTGCACAACTCTAATCCTTGCTTCAGCATTACCCAAATTTAATACTTACAGACAAGCTCTTATGAGTATTCATTTCTTAAATGCTAACAACCTTCAAGACAGAAAAAAAGACCTAGGAATCAAAAATGCATTCTCCCCTTAGATTTCAAGTCTATTTTGTTAGAAAGACTGAAAGCACATCTTGCTCTCTACATCTGAAGAAAGAGTTATCACATCGAGTGGTACAAATTGCCTCCACTCATTTTAATGAGAGGTTAAGTGACTGTAATTAGGCCTATGAAGTCAAGTGTTAGCCTTTCCACTGCTAAGCCTCATGTCAGAAAATTACTGGAAGGATTATCCGGCACAAACTCACTTAGACTTCTCTGACCTTTGCATCCCTTGAAAAGTTTAGGAAGGGAAGGTCAGCACAGATATCATGATGTGGGAATGACGCAGCAAACACTGATCATGTAAACAACTGTGAGATCTTCTGATTATTTAGATCACTGAAGTACTTACTACTGTCCTTCAGAATTACGAGAAAAGTGATGTTTATAGTATTGTTAGCTAAAAAATGTTGGACTCCCAGCAGCACGGGACTCAATCCAGCAGTAGCAGAAAATGCTAAAAAGTTTAATAACCCAGTGCATTTGAACAATTCTCCCACTATTGCAGTGGCAAAATCTGATGTTAAATTGTATGGCAAAACAGCACAGAAAGCAGCTTAAAAAATGAACATAGGAATGACAACGTACGTGCATCCAAGTTTCCTCTGAATTAACTACATGTCAAAAGAAAACTGCTGTCACATTGGAAGTGCAAGTGGGTTAATGATTATGAATGTACCAGACACTGTGAACAGGGTTTGAGGATAAAACATTTGTAAAAACGTTCCCACCGATGCCATCATTCACGCAACTAAATAGGTGTTAGTCCTAATGTTGACAAGGTCAGACTTCTTTTTACAGCCATATCCATTAGATTTCTCAAAACAGGTTTAATTAAAAATAGGTCAAGATTCCAGAGGCTTGTCTACAGTTATGCTCCCACGGGTGCCAACACCTGTTGAGCTAAATGAGTAAGAGCACTGAAGGAGGAGGAGGGGATGCTGTTGGTCTTTTTAACTTCCCTGATGTTGATGCAACTGTAAAGTTACACACTGGCTTTCTCTTCTTTTTTTTTTTTCTTTCAATAACATTAAGATAATTATAACTGCACTGGAGTAAGGAGAAAGGTTGCTGTCTAACATTCATTTTATCTACTCCTCAAAGATATATAGCTTTATTTTTAATTAAAAAATAAAACCAGTGTAAAAAGGTAGCACTCGATACCCAGAGCTCTAAGTCTCTAACTTAAACCTTTCTCACCACATTCTAAAAGGGAAAAAGAGGCAGGCAGGCTCTGGAATGGCAAGATATTGTTGATCCACAGCCTTCTATGATTTGAGATATTTTTTCAGTGTGAAAATATTATGCTTGGACAGATCATGTATTTGTCCAGTTACAGCCTGAGAATAAAGTAAACAGCTCTGAATCTCCAAGAAATAGTATTTGGAAAAGAAAGGACAACAATTCTTACATGTGGAATAGCTGGGGCATTAATCAGACACCTAAGGGTATGTTGACTATGACTTCACATACCTCCCGGCTTTGAGACCCTTGCAATAAGTTAATGGAAATGTATGTTATGCAGGGACGCATAAGGTGATGTTTTATGAAGCAGAGAAGCATAACTGGTCATGAGATTTTAGACAATTTCATTCAGGTAAACCACACCGCAGTCATGCTGGAAAGAGGCATACTTCCACCTAGTGGGGAAGAAAAAGATCAACCCAAGACCTTCCAAAAACACATCCTTGTTTTTCCAGTCATAAGCAGTTTCAGCTTGAAACTGGATTAATGAGAGAAAACACAGCTGGTAAAAATGGTGGGAAAGCCCAACTACTCTGACTCAGGGCAGATGCAAACTAATTTTCATTAAAATAAAGATTTTACAGTGGTTAACCGAGGCCTTCCTAAGTTAGGCAGATATTAACAATGGACAGCATGGGGCCTGTTATAGCCTGAATCACATTATGAGTGGTAACTAAGGCAAAACCTTCAGTTTCAGAAATTACACTGGGTTTCAGGCCTCAGCCACTGTTTAAAGCTGGTGTGAACACAGAACTGGAAGCTGTCTGAGACACCAGAGCTAGCAACAAAAAGCAAAGGAAAAAAAGGAAAACGAGAAAAAAAAGGAAAGGAAAACCTAAATGTTAAAGGCATTAACACACACCAACAATAGAAAAAAAGACAGCAAAGAGACTACAAATGAGGTGAGGGGAAAATGCATGGACAAAGCTTCACTGATGAGTTTAGTATACAGTCAGGACTCTGTCACTCAGGGTGAAGTACACCACCAAAAGGTGGTCCCCTAATCCTGTTTATGCTTGGCTTTCTTTAAAAAAATCAGGTGATACTATAGTACAAGGGAATGCAGTAAGGGACACTTGCTGTCTTATGTGCCAAGACCTCCAGTACCACAGGACTCTGGTGCAGGCTAATTTGCCCAGCAGACAAAAGAAGAGGCTGGAGGAATGGCCAGTTAACTGCTGTCCAACTGTCTCCAGTACCAAGCTAGTTTGGTAACTCAGCTCTCCACCACAGAGCTGCCCTTATGGTAAGGGCAACTATCCTAGGTTCAGAGGTTTGATGTGAAATAAATGCACAAAGGCACTACCTTAAATGAGTGACTTGCTCCACAGAACAGTAGCATTTTGCTTCCCACTCCTTCCCCTGAGTATCTATGTAAACTACCTTCTTCTCAATTCAGCAGACAAAAGAAACAAGACTGCATTAAATACAGTCAAATAACATTTGAGAACTGACCACAGTTTGCTAAAGATCTGTGTCTGCTTCCATCTTGGGTAACAAGTCTCTAAAAACAAGTCACTAGCCATGACAATGGAAAGTGTTTGCTAAGGAACAACACTCAGAGGCACCAACTTGTAAGACACATCACTCCTGGAATTCTGTACTTTATACTGTTCTTTTAAAAGGTATGGGCTGTCTAGAAAACAACAATCTCCTCACTTTTCTTCCCACTCTCCTTCTCAGAAGGGGCTCAGAGAAAAACTAAGCCCATTTATATTTTGAAAAATTAAAAAAAAAAACATCAGATTTCCCATTGTTTGACCTCAAATCCATACTCATATTCTTATGTAGTCTTTAAGATCACACAGCATTCCCCTCACACTGAATCCTTGTCCCAGGATGGAGTAACACTGAGGTTGTGCTGCCAACAGCAATTTTGAGCTTACGATTTTACAACCATAAACAGCATTCCTTTAATATAATTTTGGTATGTGAAGGGCTTTTCTGTCACTGGTTGCCCTTCTCTTTTACAAAGAGACAGGTGACCTCAAGAGAAGTCTTAACTATAATATGCTCCTGTTACAGAAGAAATTCGTAAGAACATGAAGCTCCTTTTCCACTGGGCAACCAACATACGTTTCAGAACCCAGTTAAGCCACAAAGTATGCTCATTAGACATGACTAAAAGGTCTCCAAGGAATATGCCTAGTCTGCTTTGAAATCCAAAAGAGCTTTGATAGGAAGTTCTTTACCCTTACAATATATTCTTTCTCTTACTGGACTTTTCAGCAATCAACCACACAAGTAGTGAACCTTCAGCACAGAGTACAGGGTCAGCTGCAACTCACTGTCAAAACAGCACCATATGACATCAGACCATGACTTACATACAGATATCAAACAAATGAAGGACTTGAAAACTAAATTTGTTTGAATTTGATTTTTAGAGTAACTCATTTAAGTATCTCTATACATCCCAGAATGTATTAAAGAAAATGTCATTATTAGAGGATTGGCAGAAATATTCAGCCAACTAGACAATTCACTGAACATTACTGCTAGCTTGGCTGGTTAATGGTCCTTTCCTCTTTCCCCACAAGTACCTGTATTAACTCACCAGTTGTACATAGGCGACCTTGTAATCTGGCTTTTTCACTCTCTGATTCTTGTGATTCCTCTTGTTATTTGCACCTGCAGAAATGAAGAGAGTCCCACTTTTTACTTCCCAGGACTTCCAAGCTCCTCAAAGCAAGGCCAAGCTGAAGGGAGGACTTTACTAGTTCTCATTTATTGTTAAGAGGAATACTCTTTCTTCAGCACCAACACAGTATCACAGTTATTAAAATGTACTGAAACTGGTAGACACTACTCTCTTCATTTACAAGGAGGGAGCTGAGGCATCAGCAGACTCAGGTTGCTGAGAGCCATTGTGCCTTCATGCCACACAAAGTCTGCAAAGAAGCAAGGAGGTAACTGTCCTCCGAACATCAACAACTTCAAGAAAACCAGGAAGAAATTACCACTAAAGACAAGCATGCATATTTTTCAGTGCTATTTGGAACTCCATGTGCTTGGTATTCGAGACTTTATTTAATTCTGTTTTATACGTAAGCATTTTACAGATGGTCTGATTTCTTTTTCTTCTTTTATATGCTCTGAGTTTTACAACCTTATTTTGAAGCTTTTTCTTTCATTCTCCATTTTTCACTATTACAGCTCTTTTTCCCTTCTTCTTTAAAATCATTCCTACTCTTTACCACTATATACACATCTACAAATTTCTTTGCTAGAGTCACCGCATGAAAAAAGAAAAACCTAGCTTTCACAGACATCCTAACCAACAAGTCACTCTTGATTTGATTAATGCACCGCCTGATGATCAGAACAGTAAATAACATCAAAATCATACTCCTGACTTTGCACTGCATCCAAACTGCAGTCAGAAAAGCTCTGGGGAAGGAAGCATTCATATGTAAGGCAACCTTCTATAAATTTAGCTGATTTCACATAGAGATGGGTCCTTTTGCTTCAAGTCAGAGTTCAGTATAATTTAAACTACCAATGTTTTTTTCTTTTTCTCTTGGGTTGGTTTCATGTTGTTTGGTTTTTTGTAGGACTGGCACAGGGGAGAAACACCACGAGTGGAAGCATACAAGTCTGTAGCAGAAACATGGTAACAACAGGTGATAAAAAATTCAAAGTTTGCCAAAATGTTTCGATGTTTTTCTGACATTATCTTCTGGTCTAATAAGAGTATTTTTGCTCTACAGACTCCACCATAGTTGACAGACTACAGAAGCTCTGGCCATAACACCTTCTCCGTGTGCAGGCCAGGTAATCTCAACTCACATATATATTTTTTAAAAGGGTATTAGTGAAATTAAGTCTATCTCTTAATTTTATTGATACACACAAAGTAGTTCCTTCTAAAGTGAGACACTCTTGAAAAAGAGGTACCAACTACAAAGCATCCAGCACAAGCTAAATAACTGTCAAGATGATAAGGCTTTTTTAATTCAGATTTTTAAAACTCAACTTGTGTCATAATCTAATCAGAGGATTAAAATATGAAGTGATGCATATTCATCTGAAGGGAAAAATCAACAACTAAGCACCTGTTTGCTGAAAGCTAATGGATCTTTTGAGACCAAAAGCCTCTTCTGGCTATGTGGGGATGCTACACTCATCCCTCTGGATTACTCCACTGCACTTACCATACTGTATCCTTGTTCTCACAGCAGCTACTGGCACGTTGTATATTTTTTCAAGGTAATTCTTGATATCCACTTTTGTCATTCTACGCAATGCAAAAACATTTTGGGGAAAGAAAGAAGGAAAAGTATAAATGTTCAAATAAAATAAAACAAAGCCAGAGTATTTATAGACTTTTTGATACTCTAAAATAAGTAAGCCTTCTCCTTTCAACCAAAGTAACTGTACAGCACAAAACCATAAATTCAACATAAGTCACACACTGCTACAGCAATTCATTACCATAAACTGTACAATGACAAATATTTTATGCTCTGTAGACTCAACAGTCAAAAACTCAGATATACACTGCATTCAGCAAGAGTGGGTAGGCCAAGGATTGTTTCCCATCTTCTAAATAGCATTTTCTAATCTCTCCAGGACTTGCCATAGGTTTGTGGGCTTCAGTATGTGCAACCAGACCAGCCAGGATGAGACTGCCCTGGCAAACACCTGTACATCACCCCGTTTTCTCTGAACCGTTTTCATAAGCACGTCCTGCTTCCTAAGCCTGTCCCACGGAAGCCTGAGCCCCAGTAACACTCAGGAAGAGCAGCCAAGCAAACCTGGTACTCACCTCAGCGCCCCCGCAGCCCTCTGAAAGGCCTCCCTGACGCAGAAGCCACTTTCCCCAGCCCAAAGGGCGCTACCTGGCACCTCGCCTTCCCACCCCTCGGCTCAGCAGGGCAGCCCCGAGGGCAGTGGCAGGAGCAGGCGCGGGGCGCTGCCAGGCCGGGGCCCCCCGCACCCCGGCGCTGCGCTGGGCCCCTTCCGCCGCAGGGCAGGCTGCCGAGCCCTGCCGAGCCGTGCCGAGCCCTGCTGAGCCGTGCCGAGCCCCGTTCTCCTCCCGCCCCGCACTCACTCCATGGAGACGCGGAACTGGACGGTGTCCTCGGGCTGCGGCACGCCGGGCCGCACCGCCAGCATGAAGAAGTTGGGCCGGAAGATCCGCAGCTGGGGGCCACCCAGCTGGAACAGCGGGTACCTGCGGGGAAACGACGCCGCTGACTGACTTACCTACCGACACGCACACCCCCCGAGCCCGCCCCGACCCGACCCGAGCCCGCCCGCCCCGGCCCGACCCGAGCCCGCCCGCCCCGGCCCGACCCGGCCCGGCCCGGCCCGCTCACACGGCCTTCCTGGCGCGCGTCGCCATGGCCGCGGCCCGGCCCGGAAGCAGCGCGGCCAGCGCAGCTCCCGCAGGGGCGGAGGAGGCAGCGCTCGCCCCCTCCCGGCGCGGAGGAGCGGGGACCCTCGCCCTGGCGGCCCCTCCTCCCCTTGCCCCCTCCTCCCCCTGCCCCTTCCTCCCCACTGCCCCCTCCTCCCGCTGTCCCCCGCAGCCAAAGCCCACCCCAGGGTCCACCTTCCCTCTGGGCCCGCTGGGAGGGGACACAGCCTTGGGCTACGGGAGACTTCCTCAGTGGGAGAAGCACCTGCAAAATGGCACCTCAGTGGGAATTTGCGGCCTTCGCTGCCTTTTGCACAGTCTTTTCCTCACGGTTACAGGAGGGTAGTGATTCTCCTGCTCTGCTCCGTGCTGGTGCTGCATCCAGCTCAGGGGTCCCCAGCACAAGGCAGACATGGGCCTGTTAGAGCAGGTCCACGAAAACGGTGGGAGGGCTGGGACACCTGTCGTGTGAGGAAAGGTGTGAGCTGGGGTTCTTCACCCTGGAGAAGACAAGGGTCTGGAGAAGTCTTATTGCAGCCTTTCAATATACAAAGGGAGCTTACAAGAATGACAGACTTTTTACAATGCCTATAGTGACAAGATGAGGGACAACAGCTTTCAACTGAAGTATGGTAGATTTAGACTGGTGTCGCGGGCCGGTACCAAGAGCTACCGGCTGTCAGGATATTTTTGCAACTTCCCCCCCCCCCAATGTGGAGAGGTTTATGAATGAGCCCTGAGTGTGGGATCGTTTCTTAGAGGGTAGATTAAAGTACCCCCCCCACCACGCTCAGAAATTGTTACTGAGACCAATGTTTAGTTTGTAAATTAATCAGTTTATTAAGGGATAATACACACTAAGGGATCAAGGTTCAGGAGAGATGTAAACCAATGGAGTGAAAGGGCAGGAGTTGAGCCCTGTAAGAAAGTAAAAGTATGTGTGTGTGTGTGTGTGTCTGTATATTTACCTTCCTTCCTTAATTTGATCGTCAGAAGTGCTGGCAGGCTCAGTTGGAGATCTGCAAGGGGGCCGGCGTCCCAGTAACCGGGGTGACCCCTTCCTGCTACTGGCAGGCAAGGCTCCGGTCCCGTGGCAAGTGGCAGACGCAGGCTGGGCTGGCTTCTTTGGTCCGATTCGGTCCGGGCTAGGCAGGCAGAGTTCCAGGGAGCGGGCACGACCCCCGCGGAGCGAGCACAGGCGGCGCCCCCCTTTCTCTCCGTCCCTCCGAGCGCGGGAGTGGCGTCCAAGCAGGTCCAGGTGCTGCAGCGGGGTCTGTCCAGAGCAGGCAGAGACGGCGAGCAGAGTCCTAAAAACCCCGCAGATTTTTCTCTTTCTTCTTTTTTATAGACCAAAGACCATTGTTCCAAAAAGGTACCACTGTCTGAATTAGCCAATCACCATTGGCCATGTATATTTATGTTTTTAATCTATTGTTTTTTCTTCTGCCAGTCATCATAACCTTTATGTTGTTCCTTTGCTATGCCCCTATCTCGCAGGGCAAGAGGCCTGCTCATTCTGTCCTTGAGTGAAAGCGTCACTCCTGTTTTGCTGGCTTGAAAGGCATCTTTTGTTTAGTCTTATGTGGGGTAAAGAAGATAGGGCGTTCCCCACATCTCACCCCGTGGCTTTTAAGACAGCAATTATGTAGTGTCTTTACTGTCCATGAATATGTATGTGTGAATCAGGCTCTTGTCCATACCCTTTCCTCACATTAGATTTCTCCCCTCTTCGGGCGTAAAAACAAAAATAAATATAAAAAAACAAACAAACAAACAAAAAACAAATAAAATACAATAGTCCATAATGACAAGCAAGGGAACAATTCCCAAACAAAATATACAATTATACAACTTCAATAAAACACCAATGATATATATATAAAAATATATATATATATATATACATACAACAATGTACAAACAAGTTCAAACACGTGTAAAGGCTCCCTCTTCCCTCTCTACCCCCCCCCCCCCCAGCTGCAAACAGTTCCGAAGAATTCCAGTCTGCCGGTGGAGAGAAGCAGTGAGTGGTGAAGATTAGGAGAGCTTAAGTCTGAGAGTCGTGAATGGACGGAGTTCTCCTCAGACGTTAGCCATGGTAGGAAGAAAAAAAAAAAAAAGGAAAAAAAAAAAAAGAGCAGGAATTTGGCTGTCCGTTTGTTTCAGCCTCCTACAAGGAGTCATAAATTTCTCTGAAGTGTTTGAGCCGGCAAAATAAAAACGTTACCTTGAGGATCCAGTAGTTAGGAAAACATTTCTTTCTTATCAGTCTTATTTAAAAAGAGTAAAAGTAAAAGAAATAGAATAATTGCATTTATTATAATATATACTTAATTTTCAATTTTATTAAAAAGAAAAAGGAAGCAAATTACTTGGAAGATTCCCAAATTGAAACAAATTCTTAATATTTCATTGAGTTCTGTAGCAGTATTTTTAAGTATTTCCATCTAATACAATACATTGCAAACAACAACAATTCAAAGGTGAGTATAAATATGGAAGGAGACATTGTTATAGAGCACCTTGTTTAGACCATGGGGTGATCAGTCCCACAGCGGTCACAAAGTAACTCCTCCGGTGTTCAGTAACAGGTTGATCAGGCCTGGTACTGTCATCGGGATGTCTCTGGCTTTTATGCTGTTACAATTTGCAATGTATTAACTAACACCACTAGTACAGGTATGCAGAAATAACTGATTTTCCTAAAGGAGATATCGTCTTACTCAACATGGATTATCCAATTTGTACTGATTTTATGTTGTCTGTCATTTAAATCAGTTGCAACCCACATATTTGAATTCACCGGTGTCTGTAAAGTAAGTTTGACCTTACCAACGTTTGGCAAGTTTGCCAAAACAGTTTGTCCAGGGTGGAGAGGAGTTTTAGATTTGTTATGAGGTCTTCTGTGCTTGTCACCATCCTGAGTAGGTGATGTAGGGAAAAAAGCATTTAGGCGAGGGCACCCATTCACCCCCCACCTATTGTTTACAGTAGAGACTGCATATCTCAATCTTTCATCCCATCTGGAATCCTGTGGACGAATGAGACTTTTAATTAATCCATTAGTACGTTCTACTAACCCGTTAGCTTGTGGGTAGTATGGGACATGAAATGTCCATTTGATACCTTCTCTTTTGGCCCACTGTTGTACTAGGTATGATGTGAAATGAGTTCCATTGTCAGATTGAATATTTGTGGGTTTAGGGAGAACCCCAAATACCTTTTCCAAAAAAATGAACTGTGTTTTCCCCATTTGCTTTAGAAACAGCTTCAGCACAGGTTAATCCTGATACTACCTCCACAATCACAATGATATATTGTTTATTTCCAGATTTGTGGAAGGGACCGATGTAGTCCACCTGCCATGTGGACCACAGGGGTTTTTCTTCCCTGATATGCAAATGATCAGATGTCAGTGGATGTTCCCCAAGTCTGATTTTGGAAAGATCACATGAAGAGATGACTGTTTTACACTGCTCACGGGTGACAGGCCATCCACGGGCTTGTGCCTCTTTATATAAATCAAAGATTCCCGAATGGCCTCTTTTACAGTGGAGCCATTCTAATAATTTTTTCCATTCCTGGTTTTCTCCTTCTGTGATAGCTAATCGGATTTCTTTCACATTAATTCTAGCTAGTTCATCAACATAGTTATTCCACTTACTAGCTTCATTTTTCAAATTAGCCTGGTGAGAAGGAATCCACCCTACATGAAAATTAGGGTTCCTTTTGGCAATTTTCAATATTTGTTGCCATTTCTCTTTACGCCAAACCAGCACCCCGTTAATTTCCCAATTATTCTTTTCCCAGAAAGTTATCCACTCTACACAGCCTTTGAAGACTGCAAATGAATCTGTGTAAATGTATACTGTGTCCTTGGAGGCTCTTTCTTTTACAAAAACATTGAGAACAGCATTCAGCTCCCCCACTTGGGCACTGCCCTTGTCATGATTTATTATTTGCTCGCCTGTGGAGGGTTTAATTGCAGCAGATTTAAACAACCAGGTTTTTCCTTCTCTTTGTGAGGAAGCATCTGTAAACCACGCATTAACCATTTCACTTTTGTATTCCGGGGCTTCTTTAATAGGACTGGGAGTTTTCATTGTTAAACCTTTCTCATCTGTCGATTCAATTTGTTCCTGAATCTTTAATTGTTTGTCCGGACCTTCTTCAAGTTTGAAAAGGCCAGAATAGTACTCAATTTGGCTGTACCACTTCCTAATTGTACCCTTCTGGGATATTCCTTCAGGAGGGGCTTTTCCTGACAGCACTTGGTTAACTACTTTGAAAGGGCCTTGAAGAATTACCCTTTGTTTTTTAATGATTTTGCTGACTTCTGTCAGTGCTGTGCACACAGTTAACAAACCTTTCTCCAGAATGGAATATCGCTTTTCTGAATCCTTAAATGATTGAGAATAAAAACCAATCGGTCGAGTACTCCCTTTAGGCCCTCGTTGCCAAAAGTGATAGGACAAGACGCTGGTTGAGAACCCCCATTCTATTATTATTGGATCTTCTGGGTGAAGAGGTCCCAGAGTTTGGAAAGTCTGTGCTTCCAATAATAATAATTCAAGGGCCTCATCATGAGATTTATTCCATTCCCAGTGGTGATTCTTTTTCAGTAAATCATAAAGAGGACGTGCTATGATAGATAAATCCGGGATATGCTTTCTCCAGTACTGAAGGGTTCCTAGTATTTCCTGCAATTCCTTTTTATTAGAGGGCATCTTTATTTCTTTCAGGTGGGACAAAGTATCAGAAGGAATATTCCAGGTTCCCCCTTTCCACTTTATTCCCAGAAATTTTGCTTCTTGGGAAGGTGGTTGTCTCTTTTCCTCTGGGATTTCTATGTACATGTCAATTAGATGCTTAATTATAGCATCATAAACTACTTTTACCTCCTTCTCACTTTGGCCCCCTATCAGAACATCATCTATGTACTGATAGACTTTGACATTGGTGTTATTCTTGATTTCTGGAATGTTTTCTAGTTCACACGCAAGTGCGTGATGGGCCAGTGTGGATGAATGCTTATATCCTTGAGGCAGCCTTGTGAAAGTGTACTGCACCCCTTCCCAAGTGAAGGCAAAATATTTTTGGTCCTCAGGATCAATAGGGATTTGGAAAAACATATCCTTTATATCCAGCGAGGCCAGCACTGGGTGTGCTGCTTCCTGGATTTCTAATACCAAATCAGCGATGTTAGGTACAGCAGCTGTGAGTGTGTCTGTATTGGCATTCAGTTTCGTGTAATCAACAGTCATCCTCCATTTACCATTTGGTTTTCTTACAGGCCAGATTGGGGAGTTAAATGGTGAATGACAGGGCACAATAATGCCTTTTTGTTTTAAATCAGCAATTACTTCTCTAATGCCTTCCTTTGCAGCAATTGGAATTGGATATTGTTTACATTTGCTATCCTGCTTTGTGGCAGGCGCAGAGCACACTTTAACAACCTTATCTTTGGTGTGGATGTGCCAAAATTCCAGTAACGGCCTTCTTCATCTCTCCACCCTCGGCCCGTGAGAACATCCATTCCTAACAAATTGAACGGAATGTCACCCACAATCATTTTAACCGGAATCGGTTTTACTTCTCCTGGTAGATTCAAAGTGACTTTAGCTGTTTTTTGTAAAGCAGAGTTGCCAAATGCTCCACTTACATATATTGGCTTTAAAGATGGTTTAATACCACATTGTTCAGCTACATCAGCTTTCAGCGTGGAGATTTGTGCTCCTGTGTCTACCACAAATGTTACAGGATAACACCTTGGCCCAACAGCACAGGTAAGTTCTAAGTCCCCACTTTTATTTTGAACTAACCTTAACACATTTTGCCAATCTTTTGGAGGACTGCAAGTTTTAGGGCCTGATTGATTACTGTTTGTTTGCCAATAATTTTCAGTTCCTGTATCAAAATCCTGTCTTTTTCCCCTCCTTCGCTGTCTTTTAGCTTTTCCTTTCTTTGCAGTAGGAGGGGTATTTAGTTTCCCGAACTATTGGGTCTTTCTCTCGAATTAGAACGTGAGTTAGACCTTCCAGATTGATTTTCTCTTGAATTAAACCTCGCATCAGGCCTTCCAGACCAGGCTTCTACTAGGTCTTTCAGGTGCTGATAAGAATAATTCTGGGAGAAAAGCCTCGGTGGGATACCTATATGCCTGGCTTCCTCCTTAAGCTTAGCGTACGGCCCCTTATCCTTTTGTGATGAATCACTTTGATTTGGGGGGTGTCGGTTTCTGTATGTGCTATTTGGATTTCTGTTTTGTTTGCCTCTATTCACAACCATCCGGTCACCCCGTGACTTCTCTTGTTGCTTAGGAGGAGGAGGGTTCCGGGGTGGCCTAGCAGCCACATCAGCATATGAAGATCGAGTGGCTTGTCTGACCGCAGAAGGCTTGCGGGGTTTTCCAGAGATATCTATACCGTACTCCTTACTGTAATTAGTCAGTTCTCTGGCCAACTCAGACCATGTTTTGTTTTGTATGGTTCCATTTTTTATTTTTTCTTTCATTTGGATGACTACCCCTTGAAGTTGTGTAGGGAGTCCCCTGATTAGAGCATTCAGTCTTTCGGGTTTCACTCGAAGTTTCATAGGACCCCTGTCACCTGCTACTAATCTATGTTCATGAATCATTTGAATTACAGCAGCCTTTCGGATGTTTGCCATAAGATTAGAGTTTTCCCCACTCAGTGTCAATGGCTCTCCTCTGGCAAGGAGATTACTTGAGCCAACACAATAAGCTGCACGCTGAGTTAGACTCCAGGGGTGTGAATCATCATCAGTTGTTAGAATGATTCCGGGTCCCCAGTAATCGTCAGCTTCTTCCTCAGTTAACATGATACGGTCTCCTCCAGTGAGGGACACTCTCATTACATATTCAGCTTCTGTCTCAGATGGGAGCCTGCTGTATTGTTTTCTAATATTTGTCAATTCCATTGGAGTGTAAGGTATTTCTTTAGTTACTACCTCCTTTGTCATCTCATCCCCAAAACTACATGGAGAAAATGAATGGATTGAAATGTCTTCCTCCCTAGCAGAAAATTGATCATATTTTTCTTCCAGGGCATGTATTCTTTTAGTAAGGAGTTCACACAGCACCCTTATCTCAGCTGCTGAGCTCTCCCGCTTGCTATCGGCCGGAGAGGAGGAAGGGAGCAGCTGCGCAGGGGCTTGTTGCTTTTTTGATTTTGAAAGGGAAGGGTTAATTATTTCTACAGTATCATTAAAAGATAAATGCTTTTTAACCGACTGATCAGATAGAGGTACCTGCAACGAACTTGCAGGCTTGTATTTCTCCATTGTCTCATAGCAATGGTGAAGCTCATGGTTTTCACTATCTGACTTTGAGGAATTTGAGGAGTTCCAGGCATCCCCAAAGTCCTCCTCCCTTAAAGGGGAAGCATCTTTCTGCTCTAACTGCTTTCGCAGTTGTTCAATCTCTAGTTGTAGTCCCTCATTTTCTTGTTGCAGCCCCTCATTTTCTCGTTGCAGCCCCTCATTTTCTCGTTGCAGCCTTGCAACCCCTTTTTCAAAACGTCGTTGCAGCCCTTTAACCTCTTGCTGCAGCTCTGTAACCTCATGCTGTTGCATTTCTCTATCCTGCCACGCAATCGTGGCCAGAATAAAGAAACAGCGAGCATTAATATAGTCTGGCCCGTATTTCTTATTCTTGATACCCATTTTTATTTCTCCAGGAAAAGGGAAATCCTTATCCAGATTTATAATGTTATCTGCTATGATATGGAAATCTCCCTTCATATAGTATTCATGAGCCCACATAAATTCTTCAAAGGTTGGAATGTATTGGTGCTTTTTAAGGTGGTCCCAAAAGGGTTGTACAAACACATATTTGCGCAGTTGTTCCTCAAATATAGAAGATGCTGGAACCGACCCGTCCTGAACCTCGGTATTTTCTGCATAAGCGGCCTCAGTATTGATATTTTCACTGCTCATTTTGATACCAATTAGATTAGTTTGACTTTGTTAATTAGCAATTGAGAGTGTGGTATGGGGCTCCAAAAGACCCTCAATATCCCCTTCTGACACCAAAAAAGTCGCGGGCCGGTACCAAGAGCTACCGGCTGTCAGGATATTTTTGCGACTTCCCCCCCCCCCCAATGTGGAGAGGTTTATGAATGAGCCCTGAGTGTGGGATCGTTTCTTAGAGGGTAGATTAAAGTACCCCCCCCACCACGCTCAGAAATTGTTACTGAGACCAATGTTTAGTTTGTAAATTAATCAGTTTATTAAGGGATAATACACACTAAGGGATCAAGGTTCAGGAGAGGTGTAAACCAATGGAGTGAAAGGGTAGGAGTTGAGCCCTGTAAGAAAGTAAAAGTATGTGTGTGTGTGTGTGTGTCTGTATATTTACCTTCCTTCCATAATTTGATCGTCAGAAGTGCTGGCAGGCTCAGTTGGAGATCTGCAAGGGGGCCGGCGTCCCAGTAACCGGGGTGACCCCTTCCTGCTACTGGCAGGCAAGGCTCCGGTCCCGTGGCAAGTGGCAGACGCAGGCTGGGCTGGCTTCTTTGGTCCGATTCGGTCCGGGCTAGGCAGGCAGAGTTCCAGGGAGCGGGCACGACCCCCGTGGAGTGAGCACAGGCGGCGCCCCCCTTTCTCTCCGTTCCTCCGAGCGCGGGAGTGGCGTCCAAGCAGGTCCAGGTGCTGCAGCGGGGTCTGTCCAGAGCAGGCAGAGACGGCGAGCAGAGTCCTAAAAACCCCGCAGATTTTTCTCTTTCTTCTTTTTTATAGACCAAAGACCATTGTTCCAAAAAGGTACCACTGTCTGAATTAGCCAATCACCATTGGCCATGTATATTTATGTTTTTAATCTATTGTTTTTTCTTCTGCCAGTCATCATAACCTTTATGTTGTTCCTTTGCTATGCCCCTATCTCGCAGGGCAAGAGGCCTGCTCATTCTGTCCTTGAGTGAAAGCGTCACTCCTGTTTTGCTGGCTTGAAAGGCATCTTTTGTTTAGTCTTATGTGGGGTAAAGAAGATAGGGCGTTCCCCACAACTGGACATAGGGAAGGAGCCTTCTATGATGAGGATGGTGGGACACTGGATCAAGTTCCCAGAGAAGCTGTGGATGCACCCATCACACTGAAAATGTTCAAGGTCTGGTTGGACGGGGCTTTGAACAACCTGATCTATAGAAAGTTATTCCTGCTCACAGCGGGGGAGTTGGACTAGATGATCTTTGAAGGTCTCTTCCCACCTAAATGACTCTTACGAATCGATGACACTGCAGCATGTACTAACAGAGAGCCAGAGTGTGAGCGTAAGCCCCAGAACAGCTAGAAGTTTGGAAACACAGGGAAGAACCACTATCCCTGGTGGTCTTTCCTCCAACAGGGTGCATTTCAAGGGTTGGCAAAGAGACCAGGCCCTACAAAATAGCTCACATCCCAAATTTAGGAACATCTTTTTGTGTTTTGACATCCACACTGAATTAACCAAGTAATTCACACTTCCGTTTTGGGCTTTGACATTATATGTAGAATAACTGCATCAAGAAACATTTAATTGAAATATTTGAAAGAATCATTCTCTATAGTGCATGTGACTTACCTGCTTGTTAGAAATGCTGTGTGCTGAAAAGTACCATTTCTATGGATTTGTTCCTTTATTCCCAATTCTTTTATTTCTGTCATCCCGCAGCCTTTAAGTAAATTTAAACTACTTTTGACTCCCAGATTTTGAGCTCCCACAGAACAGAGCTGGCTTTTGTTACCTGCTTGTGTGATGGCTGTAAAACAGGACTCTGACCCTGGGTCTTTGTTGATGACATTGAACCTCATTCCCAGGTGTAGAGCTGGATCAAATTGTATGAAATAAGGATTTGGACCAACTCCCAAATCCTTACAAAATGGTATGCCATTAAAAATAGTATGAAACACCACTCCAGAGAGCTGTCATTGGAGAAGGTACTGGTTGTGCTTTATTTACAAAATCCAGAGATTTGTACACAGCAATCTACAGGACAGCATCGGGCTGATATTGGCACAATGAAGGACATGCTCAGCAGGAATTGAAGATGCCAGCAAGGAGTTTCACAGGGAACCTGTTTCCTTTTGACTGAGGAAGCCACCAGACCCCTCCAGAAAGAAAAAGAAGAAAAGCAGCAGCAATAGCCAACCCAGGCTGATGTTGTGATTTTTGTTATCGTTGAGATGTGGGAACACAAGAGAAGAAGAAGGAAGGGAGACCAGCAGGGTTTTGGCATGCCACTAAAAGCCATCCTGCCTGGTTCTTTACTTCCAGCGCCCGCCAACCTTGCCCTTGGCTCCTGCCTTCTTGCTGCTACAATGCAAAAGGAAAGAAAAAGACGTCACCATAATAGAAGCAGTAGGGCTCTGTGACCGCTGCACATTTCTGACTCTCAGATTTGGATTGATCTGCTTTCACTTCTCACATGTTGGGGCACATCTGCCATAGAGGCACATCCTGAGAAAAATAGTGTCGATATTGTGGAAACAGGTTCCTCCTCAGACTCTTAGTGAAAGGCCAGGATGTGCATGCCTGAAAGAAGGAGGTGGACCCATCCAGATTTCTGCATTATCAGGACAGAAGTCTCAAAATGGCACAGCCTTGATGTTTCCTGAATTCAAATCTGCCATGATCTGGATTTTAGGATTTAGGGCTGTTTCTGGAGAAAATTTCCTCATTGTCCTGGAGCTCTGGTCAAATTCTCCAGACATTTTAGCCATCTAGTTGTAGAGGCAAAAAGATGAGCAATAATTTAAATATGACTAAGAATTGCTTTATTCTAGCAAAGGCAGAGTGGCTTCTGCCTTATATCCTGAGAGCAAGAGTGTGCAAAACAGTCAAAACAACTTTTTAGGCCTTGTATCAGTATCCACATCTTGCTCAGGGTGTGTGAGGCAGTCCAGCTATACTCCCCAGGCAAAGCACCTGAGGCAAACTCTCTCCAGTGTCTTTTGGCACACAAGAAGGGCAATCCTACATGCAAGCTACTTACCTTCTGACTGATAAGCAGGTGTGCCTGGTGCCAGAGAGGGGCCAGGCATGTAGTTAGTTGGGTTAGATTCTGCATCCACTCCCGTAGACAGCACCTTGGATTTTGAGGCTTGGCACACCACCAAACCTTTCACACACATGATTATGAGGCTGCTTCTTGAACGAGAGCACATGCAAACTGGAGGCAGCTCTTTGACATAAGAGAGCCTGGGGTTGGGGGCCAAGCACAAGATGGTGGGGCCTTTCTACGAACAGAGAGGCTTTCTTCAGAACCACTGGTTCATGCAGGGAGCAGAAAACAATGTGGACAACACATCTGGGGAGGTTTTTGTGATCCTGCCCCACAGATTGGTTGGAGAGCACTGGCCGTATTTACGGAAGGTTGTAGCACAGTGACACAGACATACACATTGGATACTTTACCTTTTGGCTAAGGTGGACTTAGCCTATTCGAAAAATTGACCTTTTACACATGAGAGAGTAGAGTGTTTTCTGCTCATCTTAAATTGATCTCGGTGTCCCTTTTGCCAGCCTTTCCACAGATTTAAGACCCAATAACAGAACTGTGTAGATCTTACAACGAAGGCAGTCTTTTTATCTCCATAAGCACCAGTGGTGTTTGATGTTATGCCTAACCTTTAGAGTGTGCTTAAGGTGATAATTGAAGTCTAAAGCAAAGGGATCACTTGATCCTGGTATAAGACATTAGCAGACTTTGCTTTGGAATGATACAGTCTAGTGTGGATAGAAATTTAAGTACACAGAAATCTCACAAGCTGTGGGCTTCTCAGTGCAATCTTTTTAAGTGATGTCCTGAGAAAGTATCATGTCTTTTGGGGGAACAAACGTGCAGTAATGGTACTGCCTGTTGTGGGCGGTGTGATAGTGCCCCCCCACATGAGCAGCAACACCCAGACATACCATGGCTTCCTTCTGCAGCAGCACATTCTGCTGAGGTTTATCAGCCTACAGCTCTGTACAGAAAATTCCACAGGAATGTCAAGCCTTATGTTTGGCGTCTACAGACAAGTGAGCCCTCAGTGTTACATTCATCTGATAAGGCTGGGTGGCTTGAGGAAGTGGGAAGGCAGTATCTGGTCACTACTATCATGCAAAGATGTCACCAAAGACCACCACTTCATTCCTGACATGACTTTGCTGAGAAGATAGAGAAGCACAGTGAAAATCAAATCCTACCACTGCAGAGCTCCCCTCCCTTGCCTCCCTGCAGCTTCTTCTCTGTGTCTGTTAGTTTTCTACATGTCCTAGCCCCCAGGCTTTGTCTAGCCCTGGTCTCTCATAGGTTCACTGAAAACACCTAGAATTGTTAGAGATATGACTCGAAAAATCTAATTAAATAGAAGTCTTGTGGGGAAGGAAGAAAAGATGATGAGTGAGGAGCACTCACAACAGTAATCCCATGATGTTAGTCTTATTACACAACATTCCTTATAATCTTAGCAACCACTTGTTTACCCTTTGTAAACAAGGGCTGTATTCCCTGAAGTATTCAAAGCACCTCCATCAGGTGTTTGAAAACCCCAGCAATAAGCAGATGGAAATTTTGCAGACGTGGTATGAAGAAACACTATTTTTTCTTGTTAGCTGTTATGTTCACTTCAGTTTCCCCTTCATTTTCTCCATATGAGGCAGGATGGGAGCTGCCCTTCCATCTCTAGCCTCATTTCATTGCAACAAGAAAATGTCGGTGTTGAGGCTGAAGCAACTACTTTGAACACTGGGAAGATATCCCCAAGCCAGGAGCTAGGAAGGGGATATAGGTACTTACTGCTTCTGAGCCTGATCGATCCGGTTCCTGAGGGTGACAATCTGCAAATAACATACATGACCAGGGTTTTTAGAGATAAAGAAACCTTTTTCTCTCAAAGAGAGAGGAGTTTTACCTGCTGAAGTGCTGGAAGCAGTTGCCTGTGGTAGGGATTAATTCTTCCTTTGAATTAAAAACTCACCCTTGCTTGAAGGAGAGAAATGTTGCTCCTTGACAATAAATCTGCAAGCCAATTTCACATGTCAAGGGGAAGAAGACCTAGAATTTTATAACCCTTAATAGAAGAGTTCCCATGTATACAAATTAATCTCCTATGAACTCACATATCAAACTGCAGGCAAGTGAAGTGGAATGAACATCACCCTGGCCAACTGAAAAGCTCTTGCATAGCCTCATCCAGCTCAGTGTGTCAACCTCACCTTCTCACTCTTTCCCTACTCCTACACATTCAGAAGCGTATAAGCTCAAGCAGCTTTGGTGGACTTTGGATGAGGACCTCAAGAATGGAAAATGGATCACACATTCTGATGGAGTACCTTTGCTGGTTGGGAGAGGAGTTGGTTAAGAGCTTGCAGCAGTCACCACCTTCCCAGCCATCTACTAAGAGAAGAAAACTTCCAAAGGGGCTGAAGAATAAAATACTAAAGAAGAGCTTGAGCAACCACAGAGGAAAAGGTTGGGGTTCTGAACATCTTCCCATGCTCTGTTGATGACTGGAAGCTACTAGAGAGTCACAAAAAAACAGAGCATCTGTTTAGCCTTAGGTAAACTGCATATTTCAACCTGATGCATGGAGAAGCAAACACCTACCTTGCACAGGATGAGAACCTTGTGCCTGACTTAGGAACTCAGTCAGGGCCCATAGGCCTGAACTCGCTACTGAAATCCTGGGACTCAGAAAGTGGACAAGCCCACAGGAACTAAGGTGTGATAGTGAGCCTGCTTTTGTCCCTTCACCATCTCATTTGTAGCCAAGTCAAGGTTCTACCTAGTCTTCCTGGGGTGGAAAAATGCTCTTGCTAAGATGTATGCTTTCCTTCTGCTTCTGGTGTAATTCAAAGTTCTCTAATGTTTCTGTGGGTCCAAGAACTGATGACCCAACCTGTGAATATTTAAAGAGGCACTTGACATTCCCCACATGCAAAACAAGAAAAAAATGTTGGACATTGAGGTTGGCCCAACAGCCAGTGTTTCCTGGCTCATGTCTTTCCGTGGCAAACAGAAGCAAAATAAGAGACTGAAACATTAGCAGGAACAGGACAACACAAGGAAGGAAAGGTAAGCAGATCAGCTTATTTTGTACTTACTCATGGAAGTTTTAATATCTGCAGCAAGAGTTTAAATTATTTTTTGCAATCAAGTATTTTTCCCAAGTGTGGAGGAGAACCAGCTGTCTTCAATTTGACCCAAGGACTTAAGACTTACCTTCACTGATAACCTTGTGATAGTGACTGTAACACTCTCCAATGAAGCACCAAAGAGCAACACACTAGAGCTAAAGAACAGCTCCACTCCTGTGTGTCCCAGTTCCTTCCTTTGTCTCTCCCTTGTATCCTTGCTTGTGTCTCCTCCATTCCCTTTGCTGTTTTCAGTTACCTTCCTCCTCACTTTTTTCCTCTTATCATCTTCCCTTTTTTATTCCACTTTTCTTCTCCCAACCCAGCTTTGCATTTTCCATCTATTTTGCTCATTCTTTGTACTTTCTCTCCCTGCTTTTCAGCAGCAGCCAACCATCTCTTTGTTTATGCAGAGGTTTCACTACTATAGCATGTACATCTCCCTTGGCACTGCCTTAATTCCTATTATTCCACACCCAGTTGACCTGTTATCCTTCACCCAGCGCTCTCTAATATTTTGGATCTGGATAAGCATGTGGCCAGAAGATGGAGAATCTTTCCAAACTCCATGCCATTCCTTTCTGTGAAGTCCAAGCTACTACACATGCATCCTTAAGGTTCTACATGTATCCCAGGTGCATCAGGGTGACTGATCCATGCACATAATACCAGAGGTTTGGATATGGAATTATTTTAGACATGGTCTGAGTTGATTCCATGCTCTGTCCTTTAGCCATGTCCCTGTTGGACCCCAACTCTTTTTCTAAATTACTCCCTTGTCTCTTTTTGAAGAATGGAAGGAGAGAGAAAAAGGAAGTGAAAGGAGAGACACAGGATCCATTTTTCTCTTTTCTCTCTTCCCTTGGAGCCAAGTGCCAGTTTCTGCCTGGCACCTGCCCTCTGACCATGCGGCAGGCTCATGCATTTGGTAGCCTTTGCTGCTGCTGTTACACAGGCAAGTTCATTGTACTTACAACTTGGAAAGCTCCTGCAGCCTGCAACGCATTGTTAAAATCTAAGAGAGATTGAGATAGTTACATTGGTGTTGCTCATTCCCTGTCAGCATGTGTCTATGTGATTGGGAATGAAAAGGAGAGTGAGACAGAGAGAGATCCAGTAGGATTTCTCAGGCACTAAAACCTGACACAGGTGAACACAGCCCTATCCTGTGACTTTGAAGGAAACACGTCCATTTTCTGTCACCATATGACAGCTCAGTGAGATGCACCTGTCTGGAGATAGTTTTCAGTGACTCCAGAGAGCACAGTCCACACGGAATCTGTCTGGGATATGAATAAAACTTACAACGCTCTAGTGTGAAACAAAAAAACAAGTTTAAATATATCACTTTGCAATGGAGATGAGTGAATCGAGTTACTCATTTTTCAGGCCACAGTTACCTATACATAAACACAGATGTGTTTGGGCAGAGGGTGGAGACTCAGTTTTCTGTTGGGATCCATGGGCACTGAAAACCTTGAGAGTGGTATATTCAATTTCAGCCTTAAATGTGAAATCCAGTCTTATATGTATGTTAGGGGAATGCAGTTCCAACTGTCTTACTGCTTCAATATTTAAAAAGGCATTAGAGACTCAAATGATGTCACCATGTGGCTTTTGCCGGAGGACTCTCAGAGATTTTTACATTCTGGACTCAGTGTGATTAGCAAAATGGCTTTTCAACTCACCTCATATTTTTTCCTTTTGATCTGCTCTGTAAAGTCATACTTTTCAGTCTCCAGCTGGTATAACCAGTCCCACAGTTCTTTAGCCTTGTCCCTGTGTGTTTGTGGGGAAAGGAAGATGGGAAAAAAACATCATATAAAGTATTTTCTACTGTTTCCACATCACTAGTAATGAGGCTTTTTACATTTTATTTAATGCAGTTCACACATCTTGCTTCAAACTCTTTCCATCCTCTGAAAGCTGCTTACTCTTTTCAAGGTCACATTTTTCTCACCTTCTCACCCGAGAACCTTTTAGACTTGCACTTTTGCATGTGTCACACACTAACATATTTCCTACAGATTTAATTTTCCCCTTAACTCTTAATGAAAGTAGAGAGTCTAGAGGAATCAGAGAAGAAGGAAGGAGCACTCTGGAGGCTGCCCAAATGAATGGTGTTACTGCCATAGCAGTAACATCTGTCTCAGGGCTGACATGAGACAACCTCCTCTTTCAATCGTGTAAACTCCAACATGTCTAGTCCAGACTATCATGTGATGACTGCTGTGCACCAGAGCACTCAGCTGCCAGGCCTCCAGCCTCCATGGAGATCCATACTTACACCTTAGCAGCCCATCTCACCCCTGAAAATGCTACAGATACCAATCTGTAGTTTGCTCAACTAATCTCAGAGCTGGATTTAAAATTTGCACTGGTCCCATAAATGACTAATCCTAATTAGCAGGTGAATTTAATGGAGCCATGCCAGGAACATGGCTGGCTGGCTACCAAACCATTTCAACAGTTCCCCACAGCCCCATTTCCCTTACATTCTCCAGATCAAGAAAGGGCACAACTAAACATTGTCCTGTGAAGAATTTCAAGGAAGGCTCTCTCCTCTACCTCATTTTCTCACTAGATGAGACTTGAGATTTCAGTGGATTACATTAGGCAAGTTAGGATAAGCATGTTACCTCAGCTTGTCTTCACTAAGGTGGTCGATGTTCAAGGGCTTGCGCCTCTCTGCCAGGACCTTCTTCTTCGTCTCTCTAGCTGTTTGCTTCTTCCCTCTCTTCTGATCAGCCTATTTTCAGAACATCAATTAACATCAGACTGCAGACATTCAGGCCGAATGAAACTATTTCAGTGGCAGAACATGTAAGACAAGTTGCTAGGGATCCAGAAGAAGAAAAGGTGAGCTGTTTTCTCAGCTTGTAGTAAAGATTGTTTCCAGTCCACCCCATGGTTTAATACTTCTGTATTTCTTCCACAGATCCATGATTTTACCTTAGCCAGATAGCTGCTGTATGTGGCACCCATGGAGGACAGAGCCTTCTTCTTCTTGAGGTCATCCTCAGCTTTTCTCTTGGCATCTTCCTCCTCTCTCCGTGCCTTTTCCTCCTGTGAAGTGTGACACATAATTTACTACAGCATCCTCAGCAGCCAGCGTCAGTGCAGGGAGTGTGATCAGATAAGCATTTTGAGAATTGGCAACTCCTGCTTCCTTCTCTTGCTTTAACAGGGTCGTCATTTATTTTCTGAGCTGAGACAGACATAACCTGTATCTCTTTTTCTGTCTGTAGAGATGTCTTCCAATCTGATGCTGAGACAAGGAGAGAGATTTAAAGCCACTTACCGCAAGCCTGGCCTGACGCTCCTTCTCCTTCTCAGCTCGGATTCTCTGTTGCTCTGCTCTTTCAGCTCTGCGCTTCTCCTGAAAGAAGCAGTGGCACGGGCTTTCAGTCATCATTATGGCCTTATCTACATCCAGTATTAACACCCCACTACCAAGAGCTTTGGTTTGTAGAGAGTGAGCCAACTACTCCCTTGCCAGAACATGCAGAAGGGTCTCGTACAATTCCCATATGGAAAACAAGAGATTGAGAGAGGATACAAATGTGGGAAGAAGGTATTTAGTGGTGACTTGAGCAGTCACTTCTGTACATTGTAATACAGCTTTCTGCCCAAATCCAACTGTGGACTATTGGATTTGACTTCTCATCTACAGAGAATCTCTCGATTTACTATGGGGAAATGGCAGTACAAGGACTCACAATCCTCTCCTTGAGGGCAACCAGCTCTTCCTCTTCCTTTCTTCTGGCTTCAAAGTGGCTATCAATCAAGGCCTGCAGTTCAATCAGGTCTTTGTTCTGCCTTTTCTTTTGGATGTCCTAGAAAAGCAGGAAAATGCATTAAGCTAGCCCATATTACTCTAGGAACATGCCCTGAACATTTCCAGCACCCTGCCTACACAGAGAAACAAAAGCAGAAGTGCCTGCAGATATCCACGGAATTCTAGGGAACTGGCTGTTGTTGAGACAGTCAGTGAATCATCTAGGTGACAGTCAGGAGCCCAGAAAGGAACAAAATCCACATCTCCTACACCATATTTTATCCATAGCTTTGCTTAGCTGCCTCTTCTTCACTTAGGGATATGAATCTTACTGAGAAAATGGTTTTTGGGCAAAGAAGGTATTTCTGTGGAGATTTTTCAACACCAGAGTTTCTTCTTTTTTCTATCAATTTTCTAGGAAGGTATTTGGATCTCTATTGTTAAAATTCTGCTGTCATTTTAGGTAGTGTTTCTTAGCAATAGATGAGTATAGTCCTGCTTTGTTTCAACCTGCAACTTTCAATCCATTTACAACAATGGGACAGGGGATCTGAAAGCTCCTAAAACACTTACTTTCTCCTTTCTTCATATATTGGCTTCAAAGGCTCAAGGAGGAAAAAACTAAATACATGAATTAACATTTTAGCTTAGTCACATTAGCAACAAATGGATCCAGAGAGTTTCAAGGAGCAGAGAGTAACCTTTCACTGAGAAGAGCCTGCAAAACATCCATACTTTTGTCCTTGACTTTATCCTCAGAAGTATCCAATAGAGGAAAAGTTATTTAGGTTTGCACACGTGTATGGCCTGAGTACAGACAGTCAGTCTCAGAAATACTTACATCAAAATCTACTTTCTCACCCTCTGGTATTTTAGGAGCAGTTAGTCTGCAGAGAGTCAAAAACAAAAAGAACAAAAAAAGAGTATTTTAATCTTAAAGATCAGGTAGCTCTTCAAATAGCATGTCCAGACCTTATCTGCTCTGAAGAATGATGATGACAAGAAGAAATATTGCTGGAGATACAGAGGGGTGAAACAGCAAATCACTGGAAAACTATTCCAGAATAGCACTAAGGACCATTGTCCTTTGTGAGAGCTCATGCAGGACAGGGAGTTACCCCTAAAAACTCTTTTCACTCCCAAAGCCTGTGGTCATTCCCCACCACACAGAAAGACATTGTCCAGTGAGGCTGTCAGCGCGGTGCTGCGAACTCCTTTCTGGGCAGCTGGCAGAAAGGGAAGGAAGGAGCACCCATAACTTGGGGTATTGTGAGATGACTGTGTCTTGGACAGTTTGTGAGTCCTCTGACTCTATCAGTAGCTGGTCTTCAGACCCTGACCAGTAACTATTGCTAAGGCATTCTCAGGCAGAAGCAGACATCCTGGAAAGGCATACAAGAACAGCTGGATGTCACACAAGGGAGGATTGAATAAAGGCTTCTAGTGGCAATTTGCCTAATAGACAATCTAAAGGCTTCTGCTAGATCAGGAAAATGATCCCACGGTTTTGAAACTCCCTGCCCGTCGTACTTACTTGATTCTGGGCTTCTCCTCTTTGTTTGGTAACATGGCACAAAAGAGGAAGGGAAAAAGAGGGAGAAAAGTTAGAACAATAGAGATCATGCAGCTGCTAAAGTAAAAGGAGGGAAGGGAAATTCAATCTTAAGGGAAACATCCCAGATAAATTGGTTAAATTTCAAGCACTTACAAAAGAAATACACACACTCACACACCCCTTTTTTTCTAGGAGTGAATCTGCTTTTACCACTGAAACAGAATTTGGCAGAAAAAAATTAACAGACTGTATAAAAGTCCCAAACATAGCATCTGGAAGGCAATTGTTTCATGTAAATGCTAAATTATTTTTCTCAAACCATCCTGACCAAAGCTCTAAGTAGGACAGCTGGGCTGGAGGGTAGAAGAAAATGTTGCCTATTTCAGTCACTACTTCTTTTGCTAAAGTAACCTGAATTTACAGTCGTGTCAATGATATCTGTGTTTCACCAGTTTTGCTCAAATGCCTCCCATGGAGGCCAGAGGGGAAAAAGCTTCACGACACATTTTCTCCAGGTTTACTGACTCCCAAGGTAGCTTGAAGCACATGTCCCTGAGATGCCTTGGTGCCCTGGGAAAGACTTATTTTTCTGCACTGTTCCTCAAAACCAGCTTGGAAAGGTTATCCTCTCTTAGCAAGCATCTTCTTCCAAGGTACATGCAAAGTTCCCATGGGTTTTAACAGCAATGCTCTTTGCATCTCCAGGAGACGTATAATGCCCTTACAAGCAGGCTAGACCATGACAGAGCTGTCAGCTTTGGCCCCCTGGCAGTCAGAAGTGTTCCCCTACAACAAGTGACACCTTTCCCTGGCTCTCAGAAATGGGCTGTCTTAGGAGTTACTTGCTTAATATTTGTGCCTGTGATCAATTCCCCTCTCTGCTATGCACTTCAGTTCTTAACTCTAGTGTAACTGCAGTGAGTTCAGCACTGTTATTCTCACTAAAGGAAGGAAATTAAAACTGTGGGGTTTTTGGCCCCATCTCACAAGGACCCAGGTTGACTTTCATAACCACGTTTGAAATTTTAGGGATGCTGATGGATGCTACAGTCCAAGACTGCCTGTGTTGGTTCAGTGGAATGAACTGAGGTAAAAAGCTCACAGCCTGCCGAATCTGTCAAAAAACAACCTGCTTTGTAAAGTAAAAGTAAAAACAGCCTCCCTCAGGAGTGGGTGCACAAGCCCTGCTATCCATATCATGATACAGAAAGCTTTTATATTTATATTTTTTCAAATGCTGATTTGCATCCAGATGGTTTGGAACTGATGGAGGAAATTAGCAATAGCAAATGGAACAGAGCAGGATAAAATTAAATGGAACATTATATGAGGGGAAAAAAATAGCAAAATCTGTTACTGAAAAATATTTAGTGGAGACATCACTTAGAAGGATGATGAATAATTTTAAAAAATCATGAAGCAGCTGGAAATGGGTTTTTGAGATAAGTAAGAGAAAAGTTATGAAAGATCAGAAACCAGCTTTTCCTTTCTCTCACACTTTCTCATACCAGTTTCAGTAATGAAATTTACATGAACACTGCCTACCAAAACGTATCTCAGCTGAAGCCTTGAGGTGCTACAGCAATGCTAATAAAATAAGCAGCATGTAATTAGAAAAGTATTCTAGAGCACTCGCATAAAGGAAGCCACAAATTGCTCCTGAAGAAAACTAACATTAGCCAACAGTGTACTTCTGTATTTCTCCAGGTATTTGTTTCAGTTGTTTTGTTTTCAAATAGCCAGTGAGCTTCTTAACACATTAGCTAACTCATTGTTTTTTATCTGGAGAGTGGAAGAGTAATCACGATTAACCAGTCTATCAGGGATGTTATTCACACAGGATTTCCTTTCCCAGTGACATACCCAAATTATTTTGAGAAACATTCCTGTTAAACTTAAATGTGCCAGTTAGTGACATTTCAAAGGGGAAGGAGGAGGGTGGGAAGTAGAAATGAAATGACTAGTTTTGTTTGTTGACCTTGGTTGCCAGGATTGACACCTGTCTGTCAATAACTGTGAATTTGGTTTCAGCTGCTACCAATCAGTATTTTAAACTTAATTAAACCAACAAACAATTGGAATAATAATAAAAAGGTTAGTTTTTCTTGAAATATGAAATTTTAGTTAGAATATTTAAAGGTACCTCCATAAAAACAGAACATTGGGTAACAAAGAAATAGGAATTTTTATTAAAAGACAAACAGTAATAAATCTGTCTTTTGCAGTGCATGACCTAGCATGGTACATACTGTATGCACCAAAAGCAGCCCAGGATTGTGATTTATTTTGAAATGCCCCTTCTTTCAAGACACCAAATCAAGGAACTGGGCCAAAATTTGTTGACAAGCAGGAATCATTATAGGAAATTCCTGTTCCTGTGGTGGATTTTGACTGACATTCTGGTCATTCTGCTTATGAACCATGGGGCTATGACAAAATCCCCACATACAACCCTGCCAAAAGAAGGCAAGAGCCACTGGAAATCCAAGTTCACTGCCCTGGAGATGAGAAATACTCTGAGTTTCTGGTTTCCAAAAAGGCTAGCTAGCACAGGGAGAACCCACACGACCGTAAATACAACCTTACTTTCTCCTGCCCACTCTATGAAATGTTCACACATTGCTCCCCTTTTCTGTGAATCCATCTGAACTGTCTTCATTCAGAAATCCCTAAACACCCTCCATTAGTCCCACTTTTCAGAAGTAACATCTCAAGCTCACAGTGTGTCCTTGAAAAAAAAAGTAAAAAAAAAAAGAAGTCAAGATGCTATTAAAAATAAAAGGAAAAAGAGAAAAAGGAGGAGAGAACAAGGCTCAGAAAGGTCCTCAGGATTATTTCCCTAAATAAGAAAAAAACCTGAAAGTGAGCAAGAAAATGAAAACAAGTGAACAAATCTATGAAAACAGAACTAGAAAACACAGAAAATGCAGGTTGGCTTCAAGTGGCATTGGGCTTTGTCTTTGGAAACAGCTGGCCAGGTGTTCTAGGGGCTGAGACAGTCAGAATACAATGAAGCTACTTCAAAGGCCTATAAAAGTCATGAGAGTCTTTCTGTACATTTGAGCTGGTTTTGAACTTGGCCCAGGGGCTTTAAGTGATTTGCCCTCATGCAAGAGGAAAATTGACACACACATTTAAGATTTGGTCCTCTGAGTCTTGTCCTCACTCATGTGCTAAAGTGTCCACTCAACTACCTACTATGAGCACATCTGTTGTGAACACTGTCTTAAGCCAATGGCTCACCCCACCAGTATGAATAAATCTATGCACATACTTGATGTTTAGTACAATTTTAAGTGCATGGCTGAAGCAGAAATTTAAATATCTGTTGATTCAGGCCTGGAGACCATGACCTTCTAAAGGTTGGGTGAGGCAGGCATGTCTGTGTACAGCTCAGCTCCAATTTTAGGCCTGCCACTGGGATTTAAGAGATACTTTCCTTTCTGGCTAAAAGACAAATCCAGAGCAAGCTTCTAGAGCTTGATTTTCACCATGTGCTATCCTAATGAGAGTGTAGAGGCTTCTCAACACAGCAGTGAGATGCTCCAACCCGCGCCCAAGGGTGATTGGATATACACAGTAAGCAATTCTTTGCGGCAGAGATGCTTTGGCCCAGTTCCTGAGTTTAGAATCAAATGAGGAACAAAAACAAATACGGGGAGGAAGACATTAGAAAGATGACTGTTGTCCTAAGACAACACTGAGCTACTATCATTGTATTCGCCTTCTTCATCAGCTGTAGGTTGAAGGATAAAAGCAAAAGAGAAAAAGCACAGTAGTCAATCCACAACAAGCACTGTTGTCTTAAAAGCAACTGTCCCCACTCTGTCCCTGCTATGCTGGGAACCTCAGACTCTCTGGAGATTGAATAAGAAGAAACACCTTTTGGTGATTTGATTTGGCAAACATACAGCCCTTTTCTTCATGTTCATCCAAAGCCATCCAAAGAGACCGATTCCCTCCCACGCTCTCTTTGCTCTTGAACAAGTTCACTGTTTTTAACGCTGTTTCCCCATCACTGAAAGAGAAAAAAAGTGAAAGTCTGTAGGTGCATCACATACCTTCCTCAGGGGCTTCCTCTGCTGGTGTTGTGGTACAAGCAGTGTTGGGAAGACAGGAAATTGGAAAAAAGAAACAAACAAGAAACAGAACAGATATTTAAAGTTCTTGGACACCTGAGAGACTAGGGAATGCATGAAGGGGGGGGAAAAAATAAAGGAATTAGTGAATTAAAGCAAGGAAAAAAGGTATCTGGAGAGGCTGTCAGGAGTTAACAATGCTGTAAGGTTAAAGTAGTAGTAAGCATGGAGATTAAAGGAGAAAAGGGCTGCAAGTGATCGTTGTGGTTAATATTTTTTTCTCATGTTTTGTTCTCTTCAACCAACCCAAGACTCCTGTTCTCGGCTCGTGCTGTCACTGTCTCTCTCTCACACAGACACGCACACACTTGCATTGCAGCTAGCTGGAATACATCAGAAGTCATGTCACATACCTGGCTCTTGAGCTTCAGGTGTGAAGTGTCATGGAACAAGGTGCAATGGAAAATAAGAGAATGAGAAACCTGTTATTTCACACACCAAAAAAACTTTTGAACCAAAGGAGAGGAGGCGCAGATAGGAAAAGGGGACAGGAGGACCAAGTTAAAGAGTAAACCTGAGATAAAAGAAATTAATTATATTTGAAATAGCATATAAAAGAAGTCACAGGACAGGAAAGGAATTCAGTCAGGTGAAAGCGGCAGATTTACAATAATACTGCAATGCTTAAAAAAAAAGAGCATTATATGCCACGAGGTACAAACTGACAGCATGGTGTACCAAGGCTTATCTTGATTTGAAATATGCCATGAACACAACACTCCCAAAGCATTATTAGAGCCATCCTTTCCTATAGCAGTATCTCAGACACTTAAACACAATGTGGTTCAGAAACCTACTGAAATACCTACTGTAACTCAACAATGTGCAGCTGACTTCCAAAGAAGATCAGTTCTTTTTTCTAGATCTATGGCTAAAGGCCATTTTGTTCCTTGAAGACAACTTGGATGTAAATAGAAGTCTAATGTTGTTCTTCGTATCCATTTGCAATGAAGAATTACAAATGGTTACTTCATAGGAAGAAAATGTTCATTAAAAGTCTCTGCAGGTCTACATTTCATTCTTCTGGGGTTTTTGGCAAAACAAGAATCAATCAGCAATGTGGATTTGTGGAGCAGATTTTGCTTTTTAGTCATACACACACTACTGAATATTTTGCAACACAAGCATGAAAATAATGCAAAATCTCACAGTATTTATATTCCCTGTATACAGTCAATGGGTCAAATTCTGTCCTGAGATTTGAAACTAAGATTTCACTATAGGAAGAAACATTCATTTTCCCATCACAGTCCATAATTTAACCCATTTCACAAGGACACTTTCTGCTGAGCTGCTCTTTCACAATCATGTATATGTTCCCCTAGTTGTTAGTAAAATTTTCATGCAAGAGGTAAGTTTCTTCCTACTCAGTGCTGAATACATTTTAATGAGAAAAAAACCCCAACAAACTATCAATAAAACAACCCCAAAGGCATGCAAATTAAAAGCTATCATTGATAGATAGGTTGTATCTCCTGTCACCTTGCATTCGCTTCCCACACACACTGTCCCACCAGCCAGACACTGGGGAGTTTAGAAGTTAAATCACATACCTTGAGGGGGGGCTTCATTTAGTAGGAAGTGTCAGGGGAAAAACATAGGGAAGGAAGATAAAAGAATTAGAAATAAGTTATTCAGGAGGGGATCACCTCAAACTTTGGTAAGATTGGGTTGAAGACTAGGTTATAGGAATTGAGTGTTAATGAGTGGAAAAGGAGAGTAATTACAGTGGAGCATGAAGTAGACAGGGAGGGAATGCCATAAAAATGAAAGATAAAAGGAATTTGGATGCTGATGAATTGCAACAATTTAAATCATGCAAATATATAAACAGTGGGCAATTGTAGCGGTGCTGGTGATGCTTAAATTTGAAAGGAAACACGCCCAAGGAGAGAGTTTTGCAAGTGTGCAGTGTAACTTGTGTCTCAGCTATGCACGTGGCCTCCTAGCTGTTGGAGCAGCTGTGAGGATACTGCAAGGAAAGAAGGCTTTGAACGTATTTCTTCATTGGCATCTGAAGCTCCACCATCTCAGATCCTCCACTGGCAAACGTGAGGCTTAGTTAGCTCTGCAGAACTAGAAATATTCCCATCTACACATGGCTTGTCTCTGCTGCAAACAAGTAGAAACCGCTCGAGCCTGCGTGCCAGGATCCTGCTGCAGGTGACACCTGCGAGCAGAAGCAGCTTGTGTTTCTGTAGCTCAGGTTCCTGCTCTCTGCCCTGGCTGCAGCAGAGTCACAGCCCTGAAAGTTTTCAGGGGGACTAAAATGTTTCCTCTAAGCTTAGAAGGTGACTTTCCAGTTACAAACAGCAATTATCCTTGTTCAGTAGGGAAAATTAATTTTAGGGAATCATAAAAATAGATTGATTCTTCATGACTTTGGTTTTCTTCAACATCTTCAAATTCCTATGTACAGGAATGGTTCAGATTAATGCATAGGAATTTGGATGTCACATGCATGTGCTTGGTTAGGTGGAAAGTGTCAGCAAAGAAAAATAAAGGAATTAGAGCAAGAATCATACAACAGCAACAACTCTGAAGTTGTGCAGGCCAAGGCTGTGACTTCGAAGATGGATCAGACAAAGACAGTATTAATAACAGAGAAACTAATAATAATACAATTACTTGAAAAGCTGGGATGGTCTCCCTCTCACATAAAAGTTTTCTTTTAAGTTTGTTCTATTTACCTCTTCTTTATAAACTTTCTTTTTGTTATGCTTTATGTTACTGAGGGAAAAGAAAATATGGGGAGACTGTAGGTTTGGCTTTATTGTTAATCAGATTACACTACTACCTGGTGTTTTGCACAAATTTCAAGCACATATGAATGGTAAAGCTTGAGACCAACACTCAAGTAGTGAGTAGCAATTCAATATATACCGGGGGAAAGAGATACAGAGGCAGACAAAGCAGCTGGAATGGTAGCAATGAACTTTAACTTGTGCAAACCAAGGTCAGAAAAACCCTAGGAGCAAGTAACAGACAGTAATGAATATCATTAAAAGGAAAAGAGAAGGATATGAGATGAGAAGCAGCAAGGACAGGAGGGAAATGAGAGGCAGCACACAGATGAATGTTGAAGTGTTAAGTCATGCAAAAATCAATCAGACAGCTTTCACCTCACTCACTCCAATCCTAGTGAAAGTACTGATCTCCTGTAAGCTAAGAAGCTGTTCTCCCTCTGTCGACAGCAGACTGAAATAGCTGGGATGGGAAGCTGCTGAGGTATGACTGCTTTAATAAAGCTACTCCAAATGGCACAGAATAATTTTCACAGACCATTTAGAGGACACTGCAAGTTCATCCTCTGCTTTTCTAGATCATAAACATTATAACATTCCCATGTGCAGTATAAGGATGGCTCTGACTCCAGTGTCTATAATTACAGCTTATATGTTGGGATATTTGTTTACAAAAATGTTACTACCTTTTTCATGCAACAGTTAGCTCTTATCTTCATTATTATGCATCACAGAGTAGAGGAAATTATTACTGGTGGAAAGTGTAAGGAAGCTGAAAGTTACAGTTTGACATTAATATTTGATTTTTATTTGCTGTCTTCCACCATCTTTGAATTCCTGAGTATAATTTTAGAGTTACTTGTACAATTTTCCAACAGAAACTGTAGTTTCAATTAAATTTCAGTATTTCAAAAGTCATGTAGATTTAGCTAAGATTTGTGTTAAAAAACAGATGCACTTTAACAACCATTAAAGGTTGCATAGATATTAACATCTTTAGAACAAAACTTTCATTTTTTGCCATGTAAAAATCTGTTATTGCAGATTTGTTCTTGCATTACACTATATATACTCCACATAATCAATAAAATAAATGTCTCAGAGACATCTAAAACAGAATTTTCATTCAAAATTTGGAAATCTTCCATAAAGAAAAGAAAAAAAATGTTGGAACAAAATGTTTTGTTTCCAGTAAATAAAAAAATAATTTTCATCAGCTGCCAAACAAGGTTGTTCCTCCTTTTTTCTTTTTTTGTTGTTGCTTTAAAAAGTTTCCATGTTGTCCCAATTCAGAACATGACCCAATTGTAAAATTGCCAAGTGCAATTGAATTTCCAGCACACAATAACCCTTCAGATTGACGCAGAGGAATTCAGAAGTCACATACCTGGTTCATGGACTTCTTTAAGAGGGAGGTAGCAGGGAAGGAGATGCAAAGAAAGATAAGAGAATTAGAGCAAGAAACAAAGGATGATTAAAAAAAAAAAACACCTTACAATATTTTTAGCCAGTGTGAAGGGGTTAAAGGGATAAAAACCATTAATAAGATTAAAAGATGAATAGAGGGCATATATGGATGTCAATCGTGGATAGGAAGGACAGGGGGTGTTGGGAGATAAAAGGTGCAGATGACTGACATATCTATTCATTAAGTTATAAATCAAGTGCCATCAGTAGCCTTTGGTTGATGAGTGTATTTACTTGTATCTAAATCAAGTCCATTACCCGTAAGTTTGCATGCACAAAAAGGGTATGGACAACCTGTTCTTATTTATGTGCATAAAAATCCCAGCCTCTGCAGAAATCAATGGGCGTGGAGGAGCTGGCATTGATTTTCTTAAGGCCCAGGATTTCCCCAGTGGTGTGTAGGACTGCACCCGAGGTGGGAAGGTGATTGCAAGCACGTTACTGCTGTCCAACCTGCGGTGTAAAGTATCCAATGAAAGCCTAGCTGGGCATGCAGAGAAGAGAGGGCAGAAGGGCAATCGAAAGGTAAATGGGTTTGGGCTGGCAGGCTGATGCTTCAGTAAGCATGTCCTACTATTTTTCTAATCACACAGGTTGTCTTACTAAATCTGGACTTTAATTCACATTATAAAATCAAGCAAAAATGCAACCCTGCTACCCCATTTTTGCATAATGTGCATTAACCCAGAAAAACATCACTAGTTATGGGAAAAGCATGCAGCTACATTTTTTCTTTGACTTGGCATTTTCTAGAAACACATTGCAGTCAAAATATCAAAAATATAAGTCCAATCCTTAGACCAACAGAAAACTAGGTATGACACAGTGTCACTTGTTGCTTATGACTTCAGATGCAAATCTGTCCACACCAGCAGACATTGCTGCCAGAGCCAGTTTTGTCTCTGTGCAGTGGCAGGGGAACAGGAGGAAGAGGCACACCTGACAAGGGACATAGCATTGCCACAGGCCATGGCTGTCCCACCTCCAGCCCTGGGGCATGATCTAGAGGAAATGCTTTTGGGACCACTCTTTCCATATCAACTGGCATCTGTACCCATAGTTTAGTTAGAGAAATCAGAGTGCTGGGGAATATATAAGCCGTGCCTAGCCTGTGCTTCTGGCATTGCCTTCAAAACCGCAGTTAGTACTGATTACTCATCATGCTGCTTATCCTACAAGAATGAAGCAGCCATTGATGAGCATGCAGAGGATGGTTTTGCATCCTCTCCTCTTCAGCTACCTCCAGAATTCCTGCACACACTACCACTTTGGACAGAAACAGAGGAATTTGCAGGTCATGGCACATACTTTCCTCATGAGCTTTAGCAGGTGAGAAGAGCCAGAGAGCAAAATGCAAAGGAAGGCAAGAGCATTAGAAATATCAGGACAGCCTTTCACTCATACAAAGGGGAGGGGGAGGGAAAACCTGAGAGTATATTGCAAGGAAATAAAATTAACATGGATATGAAAAGGACTACTAGAAGTGAGGGCACAAATGGTCTGAGATATTAATTACATAAAGCTGATTTAAGTGGCCATGACATTTGTCTTGTACGCATATTCCTTCAGTCCTGCATAAAGCCAGGAGCAGCATGCCATTTTACAGCCCTGATGCTCGCCCAAGTGGATTTACAACCGGAGGCCAGCACGTTTTTGGTGGCACATGGCTGCTCGTACTACCATGAGACAATGGCCTAGACACTCCATTGCATGAAGAAGTAAACCATCTTTAATCATCTGCAAAGCTAAAGCATCGAAAAGACCACCAGTTGCTTTAAACAATGGGGTTCAAGCTGGAAAAAAAGGCATGTGGAAAGGCTATGGTAAGAACATCAGCCCAGTAAAGGAGGGCAGATCCTCTCTGCAGCTGCAATGTCAACAGCTGCTGTAGCAGCAGACTGATTGTGGGCATATCTACACATTGTCCAGAGCCCCAAGCTGCTCTGAATGGTCCAAAATAAGCCTCCCAGGGAGACCCAAGCAGTCTCGGAGAAAAAGCTTTTCAATATTCATCCTTTTAAGAGGTTTACATTTCCCAGCAGTTTTCATACAATCTTTTTTTTTCATGCAACAGTTACCACATAGCATCACAGGTGCATTCAGTGTCAAGACAGAACATAGAGGAAAAGAGTACAAAAGCCAAAATTGTGGAGAGCTTTATTCTGTATTAATATGCCTATCTTTAACTGCTGTTTCCTTTTACCATCTTATGGCTTACTGGCTAAAGCAGAGCTTACTCTGAAAGATGGGAAATCAGGACTCATGACACATACCTTCCTCCTGAGCTTCTTTAGGTGGGAAGAGCCACAGGACAGGATGCAAAGGAACATTAGGAGAAACACATTATTACATGGGCTGATATTACATAGGCTGAATGTTCTGTTAAGTCAGAGGGAAAAGTTTCATCCCAGTAAAGGATGGAGTAATGCCCAGAAGGGAAAGGGATTTGAGGCATGTAAAAGGAACAGGGAAAAATCTAACAATAAGCTCAAATAGCACATGCTGAAATTTCCCTCTAATTCCAGTTTTATAAGATCAACCTCCTGCCATTGCCCAGATGGGCTTTATGGCAAGCTCTGCACATGGCAGGAGAGGCTGGGTTACCACCAAGCCAACATCTGCTGGACCTTTCACCGAGACCATTCCCATATGTTAGCTTGTGGCAGGGCCAGTCATTGAAGAAAGGAGGAAAGCAAAGACAACAGAAGAAACAAAATGAAGTAACTGGGTGCTGCTACTCTCACCACCCCTAAATACCCCATCACCATCAAGGAGATGGTAGGAGCAATACAGAAGGCAATGACACATACCTGCTTCTTGAGCTTTGTCAGGCAGGACGTGGTAGGGAGCAAGAGCAATGAGATGGAAAATGAGAACAGTTAGATTATAGGGGATATGAATGCAACAGGGGCTCTAAAAAACACAAGAGGCATGAAATTGAGAAACACAGGAGATGAAACAGAGAAACAGAGGAGATGAAACAGAGGAACAGAGGAGGAGATGAAATGGAGACAAGCAACCAAAGCACGCACAGGTACAAGAAATGTAAAACCTTCAGGATCTGGATGCTGTAAAAACCCTGCAAACCACTCAGAGTGGGTGTCCCACACTGTTATAAATAGGTTTGCACTTGTTTCAAGTGTGGCTGGAGCACAAAGCTTTGCAAATGCAGAACCAACACACCCTTTGGCTCCTTCTACCTGGAGCACTACATCCCAAACCTCTCAAGTGCAAAGGGTGGGTTTCTGTTCTATCCTCTCATCTGTCCTGCCTGTCCTACTTTTCAAATGCCACGTGCAGTGCAGGGAGCCTGCTGGGGTTACTGAGCATCTACAGGGATATAATTAATAAAATCTGAAGTATTATTGTTCATATCATATATAATAATATATATTATAGTCTATAAACATATATCCCTTGTACTATATATAATATTACATATAATATGTAATATTACCATCTATAGACTTACATATATGATATACTCTCTATTATATTAGGTACTGTAGAATATGTACTATGTAACATATGGCTACACAGATATCTTACCACAGATGGATTTTTATTTCAAAATCCATCCACTCATTATCTGTCAAGCTACATAGAAGAAACCAGTTGACATCTGATGGAAACCCTTCTAGCCAGATCCCAGCAATTCCACAACAGGTGTTACAAACATCCAGGGCTAAAAACCAGCCTTGGAGCCTGCTGTGGCTTGGATGAGGGGCTGGTATCCTTATTTCCCCTGCTGTTCCCTCCCTGAAAGGGAGCAGAGGTGTCAGCAGAGATACACGAGGCTACGGGCACCATGTGCAAAGGACAAGAAAAGCCCTGTGCTTGCAGATCATCTGTCCCAGCATCTTCCTCTTGCCTCTTGTTTTCTTCTACTACCTTGCAAAGTGGAGGTGCACAGCAGCTCCAAGCCCTGCTGTGCGGGTAGAGGGGGGCTGAGAAACTGGTGCACATACCTTCTTCTTGAACCTCTTCTGCAGGTGGAAAACAGCAGCAAAGGGAACAGGAGGAGAAAATTAAAACAAGAATTATCTTTTTGGAACATTCTTGAGGTTTGCCATGCTCCCAGGCCATTATGGAGAAGAATACACAATGATGGAATTACAGGGTGAGAAAGAATTAAAAATAACATGTTTTTATGAGCATATTATGGGGTTATACATGTTACTGAAATATGGGAATGTGACCACAAGTGAAAAACACATTAAAAAAGGCATCCACTATTTTATTCTTTATTAGAGCTGGCTGAAATTTCCTAAAACTGACTTTTGGTGAAGGCAAAACAAAAAATAAAATTGCCACATTTGTTTTAAATCTTTTTCTGAAATGGTGATATTTTTTTGCCAACATAAATCTATTTTTGAAATTTCAAAGAAATTCATTGCTGAATTTCAACAGGTGGATATAAACTTTGCAGGGTGTTGTCTTCCCTTTTTAAAAAAATCTAAACTTTTGGTGTGAAAGAAAAGGACTTGACACTGTTGTGACCAAAAAAAGGCCAGTAGTTCAGTAAGAATGGTAGGCCAAAATAAATACATGTATTTGTTTTCATATGCATATATGCATATACACATACATGTATATGTATTTATTTAAAAATTATATATGTGTATTTGATATATATTGTTTTATATATTTTTGTTTGTTTTTTTTAAACAAAACATCAGGTCAAATTTCCTACCAGCTCAATAAGTTACATCAATGTCTGTTATTGCATTGATGTCTGTGGCTCAGGACCACATCCCGGCCACTGGGAGTGAACCATTTGCTCTGGATTTCTTCACACACATTCTTCCTCTACAATGAGAGAGAAAGAAAGCAAGAGCCATGTCACATACCTTCTTCCTGAGCTTCAGGTGGCAAGTGTCATGGAACATGAAGCAACAGCAAGCAGGAAAATGAAAATAGAAAACTGTTAGAGAATGGTATTGGGGTGAGCTCAGGCCTGGGGAAAAAATGTGGTTAGAAAGTGATGGAGAGAAGTTATATGGAAAGGAAATTGATGACTTGGGAAGATAACACAAAGGTCAAGCAAAAGTGGACAGTGAGAAGATACACCTCAGAGGAGATTGTCATGCAGATTAATTAGGAAGTTACCTGCCTATTAATTTCATATTAATCATTAAATTCTTGAAACCCAAAAGGAAACAGTTAAGAAGGGAAGGAGAAAGAAAAGAAGAAATGCTTCTCCTTTCAGGAAGACTTGTCTGTAGGCTTAACACCCTTTGCTTGCTCTTTGGACATTTGACAAGGCATGAAGGATGGAGCATGAATACTACCTTCACCTCCCTGGCTCTGCCCCTTCAGGCAGGACTACAAACACGTTGATGACTGAAGGCACCTCTGCAACCCATGTGGCATCACTACTTTTCTTTTTTTGAGCCCTTTATCCCCTTGCAAGCAGTACTGGGGAATTACAGACATAAGGCAGAGGGGAGACTTCCTCTCCTCAGGGGAGGAACTACTCTGGGCACGCCCACAATCACATCTCTGTTACCACCACCACTGATGAGAATTAACCAGTTGCAGCAATTTGGGGAAATCTGTGGCGAAAAAACCCCAACAACACACTCAACTGCTGTATATAAAATCCTTAAGCTGGACATTTCTGCACAGGGGCAAGTCTCTGTCTCAGAGCTGGCCTCATACCCTTCACATGCAAATATTCCACCTCCCAGTGAAGGGTTTTGCTCTTGACCCCTTAGAAGCTCTCTTGGATACCAAGGGCAAATTCTGGGAGAAATCCCAGAGTTTGGCCTTCACCTCTGTCCCAGACATCTTGGGAAAACGGAGGATGACAACCAGCAGCTACACTTGTCTGAACTAAAGCCAGTCTGTTTAAAGTGCCCAGCAAAGACACCCATACATCTTCAAAATCTTCCTCTCCTTGCTGCCTACAAAAGCTGAAACAACTCAGGTGAGAAGGGCTTTTCATGCTCCATCTTTCCAGATCTGCGCTCTGTCTCTCACAGCTTGTCAAATCACCTTTTGCCAGCTAAAAGCACATTTAAACAATTAATCTTCGCCAGTCGGTTCTCTCCTTCACCTTTTCCAGGCTTTGACAGGGCCTTGTTGGGTGCTCCGCAGGAGCTGGGCAACCTGCTCTTCTTTTCAGTTTCAAAGTTTAAACTCAAGACGTGGCCATGGCCCAAATGAGGATGGTAGGATATGACCAATGATACGATGTGTGGGCTCTGTGCCAGTTCCTGTTCTGAAACGCTCTGAGTTTACAGCCATTCCCTGCAGCTCACACAAATACTGAGTGTAACCATAACATGAAGGCTCAGGCACATCACGGCCCCAACTTGGGTGGTTTTTTGGTTCCCTATTGATTAATTGATCAAGTGTTTCAGATCACCTTTAGTGGCAAGCGCCAAAGAGAAGGGTGAAACACAGACAAGGAAAAAGCAGGACCAAGAATCAAAGAAATATAAATTACATTCCCAGGTGGTTTTGGGTTTTTTTTTACCTTCTTCTTCGTATTCCTCTGCATTGAAACAGGGGAGGGGGGAAAAAAAGCAGACAAATCAACCATCAGCCTTGACATGTTGGCAGGACATTACCCATGGCAGAGCCCTGTGCACTCACAGGGATGCCGAGCAAGATGGCCTCTGAGAGGACACTTCCCATTCAGCAAGTAAAAGAGCAAATAAAATGACTTTGAGAAAAAAGAGGAAGTATAGAAGGGGAGGAGGTCACTATCATTTTTTTTTTTTTCCTTGGGCAATGGGAACTCAGGCATATATGCAGGTTAGAAGGAAATAGGTGACAGAGGGACCCTTTAAGTAAAAAAAAAAACAAAACAGCAAAGAAAACAAACTTGTACATTTCTGTATCGATTTTTTTGTATATATTGTGGGTTTCTATGTTTTTTTTAAAAAACGAAATATTTAAAAGCGGCAAAATAATTGCCAGCAGATGGCAGTGCCCCTACAAAAACCAGCAGCGATCCCCACAATCACGGCATCAGTTTGGGGCTACAAGTAGTGGAAAATCAGCGGAAGCTGGTGACAGTCAGAGTCACATGCAAAAAAAAAAAGATATTTCAGATGTGCCTAACCGGATCAGCAATTGCTGTTAAAATATCAACAATGGGCAGAAAGGAAAAGACAGACAGAGCCAGCAAATGCTGCAGGTTTGCACAGAAGCAGAGATGGATTCAAGACTTACCCTCTCCTTGTTCCCTGCAAGAGAGGAAAAAAGATTATAGAAAGTAGATAAATATTTGTTCCACTTCATATTGTCACCAGGCTTTAAATCACATACTGAAGCAGCAGAATGCACTATAGAAGTCTGTTGTTTCTTCTCTCCCCCATTCTTCCTTTGCTCTTCTAGCAGCCATTTGGTTTCAAGACTAATAAAGTGAGTGGGTTTAGATTTTATTTTAAATATTGCTCCTCATTCTGGTGGTACATATGGCTCCATGCCCAGGAATAATCCTACTGCCACGGGGCTTTAACATGACACCTATACATAAGCACTGTACTGATGAAGCTGGACCTCAGCCCTGGTGTGCCAGGCAAGCCAGTCAATGGCCCACACCAACCCAGATGTGCTACAGGCTCCCTGAACCTTAGACTGTCTAATAAAAATTTTGGATAAGCCAGCTGATGCTCAATATTTATCCTGTGGCTGCAGCAACATCAGTGTTGTGGTCTGTTCCCATTCCTTGCCCCCACTTGCTTCTCCTGCTCTACCATCACCTCGCATGAAACTCAAAGCCCAGAGCAGCCCTTGGGCCAGACCCTAATCAAGGAACATGTTAGTTAGAGATTGCTTGAAAAAGGTGCCAAATCTCATCTTGGGAAACTTTTTTTTTTTTTTTTTTTTTTTAAACAGCAGGCAGGACAAAATTACACAGGTTGAGCTGAGCCTGCCTCGTAGCAGAGGAGGGGACCAAGTGACCATTGCAGGTCTGTCCATGACACCTCTGATCCCATGATTGCCCTACATCCCTGTACCTACTGATGCATAAATGTCAAATCATCCCGCTCTGTTTGGTCATATCATTCTAGATTTCAAGTGTGTGTTTAATTCCCCCTCCTCCAGGTGTAGTGCCATGGCCACTGAGGACAGGCTGAGCTGGGTGGAGGTATTTGGAGGGCATCCCCTGTTGGACAGGGAGGGTGTCAGCTGAACTTTCATGAACCCTTTGACATCCAAAATCCAAGATGCTTCTTCCCCACTGCCTCGGGGTGCTTTGGACCATGCATCGAGTAGTACCCAGCCTCTCCTCCTGATGGGGATACCCTCCCTCCTCTGCATGAAGCCAAGCTGAACAGATGAACATGCAGGCGGCTTTCTCTCTACTCACACTTCCTCGGTATCAGACATGTTTGCAGTGAGTTCCTAAACAAAAGATGAAAAGAAGAAGAAGAAAAATTGTGTTATTCCTGGGAGTGCCTCTTAGAAAATGCCAAGGCAGGAGCAGATGGGCATTTGAGGACAAAAAAAGACAGGCACCTGCTTTCCCATGCAGCAGCCAATCCCCCCCCAACACTGCCATTTTGGGAGCAGCACAGACCTTTGCCAGCAGGTCAGAGGAGAAGAAGAGGGGAAGAGGGAAAGATCATCTGGAAAGACATGCACTGTCAACATGGCTTTAAGTTACAAATGCTCCAAAGTTCAGGGAGATGGGTGTCCTCATGCACCCATCTAACATTTCCAGCACTCCAGAAAGATCAGAGAATTTTTTCCTTCTGTTACACTACTGCAAGTGGGAAGGTGCCAGCTCCAAAGATTTAATCAGAGCTAAAAAAACCAGAGTAACTTCAATTTACAATCTACGCAGAGATAATTACTTTTTGCCAGCACCCAAAAGTGCCTTAAGTAGTAATGTCTGGCTTATTCAGCTGATGAATGAATGAACTGTTGATTAGTTTAGGATAAGAACTCACCAAATGCCTGGTTAGGCAATTCCTATTGATATAACCAGGTGTATTAATCACAACCAATCCTTGCACTGTGGGGCAGAAGGGAACCCACCCCTGGCATTGTCACGGCTGGCATTTCTGCACAGCCAAAGTGGGGCTGCATGGAGACCACAGCCTGCAGAGAGCTGCAGCTGGGGGAGTGCAAGGGCTGGGTACAGCCACTCTGCTGGTCTTTGCCAGACCCCCTGTGTGTATGGGAGCCTCAGCCATGGTCAGAGGGAGCAGTGCTGCTCTTTGGGGAGCATCATGGTAATAGCACACACTGCACCAGGTTCAGTGATGGCAGTGATGCAATGCTATGGCTCACCTAAAAGCATCAGCTGCCCTGAGGCAAGGGGGAGGAGGTGGGGAAGGGACCCCAAAACTTCCTCCAAATCCACAGCGGGTCTTAAATTAGAAAGCCAGGCTCCTCCTCACTGGGAAACTCTAACTGTGACTTTCATGACTTCATTACTCAGCTGATATATGAGAGACATCTTGAAGGAGCAGGTGGGCTGACTTAAGTTCAAAAGGAACAACTGCAGCTCAGCAGCTTTCTATTTCAGAGGAAGGCAATAATTCCATAGGCTCCAACCCTGCCCTATAAGGGATCCTCTCCATTCCCCAGCAATGACCTTGCACACCACACGTTAACACCAAAAGGATTTAAAACCCTTATGTTCTAAGCAATGATAAACAGCCAGCATTTTTATTCTTCTAGTTCCTTATTTATCCTCCTCATCAAATTCAGCATTGCACTGGAAGTAGTGCCAGCAATGGCTGTGTTATGACCTGATGAGTAGCTGGACAGAAGTATAATCCACTGCTAGGACACATGAGATTTGTGTTTTGTGATCTCTTGGTCCCAGGCTGCTTTTAACTTGGTAGCTGTGATTGCCCACTTCTCAAGTACAACAGCCACCCCAAGGAGTACTCTGGGGACTCAAACCCCACTAGGCAGGAGGAATCTGGGAGAATTTTCATGTTTTGGAGGAATTTCAGCTTTTCAAAATGCGTATCTGCTGCATCAATCCCTACTGATTTTTCTGTTAGTTATTTGGATGCTACAACACCTCTGGTCTCTCTCCCCTGGTCTTTTTTATCTAGATTGTCAAATCTTCAGGATAGACTTCCACTTGCTATCTGCACAGTAGCTAGCAGTATCATAGGTTTACAATCTCATTTCAGCCTCTAAAAAATTATTCAAGCTATTAGCAGTAACACTTGACATTATGTTGGTTTATGCAGTGGGGCAGCAGAGCTTCTGGCAAAAGCCCACAGAGGGAACCTACCAGATGGCCAGTTTTTGGCTATTTCCAAAATGCATGATCTCTAAAGGCTCAAAGCAATGGCACAGATTTTGCCTTTAATTTATAAACCCAGGTTTTCTCCTTCCAAAGGTGGAGGGGAGGGGAAAAAAAAAAAAAAAAGAAAAAAAAAAAAAAAGAGGACTTTTAAAGATCTATGGGCTAAATTCTTCTTCCCTCTCATTCCAGTGACAAGAGGAGCAATACTGCTCAATATTGGAGAAGAAATCAGCTCAAGAGCCCTGGGTGTGCACACAGAGAGCAGACATCTGTTTGCTGTAGGTTAGGCATGCAATGCAGCGCATGCTGATCTTTCCAAGGCAATTGAAGTCAATGGGAGTCTTTGCAATCAGGATTTCCATTAACAGTTAGTGGAATGAGCTCATCTAGTCTCTAATTTAGCTCTAAGGACCTCTTGCTGAGGGTTGTCACATAGACCATTCCCCTACACTCTTCCATATTTGTTTATCCAAGCGCTAGAATGCGAATGGGATTTTGCCTGGCATCTGGCTCTGTGCTATAAAAGCCAAGCAAGAATGCCAGCACCCCTGATACCATAATATCCCAACCCTGAGGGGTTTTCTGGGCCCTGGATAAAATGAGTTAATAACAAATGCATTGGCAGACTGTGCAGAGATGAGCTAGATGCAGAAACCCCATAGGCTAGGGAAAAGGGGACAAAAAAGTCCAGGGGGAATTGCATATTTCAGCCCTGCAAGGGGCCAAGTTTGGTCACTTTGTCAGGAGATGTCATTTAAGGCTGTAGCTGACTGATACTGCCCTGGCTGGAAAATCAAGGTTTTGCCTCAAGAACAAGATGTCTGTCCCCTTTGTGCCATTCAAAAGCCATCTGGTCCCTTCAAACCGGGGCAAAACATAGACCATCAGAAGAACAGCCACCTGAGATGAGAAAGGCTCTTGGATGCCCAACACTGCTGTCCACTTAACTAAGTCTGTCATCAGAGCAGCCAACAAAACCAAACTGTGTTTGCCTCCAAAAGGCAATAAAGCAAGCAGTCTGCTAAGAGCAGTATATTTTGCTATAAGGATTACATTCCATGAATGCAAGGGAAAGTCTCCAGCTGGCTTGGGATTATCCTTTGGTGGAAATTACTTTATGCACAGTAAATGCAGCCTAAGAATAAGGCTGTTAGCACCTTAAGGCAATAATAGGGTTTTGTTTGTACCATGGCAGAAAAATGGGCTCTGGTCTTGACTGAGGTTTAAGGGTGTAATAAAATCAATTAGTTAATACTGCCCACCATTTAGAAGGAAATCAAAACACACAGGAAACTTCTGTCAGACCTAAAACTTCCTACCTGCTCCCACTCCTTAAAGGTGAAAGCAAAGGTTATTTTCTGTATTTTGCTCAAGCTAAGCAGGTCACAACTGGAAGGACAAATACCCCAATCCTTATTAGCCCCAAGTCAGCAGGAACACCACATCCCTTTTGGCCCCAAATGCTCCTGCCCTTGGCTGAAAGAACAGAGCCAGCACATCCCAAGAAGACTCTTAGCAGCTGAGAATGCACCCGGGAGGGGGAATGGGCTGCCATGCACCTCCAGGCTATCCCTGGAAATAACCCGCCTGTCAGTCATCCCCTCCCAAGCCAGGCCATACAAGGGAGGCAAGGTAGAAAGAGCCAAAAGAGAAGGGGACAAAAGTGGCCATGCTCAGGGAATGGGACCTTGCAGGGACAGCTGTCAGGCGAGGACTAGGGGTAGGAGCTACCAAGCACCACACAGCCACTGTTTCCCAGCAGGAGCTGCTGCAAACCTACTGCATCCATCTTTTTACATATATACATATATAAACAAAAACTTTATGTCTTACATATCTCTATTAAAAATATAAATATATTCATACACATTTCTATATTAAAAGCATATGCTTATACTTTTAAAAAGGTATGTTCCTTCCATCCTTCTCCATCCTCCCATTGTTTCTGAACTGCTGGGTAGTTTCCAGCAGGAAGCATTTCTCTCCCCAGGGGCTGGAAAGAAAAGTGCCCACCCCAGTGCTGCTGCAGCAACAGGGTAGCAGGACCCAAGTGCTGCTGCATGCTCCACCAGCAAAAAAACAAAATCCCCATTCCCTGCCCCAAAATGTGCCCTTTACTCTTGTCTTTGGGTTTTTAAGATCTGTCAGATCCCTGCATGTGGTTTGCTAGGAACGAGGCTGAGACAGAGAACTAAAAGGCAACAACCATGTTTAGCTCATAGTCCCTGCCTTTCCCCTCTTCTTGTGCCCACAAGGGACATCTGCCTGCCCCAGTAATCACCTACAGCCTGGATGGAGCTCCCCCACACCAGCCACATGCCTCCCATCCAAATCATTGGCATCAAAGCCACCCATGCTGGTGACACTCCTGCTTTTGGAGGGTACCCCCCACTTTGCCAGTGAAGAGCTCTGCCCCACCGGGCAGCCACAGGCTGGTGAGGATTATGCCCCCACACAGGGGGGGAATCACCCACACTAGGTGGTCAGGCCAGCAAAGAGCAGGGGTTTGAAGCCAGGCATACAGGGAGCACCCCATCACCCCTCTCAGTTTAACCCACTTCTCCTGCCCCTCTGTGCATATGGGGGGATTCTCATTTTCAGAGGAAGGGAACAGTTTTCCATGGCCACATTTGTGTTTATAAAGTCTCCCTAGAGCACCACACTCCACAGCCCTCCTCATCAGCTCCCTAATGGTTCTGCCCTTCGTCCAGCCTGTCTCTGCCATTTCTTTCTCCAGCTGACAGAAGACAGGAGATCAGCATTTCCCTCCAGCTGCTGGATTGTGTTTTCCAAAATGCCCTGTGAGATGCCACTTTGTTTCTTCATTCCCAGCCCCAGGCCTTGGTTTGGGAAGAGTATTTTCTCTCGCTGCTGATCCTTGAGAGTTCAGAGCACTTGAATCTCTGCAAGTGACATGAGCCTCACACAATGCCCAGAAAAAGTAAGGAAGGAAAAGTGCTTTTTCCTTAGGATCCTGAATCCTGTGGACCCCAGCTCTCCTCTGGGGCTTCTTTATTCAAACCAAGCCTCAATTCCTCTGCAGTTTTACCCCCCAGCAGCTCACCTCACCAGCATTCCCACTTACCTGGGCGGAGTGGAGAGAAGCAGAGAGCTCCCTGCTGAAGGAGACAGGCAGGCTGAGATCTGCAAGCGTCCCGAGGTGATGCAGCTCTCAATTTATAGTGACATTTGATCGTCTGGAGAAGCCGATTGGCACCAGACCCCCTGTGCTGGGCAGGGAAAGGAAGGGAGCAGGGGGAGTTGGAGATGGAGGAGGGAGCAAGGGAAAGGGGAAAAAAGGTCATACCATGTATAGGAGCAGCTGGAGAAACTGCACAGATGATGCTAAGATGGGAGGGACATGTTTGGAGGGGAAAAAAAAAAAAACCAAAAAGCAACACCTCCAGGGCTTATGTTTCTATATTTACAACCACACCAGGCAGGCAGAGCTCAAAGAGGGGTATCTGAGGCAAATGCACCTCAGAAAGAAATTTCACGAGCGCTGCAGCTCCATGGTGTGTGGTCACTGCTTAAAACCTGGTTGTGGCACCCTGGCTCTTGCAATCGCAGCACCCACAGAGGCCTCTGCCCTTCCAGCCAGACAGGAGCTCTTCCCTGCTGCCCTCTGCGTGCAAATGGCTTTGACTGTGCTGCAGAATTAGAGCCTGTGAAGGGCTTGGAGACTTTCTGCCATCCGATGCTCCTTGAAACAACCGGTCATGAGGCATAAGAATTCAAAAGCACATAGCACATGTGTCATATGTGTTCGTGTGTGGGTGCTGTGTGGCCTGCACTTGCCTCTTGCTAAGACTATCAGAGCTCTGCTATGCATCAAGAATTGAGGAAGCCTGGAACAAAAAGCAGGAGAGCAAGAACGCAGCCTTAGAGCTTGTCTGACCTCAAGCCACACTCAGAGCCATTCTTAGCATGATAAGAAAGCATTATTTAAGAAAGGACATCTTAGAGTGGGCAAACCCCCAATACCTGGACCTAGGATCCACCTAGGATCCCCTAGGTGCCTGAAAGGGTTTTGCCAGCAGAGCACCCTCTGCAGTTGCACGGCTATGCAGACAGACGATTGCCGTGCCTCAGACAACCCCCTGGCTCACGGTTTCTGTTTCACTAAACTTTACAGGCTTCAGCTCTTCATCCCCTCCCTCCCACCCCCTCTCTCCTTGGCAGGGCTCCCCGGCGGTGCAGAGCGTGCCCTCCGGTGTGCCTGGGAGCTCCCGCACCCCCCTCCTCCCAGCCTGTAGGGACAGAGAAAACCTTGAGGAGCTGCAGGGCAGGCGATATTTTTGGCCGAGGTCGCAGATTGATCCCTGCCCATTCTTTCCCTGCCACTTGCAGGAAAGAGTCCCCAGCCGAGGATGTGGAGACAAGCTTTTAAAGCTGTGGAGCAGGAATACAGCGGTGCAGCCTCCCATTCACCAGGTAACATGCATGAGCCAAAATTCTCCCTCCAGCTTGTGTGTTCCCTGGCTGCCTGGCAGCTTACCCCCTTGCCTCTCTCCCCTACCCCAGCTTGAGCCAATCACTTTTGTCAGTTGGGAGGGGGACAGTGCCTCCATCCTCAGCACCCTGCCTTTGGCTGCCTTGAGTTTGCTGGGTAGGGGTGCAGAGGTGGGCCCCCCATGCTGCCAAGGAGAGTGGCACATGCAAGGGGACATGCAGTCAAACCAGGTATTGTAGCCTCTGCTCCCTCAGCCCAGGTCAGCCCAAAGTGCTAGTGCAGCAAACCTGCCTTCACGCTCTGTTTTCAGTGCCATCAAGCATTTTTGCTCTCTTCCCCCAGCTTGTTTTCCTTAGGCACTGCACCAGCTGGGCATGTCTCCAAGAAATACTGTATTTGCCCAAATGGGCAGCAGAGTAGGGGGGTGTGGGAGGGGAGTCCCCCAGCTGTTTCTCCTTTTATATTTGCCACGGAGCCAGTTTGGCAATGCTATTCACCAGTCCCCTTGGCCTGTCTGCCAGGTTTAAACTATTTCTAATTCTGATGGGGCATTGTCAGTCAGGTCTCCCACAGCAAGGATTGGATCAATCAGTTAAAAAGGAAAAGTGGGTGTATGCAAGCCCATAAGGAGCCTGGGCTTACACCGTGGCAGCTCTCAGCAGATGTGGAGCTGAACACTCCTCTGGTCCTGTCTGGCTTGCTTGTTTGCTGCCAGCCAGTTGGCAGGAGCAATGTGAGCATCTTGCAGGGTTGAACAGCCACTGCCAGAGCAGTGCTACTTCTGCACCAGTGGCAGGAAAGCACTCCATATTACTCAAATTCCCCTCCAAGCATCTTGGCAAATTATATTGATGCAGGCTACAGGAGGGACAGGTAACCAGATGTTTTTACCTGCAGCAGATCTATTTTCAAGTAGATGAGATGCCATCATTGCTCCCTGCAGCACCCTCTTAGTTCATGTACATGTGTCAGTTCAGTTCCTGATATGGACACATTGGGCAACAGCTCCAGACAATGTCTGTCTTTACATTATGCCTCATGTCCATGCTCTGGGAAACATCACCACCACCTGGGCTTATGGCCCATCTGCTTAGTATTGTCCCAAAGGAAGTCTGTGCATCCTATGGGCTGCCTCCATCAGAGTGCTCATGTCCATGTCACGCCTCTTGTCTACAGTCTTAGCATCATCCTCTTCCCACAAGATTGAGAGGATCTGTTCCACCCCTCTGGAAGAGGGTTTATCCAATGCACACGTCCTCCATTTGCTCTGCTATCATCTGGTGCAAAACCAAGGCTCATTCCCCCCAGTCCATTTTATGTTTGCATTTTCTTTGCTTTGTGGATCTCCCTGTCTGCTTCAACATGCAACTATAGCACTCCCATGTCTTTGTTTCATGCTTTAGCCACACACCCTATGCTTTTCATACACACCCTACACCTAGTCCTTATTTCATCTCTTGATGCCATTGCACAACACTTTCATTCATAGCCTGCAATATTTTGTCATCAGCTTTACCTTTCTTTACTGAAGATGGTCCTGCTGTAGTATATATATTTTTTGATGACTTTACATTATCTCTGTGTCAGTAACAAGGTGCACTTGGACTTGCCTTTTTGCTGCTGCAGTGCAGCCACACCCACCTAGAGAGCAAGCAAAGCACCACTAACTACCTCGTGCTCTCCACTGATCATTTAGAAGACAGTACCAAGGCCAAAGAGACAATGCATGCAGGTCACAAACATGAACTATGCAGGTCACAAACATGAACTAAGGTCTCAAACTGCATAAACTCCCTCCACCTGCAGACCTCCAGCCAGAGCCTGGAGGGCATTTAAAGTGACAGCAGCTTCATCTGGGAGAGGATAAAGCAAACCAGTGTTCCTCCTTGAAACAGAATTAGAGGCTGAGACATAGACCTAGAGAAGTTTCCACTAGGTATCCTACCCCAGTATCACATTCTTTTTTGGTAGGTAGGAGCCCCCAAACTAGTTATTTGAGATGTGCCACAGGAATATACAGCATAGCAGGGCCACTTGCAGGGGAGCTGAAATCAGCTCTTCTGATCTTTTCTGGTTGTTGGCTGACCTATTGCAGCAGCTAGTGCACTCAGCAGGACATGCCTTTGAATAGAGTGTTCACACATTACCCCCAATAATTTTACAATTTGCATAAAGATGGGCACTTTGGCCAAATGCTTGCTTTTAAATAAATAAATAAATAAATGTATATATGTATATAAAATACCCTCACCCCTTGTGATTATTGTACACCAGTCAGTGGGCAGCATTTCCAAGGTACTCTGCCTCCTGTGGCTGGATGGTGCCCAGCCAGTGAGCTGAGAAAAGTCCTCTAAAAGTGTATCTAAAACCTCTACAGCCCTGAAAGTCTGAAATCCCACCTGCAGCTTCACATTTATTACAGACTACAGAGTTTGTAAATCAAATCAGCTACATCCTTCCCATAAAACAGGTGCTCTTTTACAAGCCAGGAGACACCTAAATCTTGAAAAGAAACATTATCTATCCTTTATTCACCAACTCTGATGAACACTGAGCAAACTGATGCAATATGGAAGCAGATGTTGCTTTGGCATGGAAGTTGGGCCTCCTGAGGTCCTAACTCATCCATGACTCTGCAGTTACAGGGGAACTTGTGCTGGCACCTTCTTTCATCCAAAAATGGTTATATTATCCAAAGTGAAATTGCATGCCAGGAAAATGTGTTTTCCTTGAGTTGTTCCATTATTCACAGTCTGAATGTTTCTACTTCTTTTTCCCCATTCTCTGAAGTCACATTTGAATGCTTTCAAAGCAACTTTTTATTTTGCATGATACAGCTATTCTGGTTTTGATGTATTTGTCCACTTACACAGATATCAGCACTGAAACACTTGAAGAATCTGAAACCACTCAAATGGGCTGAGCCAAAACCAGGCTTCCTCCTCAGCTCCTCTAATACGCCCTCTTAGCATTTAGGCTTGGGATGTTGGTGCTTGGCTTGTCTCTCCATCCCCAAACTAGGAGGGACCTGGTGCAGCGATGCCCCTCTTGCAACAGCCACTCAGATACAGGGGAGAGCAAGAATGGACCAGGTGTGGGTTCACCTGCCTGAATCCTGGAGGGTGTCTTTGGAACCTCAGGGTACCAACACCTTCTCCTGATAGGGCTCCGTGACATCTCAGAGGTTCAGGGGCATAGCAAGGAGGGAAAAGGGCCACAAAATATCTTTCTGTTATTATCTAATGACCAAATTACTTAATTACCTTATTACCAAATTACCTAGGTAGGCCTCCATCCAGCTTCCCAATACTTGCTCTTCTCCTTGCATCTGGAGAGAAGGAGCATGTGGAGGACTCTAGTGTGTTGTTCCTTCTGTGAAATTCAGTCAGCAGTAGAATCTGCCCCTCTCTTAACCCCTCTTAGAATGTAAGAGGAGAAACTCTACACATTTGCACAAGAAGTGGGGAGGGATCTGAACACCTCCTACTTCAGCATCAGATGCAAACATGCCAGCCTGGTGTGTCATTCAGGCAGTGCCTGTTGCAATACACTCACGAGGCTGATGCAGGTTTGGTAGTAACAGAGCAGGATACAACGTGTCCTTGGGCATTTGTAAATTAGGATAAAATTTTCTTATCCGTAATGATTTTTTTCTGACTTTCACAGAGTGTTATGGGTTGGAAGGGACCTCTGGAGACCATCAAGTCCAACTGCCCTGCCAGAGCAGGACCACCACAGAATCTAAGGCAGGTTAGGTTCCAGTTAGGTTGCTGCAGTTGTCATCATAGTATCATAGAATCAAAGTTGGAAAAGACCTTCAAGATCATCAAGTCCAACTGTCTGCCCTACAATCCCTAACCACTAAACCTTCTCCCAAAACACCATGTCCACCTGTTTTTTTAACACCTCCACCACCTCCCTGGGCAGCCTGTTCCAATGCCTCAGCACTCTTTCTGTGAAGAAGTTTTTCCAAATATCCCATCTGAACTTCCCTTTGTGCAACTTGACCCCATTTTCTCTTGCCCTATCGCTGGTCACCAGGGAGAAGAGGCCAACACCCGCCTCACTACAACCTCCTCTCAGGCAGTTGTAGAGAGCAGTGAGGTCTCCCCTCAGCCTCCTCTTCTCCAGGCTGAACAGCCCCAGCTCCCTCAGCCTCTCCTCATAAGACCTGTTCTCCAGACCCCTAATCAGCCTAGCTGCCCTTCTCTGCACCCTCTCCAGCACCTCAATGTCCTTCCTGTACTGTAGTGCCCAGAACTGCACACAGTGCTCGAGGTGCAGCCTCACCAAGGCCAAGTACAGGGGCAGGATCACCTCCTTGGTCCTGCTGGTCACACTATTCCTGATGCAGGCCAGGACACTCTTGGCCTTCTTGGCCACACTGCTGGCTCATGTTCAGCTGGCTGTCAATCAACACCCCAGGTCCCTTTCTACTGAGCAGCTCTCCAGCCACTCCTCCCCTCACTCTATCCCCTCATCCAAGTCATCCATAAAGATGTTAACCAGGAGCAGCCCGAGCACTGAGCCCCGGGGAACACCACTCCTGACCTGCCCTAACTGGATTTAACTCCATTCAACACAACTCTTTGGACCCAGCCATCCAACCCATTTTTTATCCAGTGAAGCGTGTGCACATCCAAGCCAGCAGCAGCCAGCTTTTCAAGGAGAATGCTGTGGGAAACCTTGTCAAAGGCCTTGCTAAAGTCAAGGCAGACAACATCCACAGGCTTTCCCTTGTCCAATAAGCAGGTCACCCTGTCATAGAAGGAGATGAGGTTAATCAAACAGGACCTGCCCTTCATGAGCCCATGCTGACTGGGCCTGACCACCTGGTTGTTCTGCATGCACTGCATAATGGTACTCAGGATGATCTGCTTCATCAGCTTCCCTGGTACTGAAGTCAGACTAACAGGCCTGTAATTTCCTGGATCATCCTTCCATCCCTTCTTGTATATGGGGGCTACATTGGCTGACTTCCAGTCTGCTGGTACCTGCCCAGTCAGCCAGGACTGATGGTAAATGATAGAAAGAGGCTTGGTGGGCACCCCCACCAGCTCTTTCAGCACCCTTGGGTACATCCCATCTGACCCCACAGATTTGTGCTCATTGTTGTGGTGCAGCAGGTCACTGACCATCTCCTCCTGGATTGTGGGGGGATCGTTCTGCTCTGGTCCCTGTCCTCTAGCTTAGGGAGTTGGATTCCCTCAACATGACTGGTCCTGTTATTAAAGACTGGGGCAAATAAGTCAGCCTTTTCCTCATAATCAGTCACCATGTTTCCTCCTGCATCTAATAGGGGATGGAGGGTCTCCCTGGTCTTTCTTTTGTTGTTAATATATTTATAGAATCTTTTCTTGTTGTTCTTTACCATGGAGTTCAGATTAATTTCCAGCTGGGTGTGGGACCTTCTAATTCCCTCCCTGCAGAGTCTCTCAGCATTTTTGTAGTCATCCTGAGTGGCCCGCCCCTTCTTCCAAAGACCATAGATACTCTTTTTCTCCCTGAGCACCAGCCAAAGCTCCCTGTTTTGCCAGGCTTGTCTTCTATGCCACTGGCTCACCTTGCAGCACATGGGGATGGCCTGCTCCTGAGCCTTCAATACTTCCTCCTTGAAGAGCGTCCAGCCTTCCTGGATTCCTATACCCTTCAGAACTGATTCCCAAGGAATTCTGGCAATCAGACTACTGAACAAGATAAAGTTTGCCCTTTGGAAGTCTCAAAGACTATGGGAGTTTTGAGTTGTTCAAGTCATCAGTCAAAGAGGAATTAATTGCATTAGGGTATCTGCATGAAAAACTGAGCCCCTACCCCTCAATCCTTTCACAGGTCAGTGCTGCTCTGAGGAATGTTTCCTGCAGGGCCAAGCATGGTCTCATCAGCCATGAGGGAGACAGAGAGAGAGAAGGGAAATGGAGAGATCGCCTCTGACACCAACCCAAAGATGCATCTGCATCCCTTATTCCATAGGAACTGGCCTCCTCAGACAGGCCACAACTCTGATGGATGTGGGAAATGCTTTGCTATCTTCATCTATGACAGAGTGACTGAGAATCAGATTAGAGCCCCATCACCACGCAGGGCCGATGAGCAACAAGGCTTAGCAGGGTGGTACTGGAAAAGAAGAAAGAATTTGCCTTCAGAGTTGGCTTTCTGGGGTAGCTCACTTGCCAAAAGCCAGCTGGACCAGACCAGGTTTAACCTGGGTGTAAAGCTGCTTTGGAAACCTCCAGAGAGACTGCTCTTGCATACCCCCATCTGCCTGTGAGCACATTTAACCTACCAGCTGTCTTGGCACCCACACTAAAAGGCTCCTGAAAATCTGTGAAAAAGCAAAGCCCAAACTGGGATGGCTGCTGAAAAAGGGGATGAGACGCCAAGAGGTGCTAAAAACTGCATGGTGTTTGAGCAGCTCACACATTCGGTGAAGCCCGGTATTGGTCCCATTCTTACCTCTTACTTTGGCAGTCCCAGCCCCAGTCTTCAAATCCAACTGCCTGCAAACCCCCAACCAAAATTCACCAAACTCATCAAACTCCCTCTGCTCCCAGCACAGCGTTTTCCACGCTTGCATGCTCCACATCCCTCGCCAGGAACAAGCAGAGATGGAGCCAGAAATTGCCCTCATCCTCTCCAGGGATGGCAGCAATCAAAGCACAGCTCCAGATTTGCATTTTGCAACCCTGACTTTTGCAAAACAGTAAATCTGACTGGCAGACTTGAAAAGGTTCCAGCTGGTTTAATTGCCTGGATCTACTCTGCTAGAATATCTGTCTTGGCAACATCACCATCATCTGCCCTTCACCTCTCCAGTACTTTAGATGCTGGACATTGCAGGGGCAAAGCTGGGAGTGTGCAATGGTGTTACTCGATCACCCTTCTTCATGCTAATTTTAGTTGATGGAACTTTTAATGCTTTTTTTTTAATTTATTTTTGAGAAAACTCTTGTACTAATTAGCTAGTGGAAATACTTCTTTCCATCTGATGCTTTGAACTTATCTACAGGGCTCTAAAAATCACAAGAAAACGACACTGAAATTTTCTCAAAGGAACCAGTAGATGCTATAAACCAAACCAAGTAACACAATGCACCCAAGATGCCAGTGATTGCAGATGGAAACAAATTACACATCAGTAAGTACTCAGTTTCATCTTTCTTCAGTCAATTTTGATTCCTGATTTTTGTGGTAGACTGTTGATCCATCGCTCATCTGTTTGCTTTGGGAGATGAGTTTGCTCCATCTGTTTGAGGCATTTAAGACACAATCCCTGAGGGATTCAGGAGAAATCTCTCTAAAGATAAGGGATCAGGCTGGATAACCTGAGACATAGCCAGGGGCTCATACACAGACTATTTACACCTAGATGGACACAACAGACAGTGAGTGCAAAGCCTGTACAGCAGGATGTGGGCCAGGACTGGTCTCTGAACCTGCTGTTTTGGGCTGTCCCCAGCGAAGATGAACAAGGCAGGAGAGCAGCTGAGGTGCTCACAGCAGCCAGAACAGCCTTTCCACAACTTTGGGGAAGAACTACTCTGAAAACTTGATGCTTTCATGCTTTAAAATGCTTCCTGATACCAATACCAACAATATTTTCCCCTTAGTTTACTCCTTTGTTTTTCCCATCACCCTGAAAAGCTCCAAGCCCATTACACTTTTTTCTCTTTATTTGAGGGATGAAGACTGTGTGTCTTTTGCATTGCTAAATTATTAGAGTTATTGTGAAGAGATTAAGCTTCTTTCTGAAATTTATTATCTAAATAAAATTGTTCCACTCCAGAACCCTTAGGGGACACAATGCAAAAATCACAGAGAAATCACTTGTGGTCTGTTTCATTATCATTCTCAGGATCCTTGTAACAGGCCCATATGAAGCAAATACAAGCTCCAGTTGTACTTCTTGTCACTGTCAGATCCAACTTTTTACCTGCTTTAAAATGTGTGAAGATATGTATACATATATATGTACACACACACACCAGCAGTAGCAAAAGTGTGTTGAGCTGGCAAGAGTTAACAACAGACCAACCTCAGAGCCTCGTTCAGTAATTTATCAGCTGCCACCTCATTATTTATAGCTGTTCCACTCTTCAAGCTTGTTTATTTTCCTTCCCTAAGGTGGTGGTGGCAGGAGGGGAAGCTCTGACATTCAGACCCAGGTGTCTCCAAGCCTGACCTTTCATTCAAAGAGCAGAAACATCAGACACATTTCAGGGAAGAAAGTCATTTGGCAACTTTAGACTCTCATGTCCACCAGCTCACTGGAGGCTCAGTGCAGAGCTGCAAGCAAGGGTTGATCAGATCTGTTAACTACCCAGCTCATGTACATGAAGATAGTAATAAAAATGAGCCTATAATTATTCTATACCTGAAAAAAGAACCAGAGTCTAGCCCCCAATCACAAGGTACAAGTGCTATACAAAGACATTAAAGATATAACATTCAAAATGGACTTGAGTTTTCCAATAGCTAAGTTTTCCCCAAATGTATATAATGCTGGTTTATCAAGAGCAGGAAACAAGGCATTGCAATGGTCCTGGGCCATGTTTTTCAACCTCGTCTCTCATCCACTCATATAGAATCATCAATTAAAGCTTGTCAGAAAAAAGCAGTCCTGAAGCTTGCTACAGAAAGACAAAAAGCCTGTAAGTCCCACAAGGATTTATTTAAGAGTAAATGCTGTACAAAATGACATTCCATTTCTGCATAATCTAAACAACCAGGACAGGAAAAGAAGAAATTGGAAAGAAGCAACACCTTGAGTTGTGCCTCAAGGTCAGAGCACTGAGAGCCCACGTGGGAATTAATGTCCAGCTCTTCAGGCACCACTGACTTGCTAAGGGGATGGTAATTTGGGACAGCATAGCAGCACAAAGAAGACAGGTAGCCAAGAGACACAGGACCAGAAAAGCATTGCTTTTCTCCACCAGTCCTGCAGCAATACACTCTCAATGCCTCAGTTTATCCTTGTTACAACAGTCAAAGAATCATAGAACCATTCAGGTTGGAAAAGACCCTTGGGATCACTGAGTCCAACCATCATCCCTACTCTACAAAGTTCTTCCTTAAACCATATCCACCAACACCACATCCAAATCACCCTTAAACACATCCAGGGATGGTGACTCAACCACCTCCCTGGGCAGCCTACTCCAGTGTCTAACCACTCTTGTTGTAAATTTTTTTTTCCTAATGTCCAGTCTAAACCTCCCCTGTTGCAGCTTGAAGCCCTTCTCTCTTGTTCTGTCGCTAACTACCTGTGAAAAGAGACTAGCACCCACCTCTCTACAACGACCTTTCAGGTAGTTGTAGAGACTGATGAGGTCTCCCCTCAGCCTCCTCTTCCTCAAACTAAACATTCCCAGCTCCTTCAAGCATTCTTCATAAGATTTATTCTCTAGGCCCTTCACCAGCTTTGTTGCCCTCCTCTGTACTCACTCCAACACCTCGATATCTCTCTTGAATTGAGATGCCCCAAACTGGACACAATACTCCAGGTGTGGCCTCACCAGTGCTGAGGACAGGGGGACAATCACCTCTCTACTTCTGCTGGTCACACCATTTCTAATACAAGCCAGGATGCCATTGGACTTCTTGGCCATCTGGGCACACTGCTGGCTCATGTTCAGCCGCTTATCAATTAGAACCCCCAGGACCTCTTCTGCCAGACAGCTCTCCAGCCACACTTCCCTGAGGCTGGAGTGTTGCCTGGGGTTGTTGTGGCCCAAGTGGAGGACCCAAGACTTGGCCTTGTTGAAGCCCAGACCTTCAGTTAAGATCTTATCATGAGTCTCACAGATGCCACCACTGCAAAAAAATGAGTTAATATTGTGAAAAAAGGATGTCAGAAAGACAATGAACAGTTAGCTACTGAATAAGACCAGGCCAGTAACTGCTGTCAAGAGGCACAACCTGCTCTTTTACTCAGATGAGCACGAGTGCCCAGGAGCACTCTTCACATCCCTAGGAGAGAAGAGGTCCCCAGGACAAGCAGCCACTCAGTAAAGCTGGCAGGAGGCTGGCTTTGCAAAGGCTGCAGCATAACCACCATGCACAGTGGTTTCTCCACAGCAAATTTGCCAGCAGGAGCTGTTCATTTTAGAGAGCGATGACCAGAAGCATTACACAGCTGCCATATTTTCATCTGAAGTAAGTAACAAAACCAGCCACAATGCCCCATGCTTGCTGCTGAAGGGAGAAATGAGCCTTCGTACCCTCTGGCCATTGTCCAAGCTACACATTCAGAGAATCCAGGCTGCAGCATCTTTTTTTTTTTTTCCCCCCATCCACCACATGCACACCATGTTACTTTGGAAGGAGAAGCAGAGCTTTGTAAAGTTAATTGTGGAAAAATTTCCCCAGGCAGAAAGTTTCCCCTGTAGCTCATAAAGAGCTACACACAACTGCTCCAAGCCAGGTCTTTCCTGGTTCCTCACCACCACTAGAGTGCTCTAGTCTCCTTGGAGAGCTTCCACATAACCTGCTCGCTTCTGAGCTGCAGCCAGAACTTGGCACTTGTTTCTGTCAAAACTGTATCTAGGTCCACATGGGCTTTAAGTGGAGAAAATATGCTCTGCAAATTAACCCCCCTTAGAGAAATAATCTCACACAAGCTGCCTTTGGGTCCTTTTCTGCACTTTCCAAGCTGATAGAGCACAGGAACAGTACCAGAGGCACACCAGGACATCTCTATACACCCCATTGCTACTGCTCCGGCCTCTCTTGAAAATCCCAATCCAGCAGACTAAGGGCTGAAGCGAGGAAGGTAGAGTCAGAGGTGTCCATGCTGTCCAGTGCTCTCTGAGGAACACAGACGCCTTGAATTCCTTCTTGCAGGAGGAGCTGAAGCAGAGGATGGAGAGCACAAGGGTATCAATGAGGAGAAAGATGGCAGCAAGTGATATCTGAAAACCTTCCTCTTCCTAACACTTTAGGAAAGCATAGGTAAGGATAGGACAAACTATTTGCTGTCTCTACTTTATAGAAGTGCTCAGAAGATCATCTACAGATGATATTTTCATTTTTTTTTCATTGGTTTTTCATTGGAGGTTCCAGATGGGGTAGTCAGCTCATTAGAGTGCTGGGTTCCTATCCAAACAGCTACATACACTGACCTCATCTCAGCTGTTGAAGCAGCTTATAGAGGATTTTTTTTTTATATATAGCTGACCACTAATGATTTTGATCAAAGGCTGTGATGCTGCTTGGGTCTATTAGCTATGGAACTAAGCCCTCTGCTTCTCCTAGCTGATCACTCCATAGGAAGTCTTCCACATGCTGCTCCATCTCATCCAAACACCAGTCATTCTCATTTTAGAGTTAATTACCCCTGATAACAATGATGAATGTAGCAAGATGACAGAGTGGTCCTAAATGGGACAGGCACATGAAGAGCCCCTTTCCTGCATGCATCAAGCTACTTTTCTTATGACTCAGCCTGATGTTTCTTCTCCTCCACCTTCTACTCAAGCAGAGAGCTGCAAGGTCTTGGAAATTAGCTTTGCTGCAGGAACTCATATCAACAAAATCCTCAGAGATACCATTGTTACATCTTCCTCAAATTTTATTAAATGCTTACAAAAAAAAAAATCCAGAACGCAGTAAATTTAAGCAAAAAGCAAACTGAGGCAGGAAAAGAGAGAAGTTGCTCTCACTCCAAAAGGACAAAAACAAGTTGCAAAATTATCTTGACATGGGAAGAGCATAGGAATGAGACTTTAAAGAAAGGATGAGGGACATGTTAACACCATGAAGTATGAAGATGTGGGAGAGCTCAGAAACAGCCCTGGGAGCCAGTTTACAGATCTCAGGTCCAAGATCAGAGTGCCATGCTTTAAGAGCTCAGTTTCCCCATGTTCACAGCAATCCCTGATCTCCCCAAAAACTCATTACAATGCATTTTTACCAAGACAGCTTCCAGCATAAGAGAAGCAGCCATTTCCCAGATATCCTGTCCACCTCCAGGAGCCTAGCAGGCAGGTTATCAGCATGCCCACCACCTCTGACATTCAGAAGCGTTTCAGTCATTGGCACTTAGGGCCACAAGTGAGAGAACAAGCAAACCCCTTTCCCAAAGAAGGGAGATAATGCCAGTGATCAGCACTCCTTACCTGGGAAAGGAGACCTCCCACCCATGTTAAACAGGGAGAGGAAGGAAGCAGCTGAGGCAAAGCTGTTATTGCCACTGACACACAGAAAAGTGGCAGGAATATCTTGGCGAGTGCGTAACTGTGATTAAAGGATGATCTGGGAACTAAAGAAAAACAGTTGAATGTGATTTGGTGTACACAGTAGATGGAAGTCCCTCAAAGTAGATGTTGTAGAGGGACAGAGGCTGCATTGTAAACAGGGGAAGACTTTACCCATAGCTGGTATCAACAAGGTAACAAGTCCTTGCAGACCCCTCATGCTCAGGATCTGCTTATTGCCCTCCTTTCAAACACTGATCCTTTCACCAGGTTTCTGCTGAGCTCTCTCTCTGCCACCACCCAGCCACTAAGAGCCACGCAAGTAGAAATTCATCATGTAGCAAAAGCCCTGACAGCTCAGCAGGGCAGTAGACCCCTCTCTTCCAACACTTGAGAAAGAAGAGAGGGAACAGAGCCACAGGCTCCCATCTCCATAGCAGAGCCAGATAAAAAGTTAAAAAAGCCAAGAAGTCATGTAGAAGGTTAAAACAGGAATGGGTTTTGCCAGCTGATCTATTTCCTTTCATCCAACTGGAGGAAGCATGGGGTATGGCTCACACCCTGAGGGGGTCAGGTTGTACCCAAGCAGACTGACATCAGGCAGGAGGAGAGAAACATCCTTCAATTATCTTCTGTGAAGCAGAGGAAATAGTAGCATTGAGTGCTGCATTGAGCCAGGACCATCCTCAGCTGCAAGACAAAAAAAACAAGTTTATGCATATTGTTTGGCCTATCATGAGCAATACCCAAGGCTGTACAGGGGCATCATCTAATCTACCAATAACAGGTGGTCTTCTCCCACCCATTTCCAAAAACCCTGTGAATCAGCCCATAAAGCTTGAGAGATACAGGACAGCCAATGTGTTACATGCTCATGACAGAGGTGCTGGGGGCTGCACACCTGGCAGACGTCACCACTGCCAAGGCAAAGGGAAAGATATGCTCCTGCCCAGCCATCTCCTCATGAGGAGGAGATCAGCAGGTTTCTTTCAAGCCCAAGAAAGCCACTAAAGCAGAGAGTGTATTTCTACAGCCTCCAGCAGCCACAGCTCTCTGCCTGGGACCATCTGTAGCGGTATCGGGTTCCTGCAGCTCTCGATCTGCTCTGTGACAGCTGGTGCAGCCAAGGAACTCTAGCACACAAACGACTTTTCCAGGGTGTGATAAATTACACTCTCCCCACCATTCCCAGTTTGGGGTTGATTGCAGATGGAGCAGAATCCAGGAGAACAGTTGAGGTCCAAGAGGGGGTGACCCACAGGCACTCAACCAGAAGCAGAGAAACTTAACCCTTTGAAAGCCTCTTGACTCAGCTTTTAGCTCAATTTCCTTCCAGCTTATGGCAAGCCCACCCAAGTTTCTCAGGCAGTGTTTTCCCAATTGTTTCTGGGTTTTCAGCTCTAGCCTTTCTACTGGCAAAAACACAAGTCCATTTGTCCTTTGCTTCATTACACATCAAGGAGCAAGACACTCACAAATCTTGCTTGTTGCAGAATTTCTCCTGAACACACAAAGCTTTGAAAGAGACTCAAACTAAGCCAAGCATGACAGGGAAGGCAAATAAATTAAAAGCTGATATCCTTTCACAGTCTCTTAGCATCTCGCTGCCTCACCAGTCAAACACAGACTCCAGCACAGTCACATAGTGTGATGGTACCACCCACAAGGTTTCCAAGACCCACAGCACAGCAGGTTTCACATCAGATGGGATGCTGAGATAGTAGCAAGAGTGATTTTTAAGAGCACAGACTATTTTAAAAGACCACAAATCTTGAGGTTATGTGGTACAGAACAGCCTTTAACTTTGGGAACAGAGGGCAAGTTTTCTTGGTGCGTGGAGATTATATTTAATCTTCCCAGTCCATCAACCCCCATGCCCTTCTCAGTAACATCTGACAGCTCACAGCAAATCCCAGGCAAGATCCTGCTCTGGCCCATGTGGGAAGCTGCATTTTGCAGCCATCCATAGGACAAGGAAAACACTCAAAGGGCTGATCAGTAGTTGGGAAGTTCACTGCCCTGCCTCTTTAGTATTCTCAATACAACAAACCTGAAGCAGGTCCAGCTTATGATTCTGTCTTATCAGTGCTGCTAGACCACAGCTCATCTTGTAGTACAGGCTGTCTGTGGGACCACATTAAACAGGAGCAGATTAAATCATTCCACAATCCTAACATCAGATGCATGTACTCGTTCACCCTGCAGCAGATAAAAATCACCCAAGCAATTACCAGTTCCTATACAAACAGAACCAGAGTAGAGTTGCACAAGAGCAAGTATGCACCTCTCCAACTGAGGCATTTTATCTTTCTGAACCAGGAGAACCTAGAATACCCACAGGTCTGGGGAAAAGAGCAAGTATATGATGAATGGTCTCTCAGCCTTTTTTTTTTTTTTTTTTTGGGGGGGGGGGGGGTGGGGGCAGTGTGGACTTGTTTCTAGGAGTAGCTCTTGGAATAGAGCACGTCCTAATCCCAAACTTTTGCCTAAGGCATGAAGCTAATAAACCACTGGGAATGACCAACAGTTGTCACTCCCAGCTGGTACAAATCCCCTCCAAGCCCCTCTCCAAAGCAGTGGGAAGTTTCCATTCCCTGCAGCCAAAATAAATGCGTCAGTTGATAGCAGTGTAGCACTTGCTAGACACTGCCCAGACTCTGCTCAGCACAGCCTCTGCTCTGGAAGACAGCTTGTTCACCATGGTGAGGGCTGGACCTTGAAGGCTTTGTGCCCCACATGCCACGTCTTCAGTGCTTCCGTTTGCTGCTGCATTTTTATGTTTGTGGAACAATCACCCTTCTCTCCCTAGTCCACAACCAGCTTTGGCAGCTACCCCACCTGCTTGCTTGGTACAGACCAGCTTCCCAACCCAGTGCTAAGAGCAGTGCTGCAAGCCCAACACTAGGAACTCAAGTGCAAGTAACTGTTCTGCAATTGTGAGAGTTTTATTCAAAATCATTTTCTGGCACAGCAGGTATTATCCTACCCACCCACATTAACCAGAGTGAGTTGGGAGCCACAAGAAACTGAGAAAAGCACAGGCAATAGCCCCTCTGGGCAAGTCTGACATCACCCCACTTCCTTGCTTCAGGATGCTCAGTTGCATCCAGCACCAAGGATAAAAGGGCTCAGTGATTTCAGTCTCATTTAATAGCAAAGCTCCACAGCTCTGTGCTGAATGGCAGCCAAGGCAGAGTCAGATTTCTTTTAGGGGGCTGCCAAAGTGTCATGGCAGGTCAGAGGCTGGATGCTTGATGTTCCTCAGACTTTCTCTTCCTGAGGAAGAGATGAACTGAGAGCAGTTTCATCTTTCTACACCCAACACAGACCCCTAGCTCAACTGAAGGAAATCTGGCTGGTGCTCGTCAGAAAGAAGAGATGATGGTGATTTAGCAACACAGAGCAGTAAAAGCAGCTGTACATCCTCCCAGGAGCAGCACAGTGTTGGCCAAAAGGGGTTCAGATGCAATTGCTATTGGAGATAAGACCCAACTCATACCACAACCCATTTCTGTTTCACTGAAGGATGAGTGATACAGGGAGGACAGTGGCAATGCTCCCCAAGAGCAAACCAGGTTTTATCTTAGTAGAGTACAGGAAGAGAAGGTTCCCACTGTGCCTCATGCAGCAAAGAGCCACCAGTCAGAGTCAGTATTGTGACAAAGCACTTTCTCTTCAGATAAATGCAGCTTTTAAGTTTCACAAGGATGTTTTTCTGCCAGCTGAAATCGATCAAGGCCAGTGTTGACTTTGACTCACCCAATACATGTAGATTATGGCTGTTCTGTTGTACATAATATTGTATTAGAGTATTAATAACTGGAATTTGAAATGCCAGCTAACATTCCTGATTTGGCCTCTGGAGAATGTTTTGAAGTTTCAGAATTTCAGACCCGCTCTGTCTCTCTTGACATCTTCTTCTAAATCCTGTTAGGACTTGCCAAGACATGAACATCTAGGGTCCCAAAGAGCTCTCACTGGATTTTGCACTAATGCCAGGAGCAGGAGGGGCTCCAGGTTTGGCAATAGAGCTTCCTCCCAGTACATCTCTTGCCTGCCACATCACCTTCAAGACTGGCTAAGGCTACCTTGAGAGACTAACAAAACAAAGACTGATGCTCTTTTCCCACAATACTGGCTCCATGCTCAGCTTTTGGAGAGAGGAAGAGGAGGCCTTATGTATGAACACTTCAACACCTAGCACAGGGCTAAACCCACACCAACTCTAAGCTTTGTGTTTTCTTTCAGGAGATGACAATGCTGGTAACAGTAACATCCTCCATCCAGCCTGCTCCTATCCGCCACCACCTTTCTCCCCCTCCCACCCTACCAAAACCTGGGAAGGACAATCTGCGGCTCCAGCGGCTGCTGAAAAAGGCAGCCAAGAAAAATGCTGTCCTAGCTTCAGAGCAAGCCAAGTCCTTTCGGTCCAGCCTCTCACCTGTGAATGAGGCCAGCTCTGATCTAGAGCACGACGAAGGCGCTCCCCCAGCAGAGACCCCTGACACCACAGCAGCCCCCTCCACCAGCCTCCTGACCCACCTCTCTGTCAAGCCCGTCACCCACCGTGTCCCCTCCCCTTTCCGGAAGAGCAAGCCTTTCACGCTGAAGGTCACGGAGCAGAGGCGCATTGCCGAACACCTCAGGCTCACAGCCTCCCCAGCCATGCCCATGCTACACAAGCCCAGTGGTCCCAAGACTCCACAGCAGCCTGAAGGTATGGACACTGACCTTTCTTCTCCAGGTGACCCTTCTATATTTGTTGTTCCTCAGCCTCCTCCTTCCAGTATGCCCAGTAAAGAAAGGGCACCAGAGGTTACCTATGTCACCAAGGTGCACACTTATTTCCACAGTGTCAAGCCACCCAGGGCTAAAACACCCATATCAGATCAGATCCAAGTAACCACCAGCCATGAGGACAAAAGGCCTTCTTCTCCATTAGCTGAAATAAGCTACTCTGAACCATCTCCAGGGCAGAAACTCACCCCACTCAATGACAGTAAGGCCACAGTTCCCACACTGGAGCCTCCGCTCCTTTCTCCTGCAGAGGCAGAGCCTCCTAAGGAACCCAAGTCTGCTCCTGATGCAGAGTCCATCAGAGCCCCTTCACCCAAGCCCAGCACCTCTGATGCCCACACCAGTAAGCCTATGACCCATGGAAATGACACAGAAATATCTGTATCAAAGACAGCTTCTGAATTACCTGAGCAAGATGGCAACATCCTAAAAACATCGACACCCAGCACTCCTTGGAGGCAAGCACACCCTGACACAGCAATGCCAGCACAAGCTGACAGTATGTGGGCCACCTCTACAGACAGCGAGGCAGAACATGTCATTCAACCACATATGACCCCCAGTTTATCAAACACCAACCCTCCCCACAAAGCTGAGCCAGAACTACCACCACCAGTGGAAGCAGCAAGACCTCCTGGAGCAAATGCTGGTGGCTGGCAACGCCTCAGAAAACATTTGATTGTGCAGCCAGAAGCACCCAACTTCCCAGAGCCCAAACCAAAAGAGCTGGGACAGGAGGAAGGGAGCAAGGAAAACAATGGCTCTCAAGCAATCACCAGTCAAGACTGCATGCTGTTTAAATCAAGGGCCACAAGAATGTGGGATGCTATTTTATATCAGGTGACAATCAACAAAGGGGAGAAGCAGCAAGCAGAAGAGAAGAAGCTGCATAAGGAGGAAAGCTGCTCTCTTCCCCGCCGCTTACCCATCCTTCTACACAAGCCACGCTTTGATGCCCGGAAACTGAAGGAGCTGGCTGCCAAACCCATCACAAAGATCACCACCGTGTTTGAGGTGGGAAGGTTTAGACCAAAAGTGGCTGAAGAACACACCAAGAGCTTTAACAGAACAGCATCAGGATGGTCAGTCAACTGAAGCCAGGCTGCTTCACCAGGCCCGCATCTCTGGAGTTTCCTACAGGGTCCCAAGCAGGAGAATCTATGCAGAGGTCTACTGCCCAACAGAGCCAAGTGTAAGGAAACAAAATTAAATAAAACCCCTCCAAGGCAGCAGCCTCATGCTGTGGGTTTAAGGATTACTCTCCATATGTCTATAAGCTTAAACGCATAACACCCCACATCCACAGATCACGAGCCAGGAAAACAAACATGCACTTGTTCTAAAAAAAGCCAATAACAAACACTGTGTGGAGCAACATGGGGAAGAGAAGGGATGCACAGAGTGAAGAGGACAAATTGCCTGTAGAAAAAGCCCAGTTTACAGGAAGATAATGGAATCTGAATTTATTTTATTGTGTTTATTTAAGACCAAAAGAAATCCTAGAAATAAACAAAGCCATTGCACATGAGACCACATGAATGAAAGTGGGTTGCTCCACATCTCTAGAGATTCTTAGAAACTGAACTCAAAGAGAGTACACATCATCTCTAGCTTCTCCACTGAAAGTACTGTGGAGGGCACCTCACACCCCTTACTGGGAACAAGGTGGAATTTCATCCTATCACTCAAGGCACTGACAAGGGACAGCAGAAGATATCCAAGCTGCTTACACATGGCAGTTTCCCTGCCTAAAAACTGGACATTACCATCTGATGTCCTCCTAGGTCAGTCTACTAAATCATAGCCCACAGAATGCTAACCTTATTGCAGTTATCAAATTTTGTTATGTATTTTACAGTGCATTTTAAATACTGTTTGGGGATAGTGCTTTCATGATAACCAGTAAAAGCCTTCTCCAGCATGTGGGCATCCAACTGTGTATTTAACAAGAAGCTGTTTGCTCCTGCTAGCCACATGTAGTCCCATTTTCAGAGGCAACATAATGGTTGCATACCTACTGGTGCCTGATGTCCTGAAAAAAAAAAAAAGAGTACTTAAAATCAAGTCCACGATTCTGTCCATCCGGAGAGACAACTGTGCTTTCCAGCATTAGTCACCCTTTGCATCTCCATCACCACCAAGCTTATAAGCATGAAAGCTGGAGATCAGCTATTTCTGCTGCTCAAGGGACTTTGTCATATGCTGGGATATTCCTACAGCTAATGTAGGATTGCTATGTTTAGTCCAAATAGGAAATTTGATACACAACTCTTTACGTTTTCTTTGTGTGCAAAGGATATGGAGCCGACCAAGATTTCCCCAAGCCAAGCTGCAAACAGACTTGGAAACAAAACCAAAAGTCCCATTTGCCTTTTTGAAGTGTTCCAATTTTGTAATGATGCAATCAGGAGAGCTCAGTTATAATCAAACCATCACTGAAGTTTTCATTTTGCTGGTCTTATCCTCTCTCTTGTAACCCCTTCTCTATTTCAAGGGAAAAAAAAAAAAAAATAAGAAGAATAATCCAAGTGTCTAAAGCTTGGATTTCTCTGATCTCAGTTTTCCAGGAAAGAGCTGAGAAGAGGTAGGTTGGAAATTAGTGGATCCCAGGTAAGCCTTTGCAGGAAAATTCAACATACTCCAGGAGAAGGCTATGAAGATCCATGCAGCAATACAAAGACAAAAGTGCAGCTTAAAACATGTAGAATGTCTAATGCAGATAAAGATGGCCTTACCACTTCATGATGAAGTGGCACCTTACTGTAATGCAGATAGTTGGATGCTCATGCATAGGAGTCTTCAAGATTCACAGCAGTCACAAGATTCACAGCATTAGGGTGAAGCAGAAGAGCCAATATTGATTAAACCTGGGAGACTAAATTAATCTGGCCAGGGAAGATGGTTTCAGAAGCAATTGTACTTTAATCCACTTTGTCCTGCAGCAAGGACAACCACCCAGGACAAACCAGCGACTCACACACGGTGATGAGGAAAGCCTTATGTCCTGCATCTGCTGGTCTTCACACTGGCCTGCATCCACAGCCCAGCCCCACTGCACAGGGACACAGGATGAAGAATTGTCATGGGGAGAGTGAAGCCCACAGTGGGAAGCAGAGGAAGGCAAGCCTGGCTGCATGGTTTAGCCTTTCTGCCCCAAGACTGAAGGGCAGAGGTATACATCAAGCATGGCAAGTCCTTCAGAGACAAACTTGGCACAAGAGCATTGCAGAGGAGAGAAGAAATGCCTGGAGGCAAGAGAAGATTTCTACCAGCAGTTGGGAGCCATTGCAGCATGTCCCAGCTTGAGGCACCATGCTGAGTGAGGGAAGGGGAATGCTGCTGAAGACAGAGCTTGGTTATTGTCCAATGTCCAACAGCCTCCAGCAGTTGGTAAGAGCCTAAATTGCCGCTTACAGAAAACCTCTTGCCCCACAGCCTGCTCAGAGATCCTGCAGCTCGGGAAGGGTGAGGAGGAAAAAAACACTACCTGTGCTTAAGCAATGAGAAAGCTGATAAGGTGGTGTTGAGCAAGTGACACAGGGGTGAGCCAGAAGGGTTTGGGAGCAAAAAAGCAATCACAAAACATCCTGAAGTAGGGAAAAGGTTGAACGTAGTTCAGGGGGGTGGCGAGGAACTGGAAAGCAGGGACCTGTCAGCATACAGAACAGCCAAGATCCTCCAAGAACAGAAACAAGGCAAGATCCTCCAAGGTATCAGTCATTTTGCTATTCAGTCAAAAGAAACCTCCCTTGTGAATGAGCCCACAGGGAAACAGCGCTGTGCAGTGGTTCTTTGGAGTGGTAGGTGGATCCTAGAGGACATTCTGTGACAGTCACTGGCCCTTCACAAAAGGATGCTGGAAGAAAGATCAGAGATGAAGGCACTTCGCTTCAAGCTGCTTGCAGACTCCCAGGTCTCCCTTTGTTTGCCCAGGTAGGGCAAAAAAAACTGTGGATAACCTAGCAAAACCTGTTTCCTATAAAAAACTGATGCTCAGTAGGATCCCAACTGGTGCATCAAAACAACCTTTAGGGGAAAGAAGAGGACTGATTAAAGAGGAGACCTTAAAATAGGTTTCTGGAAATCACAGGCAGAGATTAAAATTGAGGATATAAGTCCAGTGGGTTCATCCGTGTTTACATCTAAAAAACATAGCTTTGGGCAGGCTTGGGTTTCTACTGCTACCCATCTCAAAGTGGCACTCAAGAGAGCTTCTCTTATAAATGAGCACCATGAAAGAGAAAAAAAACCCAAATCCACAGAACAATATGCTGCACTCAAAAGCCAGGTCCTTGAGGGGAAAAACAAACAAGCAACAACAACAAAAAAGAAGAAACACAGCCCCTAGAAGAATTCAGAAACAAAAGGTGTATTGTAGCAGACAGAGCTATTTATAAACTTGGTTATGAAATAAAGCTTTTTTTTATAGCAGGAAAAAAAAAACAGAAACAAATGAATGAGCTTATTTTCACCCCGACAACTTCCTCTCTTCTCACAGTGCCAGATGCTGCCTGGTTGGATCCAACCAGTTATCACCTCCGTCTATGCCATTCCTCCTTATTGCTGCTACCCTGTACTATCAGCCACTCATGGTAACACCAGGATATCTATTACATAAACACAATACAAGCACAAGATCCAAAGACAGTTTCAAGAGGGCACAAACAGCAACTCAACTCAGCCTTCCCACTGACTACACGTTAGAGGACAGTCCCTTCTGCTCTTTTGGTCTACCCAACACAGCAGATGTTCATGTCTGCCCTACTACAGACCTATTAGGGACTGGTTCCAAGAGGTTACTGAAATAATTTAAAGTTTTTTTACCCTGATTAAATCAATAAATTGGGGAATTAGACCTGAGAAGTATGTGAATTTCAGCAGTACATCAGTTCCCATGCTCAGCCAGAATGACCTCCAGCTATCTACTTCTCCTTGCAACATAAGAGAGCATAAGAAAAAATAGCAAATAGATTGTTCTTCAAACTAGCAAAGGCAAACACATCTTCACCCAAATGGCAGTAGCTAAGGGACTTATTCTGCAGATTAAACTAACACAAGTGCCCAGTTTCCTAGCAGCATCTGAAAGTCAAAGACCCAAGTAAATCTCCACCATACATCCACTCCCTCCCAGCTCAGAAAGTCAGGTGTTTGCCCAGCAGCAAGGCTCCAGCTGTTACCTCCAGTACCTTCCAACTCACCCAAAGTGTAGCTGGCAGAAACAGCCCCAATGTCTCACCAGAACAGCATGATTTTGTTACACAGTGCAAGGTCATACCTCACCTACCTGATTAATGAGTTCTCCAGACCTGCTATTGCTCTGCAGCATCCTCTAGCAACACCTTCTTGTACTGGCCATGGCCTGTTGCAACAAATTTATACTTTTTGCCAGGAGTGGACTGAGAGGGAAGAGAAAGAAACAGCCTGAGCATGTTTTCTCCCTTAAATAGACAGTCAAGATAAAACAACTGAAGCCAGAGAAGCATCTGATACAGTTATCTATTATCCCAGGGGACTTGGAGACGGCCTACTCTCTACTCCCTTCCTGTCCTTTCCCCCTCAACTTTTTGCACAGACTGACCACCAGTTTTTGTAAGTGTAAGGTAACACAGCAAGGGTGAGATGTGTGGTAGGAAAGGGAAGATGCAATGCCAGGCATAACGAGGGAGGGCTCCTCCCAGAGGAGCCCCAAGCCAGGGTTGGTTGCACCCATGGCAAGAGCCAGTTTCATTTACCACATACTGGCAGCAGTACTGATCCAGGAACAAACAAGGTATTTCAGTCTTCCTCTCCCAGCCTAGACAGTTTGAGCAGCAGCTGCTTGCTGCATTTTAATAGGCATTCCCACAAATGTATCAGTAGGCACAAGATCCCAAACATTGATACTGTCTTAGATTCAGTTCCACTTAACTTTGCATGTTTTACTCTCCAGACTAAGAAAGCAAAGTAACTCACATCTGCAGTACAATTTTTGCCTTGAAGTCTGAGGCTCCCAACCCACAGCCTGAGAACAACATACTATGCAAGAGCCCTTTTCATCTTCTCAGTACTTCCAAACCCAGCTAAGAGCTCTTTTCTTTTTCACAGCAGAGGAAGTGCTTTCATACTCACACAGATACTAACTCACCTTGATGTTGGTCTCAGGTTTGGGATTGCCCTTCTGTTCCCAAAGGCTTCTTTTACTCACAATGTCTCCAGCCACAATATCCTGGGAAGATTATGTTCTCATTACCCTTCACTGCTACCACTGCTGAACACACCTTTGTTCACATCCCTTTCAAACCCACATATCCCATCTCCTTTTTCTTTCCAATATCACATCGCATGACATACGACAGCTGCAGCTAAAACCCTCGACTCTGAAAATATCTTCCTATTCCACGTAGATCCCATATTTTCCTCTTTCTCACTCTCTTCAACTAGAGCTTGGATCCGAAATACAATGTGTGTGTTTTCCTAAGTCTAACTATTTAAAACATACTAACATGAAGGCTTTTTTATATGGAAGGTATTCTGCTCACATAAACACAGGCTTGCAACCTGTGTGTTAAACAATCAGCTTCACTGACAATGACCAGAAAGTGAAATTAAGTGCAATACATAATACTCTCAGCATTTTGCCATTTTACAAAATTTATCACCTTAGTACAAGATCCAGCTTTGTGCTCAACAACTGGAGCTCAGTCCTAGCCCCTGCAGAACACAGACATTTTCCACACCAGCTCAATCTATCCCCATTTCAATGCAAGGCTTCAATCAGTATCAGAGGCATCCCCAGCTGTACCACCATGAAACAATTTAGGACCCTAGCACAGATGAAGCAAATCCCTGAGGTCTTGGCATTGTATGCTGGTGAAGGAGATGGAATCTCTAACACAGATGCCTTTAGATCTGGTGGGCACCACCAATGAGCTATCTCAACAGGCTTACAGGAGTACATCCCACAGGTCAGCCCCTCTCCCCACGCATGAGCAAGGCAGGTCCCATCAGTGCCATACCTTACAGGATGAGGACTTTACAGCAGACTGAGCTGCCACCTCTCCAGTCTCCCAGAGGCTTTTTGTGCTGGCTACCATCATGCTTGTGGTGGGAAGGTCCAGAGAGGGCTGTCGGACAGGTTTTGGAGCCTTTGTGGATGTCTGGAAATACATGGAGGAAGACCACTGTTAGGGAGCGTGAGCTTTCTTCCCCTGCCCCCCCCCCCCCACCTCTGGTAATTGGAGGTTCTGGAGGATGACGGGTTATAAAAGGAGACTTGTAGGGTCTTTCTAGTTTCTGCTAGATGCTCCCACCCTTTAAGCAAGGAACATGAGGAAACAAGGATGGGGCAGGTTGCTAAAGAAACCTACTTTATGCCATAAAGGGAGATAGAGTCAGGAGAAAGGGCTGCTCCCATCCAAGGGGAGATGACTCGGTTGTCACCTCCCAGATAATGAGGCTAAGAGGTCTGGTAGGAGAGCAACACTTGGCAAAGAGGGCTTCTGGGAGAATGGGGACAGACAGACAGTACAGCAGCCCACCTCAATAGCCTGTGTGTACTGTTCCAGCCTATCATCGATCTTGGACACAGGGAGGGGAGGCTGGGTCTTCTTTATGCTGTTACTGGAGAAGTAAGGAGAGCGTTAAGGTGATCCCACACTACCTCAGGCAGAAGGAAGGACTTTGAGGGCCACAGGCAGCCTGTCGCTTCTGTCCATACCCAAAGCAGGGTCCTCTGGCATCCTCCATTTGGAGGAAGGGACCTGCTTTACCCCAAGGCCCACACCAACCCTAGAGATACCTTTTCTTTATTGAGCGGTTCAGTGACTCGGTCCTGTCTGTGATCTAAAGTAGGAGAGAAAAGATAATTACTGTTGTACATGGACCTCAGATGAATGTAGATCACCTTGGCTGACCATAGTTCAAACATTTCTCTTCCCTGCTCCCTCACCCAGAGCTTGGTTAGAAATGCCTCACTCAGTTCCATGTTCTCACACCGAGCAACCCTCTTCCTTGTCCTTTCCAAGGCAGCTGAGCAGAATCCCAACCAAAAGCACTAGTGCACAGTAGCAGCCCAAACAGTTTCAAGGGCAAGCCAAAAACATGCAGCTTAACTGACAGCTGAAACAGTAACCAATAGCATTTTCCCTGCTCAAGGTATCTTTCTCAGACACAAGAAAGTGACAAGTGTGGAAAAACAAGGGGGGAAACTAGAGGTGCTGCCAGCCACATCTGCACAAGAGGAGCCAAGCACAGAAGGAGCACAAGCATGAGTTCCATTGCAGCCAACCTGCACCAAAGAAACACAAAGACAGAGCAAGTCAGCACGTGGAGCTACCAGCTAGGCAGCCCTTATGGGCAAGTCATCAGAAAAGAGCATTTTGCACAAGAGGCTCCTGTGCAAGACAGGAACGCAAGCAAACACTTCATAACCACTGAATAAAGGAAAGCTGAAATGTTGCTAAACTCACAGCTTTTTCATGCCCCAGAAAGCAAGAACACAGACAAAAATCACTTTCAAGTCAAAAGAGGGAGGGAGGCACTTCTTAACAGCAGCTCCTAGAGAGCAGCAACCAAGTAACAAGGAGTCTTCTCCCTATGTATACTGCTCCTCATGCCATGGGAAACATCACCTACCAAGTCAGCAGATAAAAAACAGCACTAAGTGCTCATTTTAAGACACTTTCAGGATGCTGGTGCTAAATTTTACCTAAGCAGAAGACAAGACAGTGTCACAGAGAGGACAGATTTAACAGCTGCACCCTAAAGCACAAGGCCCATTAAGAGGAGACCACAGCCACCAACAAACAGTGCAACCCTGGCTAAGGGAGGTGCACTAGGGAGAGTCCCTCTGCAGAGTCCCAGCACAGCAGTGTGACAGGTATCCCTCCAGCAGCAGGAATCAAGGGGTTTGGTGGTACTGGTGGAAGAAATGGTGCTGGAGGAACTGGTGCCTGCCCAAGCCCTGACTTCAGGGATTGGGTTGCCCTTCCCTCTGGGACACTGATGGGCAGGCTAGAACCTCATGGAGTGTTAACAGCACCCGAAAAGGGAATCAGGTAGATGCCTGCCCATGACTCAGCTTTTCAACAAGTAGATAAGATATCAATAGGAAAAACCTTGCCAACCCTGCCAGAGAGATGCTGTGCAGACCACCCATAGGTGCAAACCACCCACAGGTGCTTCCAAAAGGTCAGAAATTAGCATCAAGTTAAACATAGAAGGGCCTAAAAAGAAGACATAGGTGACAATAGATCTCAGCATGACAATCTAGGTGGGAACAAACTTCTAAGCTATTTGAAGATCACCTCTGCCCTGTAGGGCAATTCCTTGCAGTGAGTCATGCATTTCTCTAGTCTCAAAGCACTTTCTAAAGGCCAGAAGAAGCCACCATTGCTCACTTAGCAAACCTCAAAACTTAGAACCCACAAGCAGCCTGAGACAAAACCAGGGTTGGTGCAAGGCTTCTCCCTGCCACCAGACATCCATTTCAGCCCCCAGGCCACACTGGCCCTCTGAACCCCAACCACCCCATCACACTGCACCCCAACATCTGCCTGCCCCAGATGTGCATCTGGCCTCCACGAGCCACAGCTGTCAGGGGAGCTCACTGCTCACTGTAGAGGCAACGTTTCTGCTAAGCAATCCCATGCCAAAACACCTTCTTGGTAGTCAGTGTGTTTCATTCTGAGTGTTCACATAAAGCCCTGCTAGCTGGGGTGTAAAGAGCCCCCATCCTGTGGCAACATCCCAAGTTCACATTTTTCTTGAACAGCTTCACATTCAGCTTTGTGAGCTGGTGAGCTCTGACATCACCACAGAGACTGTATTTCTCAATCTTTCCCTTGAGTAACCATAACAGCAGCAGTTAAGTTCAGGTCAGCAAGCTATACATGTTTTAGGGTTGTAATAATGACAATTTCAGCACTGGAAGTGTGTCCCACATTTCCTCACTGGTCCCACTCCAGGGATATGCTTTGGCCACCCCCACACCACTTTTCAAATCTAACACTAGCACGTGGCCTGCATCCAAACCCACCCTTTCTCTTTTGTATGTTTTTTTTAAAGATTTCTCCATAAACAGCAAGAATCTGATGGTTGTAGATGATGAAACCTTCCTCTTGTGAACTATTCACATCCGGGAAATATTGGCTAAGAAGCAAATAGCACAGATACAAATGCCAAAAAAATAAAGATAATACCCATAGCAGGTTAAGAGGGTGCCCAGGCTCCTCATCATGTCCCTCACTGCTATGATCAACAAGTTTAGGGCTTACATGATAAAAAGCCATCTGCTACAGAAACCACTTCTTTGAAGCTATTGTATTTAATAGCACATGCACAAAAGTGAAGATTTGTAACAGATGCAACAGAAGTCACAACATGCAAGTCACAGGTGGTGTTAAAAATGGATGTTTCACAAGAGCATCGATGCAGACAGATGTGATTGGGAAGTACATAATGCTTCCATTACAGCCTCCAACAACTCCAACAGGCAAAGCAGGAGTAGAGGAGGCTGACAAGGAAGATGAAGGAAACAGATCAAGTGATTTATCTCAGCCTGTAGCAGGAGTGGGATAATAGGATTCACACCCTATGTTACTACAAGCTCTGGGTCATCTTTCCTCACCACTAATTAGGTGCTCTATTGTGATAGATGCCACTGCCCCCGAGGGGCCCCAGGAATACAGACCTTGGTGGAGCATCCTGCCATGTGGTCAGAGCACAGCTCCTCCTCTACCAGGCTGGCAGGGCTTGGGGCCTTCTGGCGTTTCTCTGGTGTTTGTTCTTCTTCTTCATTTCTCCTTCGCTTCTTTTCCTGAGTGCAGAAAATTAACAAGCCAGGGAGTGAGCTGGTCAAAATGCAACCAAAGGGATTTTCCTCCTGTCTCCCAGGCTTCCTGCTTTACACTAAACAAACACATGAGCATAGAAACTTTGAATTCATATCACCTAATTTTGAAAGATCCAGGAAGAAGCTCATGTGTTGATTTGGGGAAAAAAAAAAATACTAAAGATTTTAGCAGCTCAACCACCCCAACAGACCAACACACCACTCAAGTTCCAGCTTTGTCTCTTGTTTAACAGGAATTATACCTCATCAGAAGAGCAAAGAAAGAAAACCTCAGCTGGGAGAAATGCAGGATTTAGAGATACATCAAGCCGAAGTGCTCCAAAGGTGCATTAAAGTATGGGGAGAGGAAAACAAGGAGCAACATTTCAATTTGAGTTCTGAAGAGCTAGCCACTGCCCACAAAACCACAGGAGAAATAATAGCACTTTCCCTCTCAGCATTTCAAGGACATGACTGGTGATCCCACCTCTTGCTTGGCTCTCTCCTCATCCTCCTGCTCTTGGACCTGTTCTTCCTCTCGGCTCAGCCTTTCCTCCTCCTCAGTAACAACATTTTCCTCCCGAATCTCCTCCAGGCTTTCCTGATCCAGTTCGATCTGCTCCAGTTTGACTTCGGCTTCCCTCACGCCACCGTCCTCTTCTTCATATGACTGTTGTGGAAACCTAGAGGTAGGGGAGAGAGGTCAAAGAAGCAAATCATGTTATTATGAGCCTACAGACACCATCAGGTGCCTCAGACCTCTAGAAATCCTGTTTTACCGCTACACCAAGCCTACAGCTTGCTATGTGTTTTACACCAGGGTTCACAGCACTTCCATTGGTCCCATACAGTTCCAGGCATCCAGACGTAACAGCAGTCACATCACACCCCCAAAACTCTGAATATCAAGGATATAAATCAATTAAGAGTTGTGGCAGAGCTGAAGGCATCTGCACCTTTCCAGCCTCACCACAGGCAAGACACACAGGACAACAGAAATCAGACAGACTTCAGCACGGGGTCCTGACCTCTGCTCAGGAAAGACAGGCAGAAAGGACATTGTCACCATGATGTGGTGCTGGCTCAATTCCTTGCTCTGCTACAGCCAAAATCCCAGGGCAACCAGCATGTTCTGTGATCCTGGTGCACAAACACAGATCTGACACTCCCCATGGTTCACAGCATCAACTTAACATGGAGCACCAAATACAGGTTTAAAACAAGACAACAGGGTTTGTACAAGAGGATTCCTTCAGGTCTCCAAGGCTGCAGGGAGGAGGCCCAGGGGTGTTTTAAGTCATTAGCTTTGCAAAAGCAGAGGAGCCCTTACCTTTGGGCACAAAGTTGATGGGAGCACGTAACCCCAGAGTTCTTCCTGGCTCACAGCTGTGCACCAAGATGTTATTGCCATCTTATTTTCCCTGGCCAGAGAACAGATTTCTCCTCCCACCCATTTCTTAGAAAATCACCTGGCCTGCAACAGCAAGGCTAGAGAGCTGGCTAGAGGGCAGCTGCCAGAGTGCAAGGCTGACTCACTAGTTCTGCCTGAGCAGCCAGCACAAAAACACACAAAAACCTCCTCAAGCAATGCTTTTCCACCCACATCTCTGCTGCTGGGAAGGCAGCTCACAGGACAGCCACTGTCCAGCCCTCCCAACCTACCACAAAGGGAAAAAGCTGATGCATATACTGGCTCACTTGGCTTGCCACTAATCCTGCCAAAACACCACAGTTACCCACAGCTAATGGGTTCTGAAGGTTTTATAGCCCAGGTAACTAGTTTCTTTTAACCAGGATGCCAGCAGTGCCTCTAGCTAAAGTGTCAAGCTCATATTAAAACTTTAGGCCACCAGATATGATGCAGTCTGTAGGATGCCTTTCGCTCCACAGCCCTTTTGTATAGGAGACAGTCAGTCTGACCCAGCTTCCACCCTCCTGCATGCCACTGATAGCTGTGGGGGCACAGATGTCCCCCACAAAGCAGGGAAACAGAACCAAAAAGAAAACATGCCTCAGCACCAAAGCCCTCAGGGGATGCACAAGCTGTTTTAGCTCCATACAAAGGGGAGAGCAATCACTCCCACCCCCTCAGTTAAGTCATTATCTAAATGCATTCAAAAAACCAGAATTTGCTCCATATTCAGCTAAACAGGAGAGAGGGGAGCTAGCTACAGCACTGCTTGTCCCAGCATGGGATATCCCAGCCAGATACACAGCCTACCTGGGCTCACACCACACTCCAAGCCTGTCCTTTGAGTGAGGCAGGTAAGCAAGGAGGAAAGGAAAAGCTGCTCAAGGGACTTTAAAGGGCACTACCAGCCACTAGCAGGTGGTCCCAGCTTTTGTGAAAAGCCTGCTCCCGGCAAGCACCACCCTCCTCTGATGGCTTTCACCTGTTAGGGGTGCCACTGCCTCTGCTCAGCACCCTCCTGCCCTACTACAGAATAAACACTAGCATCACATAAAAATCAAAGGAGCAATTTCTAGAGAGGATAACGCTCTCAGTTAATTCTCTTTTGAAGGCCAAAAGAGAATAGCAGTAGCCTTTCTCTCTGGACAAGCCCTTTGAAAGGGGTGTGTAAAAAGAGGCAGCAAGCTGAAATGCAGATGGGGATGATTTCTAATTCCTTGCAAAGATGTGATAAGCAGTGCTTTGGTGAGGTGCTTGAGTGGTGCTTGTGGGGTCAAGGCTGGGAAGATATAGCTTGCAGAGTGGTCTAGCTACAGCGTTTGGGAAAAAGTAAGAAAGAGGAGAGCTCTGTTTGTTAAGTAGTAAATATTGAACTTGGGCATTTTTTCAGTCTCGTGGGTAATGAAGAGGCTGTGTTATCACAGGGTAACATCCCCTATAAAGTCAAGCTGCCAAGAGAGCTGAGTCACAGCATTGACATGCAGGTAGAAGGTGTCCAAGGGAAGTGGTTAATGCAGGAGTTTGGTTCAGCTCAGCAATGGGAGAGTGATAGGAGATAGGGATTATACAGCTGGCCCACAAGCACGTCTAAGGGCTTTTTGCTGCCTGTTTTCCACCACTGAAGGAGTCACACACAAGGTGGGCTGGAGTCATAACACCCACTATGCTGCCATGAGCCAGAAAGCAGCAATAACTTCGAACTTTTTAGGCTGGCCTGGATTATGTTAAGACGCCATTTCAGTCCCTGCAGCAGCTCAGGTGGCTTAAATCCACTGTTGCCACTCCTCCAGATGCAGGCATCTTGGCAGACTGCCATTGCTTGGAGCGCAAAACTCAATCCAAACATCCCTGCAGTCCGAGGCAGTCCCTGAGCCTGTTCCTCCCCACCAGCCCAAATGGCAGGCCGAGAGCACCTGTCCCAGCAGCACAGGACCCATCCTGCCCCTCCTTGGGGACCATCCTCTTGCTGCGCACACTGGTCCCCTCCCCTTCTTACAACTGTGTCCTACCCACCTCTGTTTGCGCTGCTCAAGCTTCTGGGACCAGTCACTGAACCCCTCATCCTCCTCCAGCTCTGAAGTCCCGGATGGCTTAAAGTCATAGCTGAAACACAGCAAGAAGGAAAATCAGAATGAGATGCAAAAAACCCCAAACCTGGCCTGAAAAAAACCCAGCCTCATACTGTCCTTCTCTCCTCCCAGTTATTGTATCTTCTGTCTTCTCACTGCTCCCAACTCCCACTTGAAGCCTTATCCTCCCTTACAGAAAAGATGCCTTTTCCAAATGCTGAGGAGCACCCTGGCGCAAAGGGATCACTGCAAGATGGAGAGCAAGAAGGAGCAGCAGCTCCATGTCTCTGGCAGGAGCATCCTGTTGCCTGCTTGGTCTCTGGGGCCACATGCAGACAAGCAAAAGACAAGCAGTGCATCAAAACCAAAATATCCATGGTATTCTTCTGCACCAGAGCTGGCCCTACTTTGTCTGGACCAGAGGTTTTTCAAACTCAGTTGCTGCTTGTCCTGTGCTTGCTTATACACAGCCCCATAGAAAAAAAAAATCAGCAGGAATCAACCTAAACAGACTGCTGGATGAGGAAGGCATGAAGACCCAAATATTAGAACACTGGCTCAAGTTCTAGCTTGGATCCTCACATGTCCCTGCAGCTCTGAGCCTGTCACATGCACTTGCATGACTCTGGATCCCCACCTGTGAACACCCAAGTGCTGTTTGGAGCTGCAGCCCTCCGAGACCACACAGTTGCCAGGATCAGATGTAGGTTGGCCATATACTGGGACTGTTGGGTTTTTTTCCTGTTTCTGTCCTTGCATTTGCAAGGAGAATCACCCCTCAGCAAGTGGTTCTAAGTGGGCAGCCATGTTGCAAGCACTGGCCTGAGGATGTGGCTTGAGAGATGTTTTTTGGATGCAGGGCAGTCGTGTCATCTGGGAATGTCAATTAGGATGTGGGGCCCACAGATTAGTTTAAAACTCAGGGATTCAAAATACATAATAACTGTGAGTCTTTTCTTTGCCTATCTGGGCTCTTAGGAAGTGTCAGGAGATGCTTAGCCTCCTCTGTGATCTCAGTGGCTTGAAACATGGGTAATTTGTCTGAGATTCAGGAGTCTCATATTAAACTGACTGCAGGAGCTGAGGGTTTGCAAAAAACACATGCCCTTACCAGGGTCACCAGAGAGGGTGGTAGCCAGGAGTGCACACCAAAAATGGCTGCTCAGCCACAAGATTGACCAGAGCCCAGCTCCTGCCTCTCTTCAGCATCCCCTTCCACTGCTGAGTGTGATAATGTGTTGGTCTAAGACATCACAGCCCAGACTGGGTTATTTTCCACTGTGTGTGTAGCAGCAACTTATGAATGCCCCAGGACAACACTCCGGAATTCAATGCAGAGCCAGGACCATGGCAGAATCACTCTGATGTTTGTGGCCCTGGCCACAAACGTGTGCTCAGGCTATCAGAAAAGCTCCCAGGGAAACAAGGGAGATTGGCCAAACACTGTTTGAAAACTGGTTGCTTTTCTGTGCCCCTCTGCAAACCTGGCCCCTGTGGAAGAAATGGGCCAGCATAGCCCTGTCAACCTAAGCTGATGCCCATCCCTCTGGTTCCCAAGGCTACATGTATCTTCTCTGAAGACCCGCTGTTCTGGGGGTTATTTATGTTTGGGTTTTTTTTAGTGGGGAAAGGGAGGAGAAGAGTTTCACTCTGTCCTCTTGGTGCAAGAAAATGCTGAGGGTGAGTTTGCACAAACAGGAGTGACATGGATGGGGTAAGTCCTTGTGCAGGAAGAGACAAGGGAAGGAGGGAGCAATGTTTTACACAAGAGAGGAAAGCTTTTAAGAAGATTAATAGCCAGGACTGAGCCTGGCTGCATGAGCAAGCCCAGGTGGCTGTCAGCAGCTGCAGAAGAAACCAGAGGATGGACAGAGAAGAAGCATCCTTCCCAGTGAAGCCTGGTAAAGCAAACTCAAGCATTGTAGAGCAGGGAGCAAAACCCCCTCATTCTAGGAGTTCTTGTCATTACCCCCTTGGTGATACTCCGTTTAATTTTGGCACCGCTAACAGTCCCATGGGGTCAGCAGCTTCTCTGTGCCTTTGTCCACAGGACTGGAGCCTGCAATCAGGGTTACTGGGGCTGCCACATGCTGCCCTGTGCCTGAGACCACTCACAGAATCTCCTGCTAAAGCAGATCTTGTTGACTGTTTTAAAGACTTTTGAGAATTATTTTCCAGACTCTGTGTGAAGGGGAGTTTGGAAAAGCTAACAATTATTAGTACTTTCCAGATCTTCTGTTTGCTTTCAGAGCAGACTGCAGTGGGTTTGCCTGTAGAGCATCACAGGGTGTATTGCCACAAAATATTTTGAAGCATCTTTGCAATGCTTTTAGAAAAAAAAAAAAGGTCTGGGTAGTTTTGAAAGTATCTGAGAAAAAAAACTGATCTTTTCCTAAAAATAGAATTTTATAGGTTTTACTATTTTTTTCAGTAAAATGAAGGTGTTGCTTCTCTCTGATTGTAATCCCAGATCCTGCCACCACTTTCCCATTGTGTTTAATATATTTAGGAATAAGTTCAACACAGAAGTAGTGGGAAGACTGGAATCTTTAAGACAGAGTTAGGGTGACACAGAGTGGAGACTGGTTTTTGTGGCAGCCCCAGTGCTGCACAGCACCTGGGCTGCTGAACTGTGGACACCGGGAGGCTGCAGTGAGATGCTGAGGTGGAACACTGGGGACAAGACTGGTCTTGCTATCCCTCCTCCTCTGACAGCAGATAGCTCAGCATCTCCAGAAATGCCTTCTGAGCTATGTTCATTTAGGACCTGCATCAAGTTAACTTTAACTCTTGGAGCTGTGAAATGTACTGAAGTACACTACTGCTGTACACCACTGCTGTGACCTGACCAGGTTAAGCATCATCCTCAGGCACATGTCTGTCTCTGCACATATCAGGAATTTCCATTACTTTCAGCATAGGATGATTCACGAGCTGGGATTTAACCAAGCACTGAATCCCTGGCAATGGGGACTGCGCCGGAGCTCAGCCTTACCCAAGCTGTCCTAATTTAAACTTGCAGGGCAGTAAAATGTCCAGCCTCCAGCCAAAGGGAAAAAGCGCAAAGCAAGGATTCTGGCTTTTTTTGCCTGAACTAGAAACATGCTGTTTGTTAGCCTGGGTGAAATCCCCCAGTGCAAATCTGTTAAGGAACTTACCCACCTTCCCAAACCACCCCCAACAAAAGAGACACATGCTCCATGGATGCAGGAAGGGTTTGGTGCAAGGACAAAGTGTGTCACTGAAGTATTTATCTGTGGGCATTTCTTACTGGTTTTCCTGTGATGGACCCACACTCTCCGAGCAGGATCCAGTGCCATTTAAGCCCTCTTCTGCCTGGGACCTCAGCTGCTTCTCCCGCTCCCGCCGCCGCCGCTCTCTTGCTGCCTCCTCCTCATCTTCCACGCTCCACTGTGCTGTCAGCCTGCCAAGCCAGAGGGAAAAAACCATCCTTAACACCATCAGGCCCTGCAAAACCTGGCAATACCCACTCTTGAGGTGCCTGGGCTCCCCCTCAGCAAGTAAGATATTCCTGCAGAGGAGTGCTCCCACCATGAAGAGTGGTGGTCCTTGAAGCAGCATCCCTGCCTCCATCAGCACAGCTCCACAGCGGGACCTACCAGTGTGCAAGGATAAGGTGGGGCACATAGACTGGGAGAGAGGTGGAGGACAGCCTTTCCCACCTACATGAGGAAGATGTGGTGCGTATCCCCTTCCTCCCAGACTATCCACCTCCCTGCAGGCTGGAAGTCCTCTGAGATGCACCATTCCCTGCAAAGCAGGTTTGCACCCCAGGGGGAGGTGTAAAGGATCTTGCAATGCTGCAAGAAATCCACAGCTCCATCTCAAGCTTTGACCCACAGAGGGTGAGATCTGCACCCTGGGAGTGAGTTTCCTTAAGCAGTTGAGCTGCTTCTGCCTGACCAGGTGCAGAAGGACCAGCAGTGGAAGGTAGCAGCTGTGTCCCAGTCTGCCCTGCTGAGCTTCCTTCCTCACTTGCAGAGGAAAAAACACTGCCCTGATTTCTCCCAGGCATCTCAGCTGCTGGATATTAACAGTTCTGTCAGCAGAATGGCCTCTCACATCCCCAAGGAAGTGATAAGGCAGCTGCCACATTCCTCCTCCAGTGATAACGTTGGTCTCCAGGCAGGATTGGCTCCAGCTTCACCACTGGCGGCACCAGCTGAGATGCAGGCGCCACGGTGTCAGGGTCACCACTAACCCAAAGGGCCTGCAATGGCAGCTGGGGCAGGGCAGGGCATATCTGGGTCACAGCATCTGGGACTGATGCCAGGGCAGATGCTGGAGCGGGTGCTGGGGCAGGTGCTCCCTCACCCCATTCAGCCCTGGCTCAGCCAGGTCCAAAACAGATCATGAGGGCTGTTTTGCCTGGCATTTGCCAGCCTATTTACAGAGATCCTCTTGTGCAAGGCGCTCACACGGGAGCTGGGAAGGGGATCTCCCACCAGCCGCAGGACCCAGCCTGAGCTGTCCCTCTGCCCCGTTTGGGCACACCCTGAGGACTGCAGCCCCTACAGGATGAACATGAGCAGCAGATACAGTGTGACAACAGTTCAAGAGCTTGTAGAAAGGAAAAGAAAAACAATGACACAAAGAAAAATGCCTTAGTTGAGACTTGTTTCAGCCCAGTTTGAGTGAACGAGGGGCAGGTTTCAGCTGACCCCAGAAGTGCCACTCGGCCAGCCTGCCTGGCTTTGCCCACAACCTGGAATATGAACTACACAAGAAGGTTTCACTTCATCAGGGGCCTCACTGAGATTGTTCTCACTTGAGGTTCAGGACAGATCCCACTCCTCCCAGAAAAGGAAAGGAAAAAAAAAAGAATTAACTGAGACACTTTGTTCAAGAAAAACTTAGCTTTTCTAAGTACACTACAAACCTTTCCAGGGGAGATCTGCTCAGAGCCTATTGTATTCCGTGGCACCACAGGACCGCAGAGCTTAGCCCTGGTAGCATCTCTTCACAGAGTGGTCCCACTGCCATGCTGGCAGGAAGCTGGGAGTGCTCCCACATTCCTGCCCTCCCAAACTCCCATCTCCTCCAAGAACGCAGAGCCAGAATGTGGACCCGGATGGAGACAGGACATCCGTCCCCACTGAGCCCACAGGGTAGCAGGAAAAGCACATCCCGGACTTGGGCCAAGAGACTGCTCCACTGCCATGTAATAATTATTGCCTGCCTTATTTTGAGTGAGGTCTTTCTGCGAGCAGCAAATTCAGCCACTCTTTCCCCTTCCCCCCTCTGCTCCCCCTTGCCACCTCACTCTCCATGAGGAACAGAGCAGACCCAGACTAGAGTCCAGGCTCCCCTCTTTCCATCCCTACTCGTCCCACACTCCTATTTATTGTTTTCCCTCAGGTTCCCATAGAAACCCTTGTCTGTGGGCCTGGCAGGAAGCCACCATGTTGTTGTGTATTTATTTTTTTTTAATATATAAATGAAGTCATTCATTAAACTCTGCCATGATCTCTCCTCCTTGTGTGACAGCTCCAGACAGTCTCTGATTCAGAAAGGTTCTTAACCCCTGCTTGCCCAGATCACCCCTGTTCGAAGATGCGAGCTCCACATCTGTGCCAGAATGAATTAGATTTAAATCTAATTCCCTTGCCATCTCCTCCAGCTCCTCAGGAAGGCCCTGCTGAGGCTTGGCCAGATACCTTGGGGAGCCCAGAAGGGGTCCCCTCCAAACTACACAAGCTTACCACAGTGCAAGAGCAATGCTGGTTGGCAGCCCTCTCCCCTTCCCAGTTGGATGTGACTAACTCTCTCCCCATGACCTCACCGGCTTGCTATTCTGTCCCTGCATCATCCAAACAGGCTGAGGACAGCACGGGGTGGGGGGGGGGGAACATTCTGGGGAGAAGAATTTATCTGCAAAAGCAGGGAAATCTCTTCCCCATATTCCTTTGCTGCAGAGCAAACCAGCCTCTGAGCTGCCACTCTGGGACACAGCTCAGACACCCTGGGAGCTCTATACCTGCTCCTCTCAGGAACAAGGGCTGTGGGTAAAGCCCCCACTGAGCTCCCACTCACCCTGGGTTCAGAAATATCACCACCCTTCAGCAAACACTTAAGACCAGTTTATTAGCAGATTCAGAGATCTCTCTCATGTGCAAACAGGCTGGGGGCACAGCCTCCAGGGTTTCATAAGAGGTGCTTTGGGGTTCAGCAGTCACACTAACAAGCAGAGGGAAGAGAACTACTCTTTTTGGACTGATCTACTAGCAGCACAAATATTTGTCTCCAGTGAAAACCAAACAACAACCAAAAAAAACCAAATACATGAGAAACTAAACTTTGTCAAAGTCCTTGCTTTTGGGTCAGCTACTAGCATTTGTTGGACCACAAACCGAATGTGCCATTTCAATTTGGACAAGCCCAAGCCTTCCTAAGTGTGAGGAGGCGGTCAGCTGGTAAATTGCCTTTCAAAGCAAAAAAAGTGGAAAGATTTAATTTCCAAACGGTTCCATTTTCTAAGAAGGGGCCGCAGTCTCCATTTGCTCTAATTGCTTGCAATCACATTCGGTAACTCAACATGCTCAGCCCACAGCAGTATTGCACAACCATCTTTCCCATCTCTAGAAATAATTACTCAGTGCTTCAGGAACAGGCTGATACTGTGTACCTCTGCCTTCACCTCTTCACCTTCTTTTTGGGAAGAGACAGACTCATAAGTGTCGGTGGGACTGAGAGCTCTCTGTTTCACTCAACACAGTACAGGGAAATGGAAAGCAGGAAGACTTGAAGATTGAAGAGTTGCAAGATGAGCTACAGCTACAATCCTGTACCCAGTCACCTGCCTGAATAGAAAGGTTTTCCTGCAAGGTGAAAAGAAATTAATCTTCTCACAAAAACATAAGGGGGACTGGAGGAGGAAGGGAGGGTGCAGAGATTGCTTGCAAGCCATGGGCAAGGCTTGCTCCATCAAGACCTCATCATGTGGCCAGGTCATTTCTCTTACGCAGTCCCTACATCTCTGCCAACAGATTTTGGAGGTCTTGGTTTGGGGCAAAACACTCTTTTTGAAAGGAGTTTATCCCTTTCTGAGAGAGGTCTAGAAAAGGGCTGAAAGCACCTCAGTTCAGCTTTGGCCCCAGAGCCACAGCTTGCCAAGCGTCTGGGATGCTCGGACTTCTGCTCTGACCAGGACTGGTTGCCCATTTCAGATCCAGCTCTTGACTTCACCTCCCTCCAGACCCATGGCTAAGAGAGAGGTTTTATTTCCATTTGCCCAACAAAACACCTTTTCCTCCCACAGAACAACGATACAGGCTACACTGTTCCCCCCAGCCTTGGACACCCACTCCAGACAAGCCAGCATTGCTGGAAAGGTCACGTTTCCTTTGAGCAATTCCTCACCAGCACTTGAGAAGTTTACAATATTCAGGCAAGGGAAACTTCTGGCACCACATGAGCTGTGTTTAAGGGAAACACTGCAGACTTGGGTAGTCTTTCACACAGCCAATGGCTCAAAGGAAGCTTTGCTGGCCCAAACCCAAACTTGAGCACTAAAGCTAATTCCAGAAAGGAAAACGAAATGCCTCCCAGAGGCTTTGGACTTTGCAGACCTGTGCCAGAAAAACCCAGGAACCCTCTACCAGCACACTAGACATTCCTGCCTCCTGAGCTTGATAGGGTATTGGGCCAGGACGGTGTTGACTTTGGTCACTGATTGTGTTGGGTAGGCTGCCCTCTCTTCCCCCTTCACAGGGGAAGAGGTTTTGCAAAGAGGGCTTAGGAGGAGCCATGCACAACACCTGGCGTGAAGGCTGCTGTTTTCCCGAGGGCATATAGCCCATTGACCCAGTGCAAATCCTACTACCATCAAGTTTAAAGCTCCCATCACTTGCAAAGGCAACAGAGTCTACCACTGCTGAAAGTATCTAGAGATATTTGCAAGCAATGGGGCTGCATAAACTAAAGAACTGGGAACAGTACCCTGTATCAACTAGCCATCCTGTTGGCCTCTCTGTTGAGGCTGGGGGAAATAAAGATACCAGAAACCTGTGCAAGGGACAGGGAAGTCCCACGTAATCCATCACAGCCTTGTCACAGTGCCAGATACAGTATTGGTGCCTTGCTGCCCATCGGGGAGAGAGACCCCTCAGGGTAATTCTCTCTCACTGCCATCCAGCAACCAAAATTGGCTGAGCAACATAAACCAGAATATGGCCTAAGACAAGAGCATCATGCAGCTGAGCAGAGCTGCTGGGCTTTATTTTGTATTGTATTTATCACCCTGATGTGCAGCTCACCCCCTCACATGAAACAGAAGAGGACAGTCTCCAAAGGCTACAACGAAGCAACTCCCTCACCCACTTCACCTAACACAAACAAATCAATCACTTATTAATCTTTTATAAATGCCATACCATGGATTTGTGTGACTGAGTCAAGTATGCTAAAATAGCCAGATAATGCCTGCCTCTGCTCGTGTCATTCAGGACAAGCTGGCATCAGGCCTCTGCAAAATTCATGGCTAAGGATGCTTGCATGCAACACATGGTCATGCTGACATGGCTAAGTTTCTCTCCTTCCCTGCAAGCCACATGTTCCCTGGCTCAAAGCAGTGTCCCAGGAGATGCTTCACACTGCAGGCACCAGTGCTGGTCATCAGAGTGCTCAGCATCTCCACCCTTTCCAAAGATCCCTCTAACACCCAGGCTTACCTCCACCTATCAATACACCTTAAGAAACCTGTCCCTAAGACTAAGGGCTTGTCCAAGGTCATCACAAAGCCAGGAAGATGTAGAGAATGGAGCACAAGTCCAGGTGGCATCCCAACTCCCTGATTACCGCTCTGCCAAGAGGCTGCTGCTGAATGCCAGCAACCATGGCTGGAGACACCAGGAACATGGGGTGAAAAAGCCTCTACAGTACAGCCATCACCAAGCTAGAGAGCAGCCAATGGTTATGCCTCTTGATAGAGGAATTTCTGTGACTTAGGAGTAATGTGGCTTGATAGCAAAGACTACAGCTGGGTAATCATCCCATTGGATAAGGACGAGGGTGTGGATAGCAGTACGATATAGGGAGACAAGAAAAAGAAATAAAATTTAAAATTATTATGTCACAGCCTGGAGTTTATTGCAGCCTGGTCTCAGGGGAGATGGTTATCCTAGCTCTGAAAGATAAGCTTGCCAGTCAAAGGCAGCCAGAGAGACACAAGCCTCTCCCTCCCATACATTCATGCAATTCCACAGCTGCATTGCTCTGTTCAGAGTCCAGGCTACAGAGTTTAAGAAAAGGCACGGGGGGAGAAAAAAAATATGCATATATGCTTCACCTTCAACCTTTTTCTCATACCAAACTTCCCCACCCATAGCTGTGCTGCCTCAGCCATGTCTCCCTGTTCTTCCTATAAATCATAACCATCCTTCAAGATGTGAAGAGCAGGGTGAAGCCACTTCACACCCAGGGGCAGCTGCAGAGCCTGTCCCCACCAACCTGCTGGTGCCAAGGCATGTGGAAGGGCATCACGCCTGCAGCCATAAGGGCGCATCAAGCAACTCTTGCATAAAAGCAACTCTTTTTTAGATTAATCCTGGGTTTTCTCCACAAAAGCATACCCTATTTCTGGCCAAAGAAAGATGTGCAGATGTGCAGCCATGCATCCACATGTGCCAGGTATAAAATTCTGCCTGCTTTAGCCTTCATTAAATTCCCTGCAAAGATTGACCTGTCACTGCAGTGTGATGGGTAGGGAAAGCCCTGAGCTGGTAATTTATAGCTTCCACAAGCACAATGAGAGACATTTGAGAAAGCTGGTGGCAAATGGTAGGAGCACACCTTGGAGGAGGATATAGGCAAGACTGGTCTTTCAGCATGAGCCTTGTCTGTCCCCCTGCATCTCACAGGACAGCAGCTTCCGAAAAGCACAGGGGATGGTCTGCACTTCCAGATGCCACGGGTGATCACAGGCCACTCGTAGAGGCATGAGGCAGCTGATTGGAACGACTGCTTCTTTTTATTGTTAGTGGTTTTATTCATGGCAGACAGAATCCCAACGAATCCTTTACAAGATGATGGATTGCACCCCCAAGACCGTGGGTCCTTAGCATGGAGATAGGCTGCTGCAGTAATGTATTAACATCACCGGTCAGGAATTTGGCAGGGGGGAGGAAAGGGCTGGAGTTCGAGCACTCCCAGCGCTCCACGGTATTCAGGAGGTGTGAGAAATTGGTGCCGTGTACGACCCTGAACCACAGCCCTTTCTCACGGTATCTTCATCTCAGCCCTAAGGTTCAAAGAACTGGAGGTTTTTCTCCTGAAGAGCAGGAAGGCTGGTTTCTGTTTTTGCAAGGGATAAGCATGCCTGAGGAGAAAATTAAGACTTGTCCAAGAGGCTGGGACTGGCTTACCCAGCTTTTGCACCTTATTTTTCCTCTCTCTCAGAGGGAAGCAAGCCCATGTAGCCTCCCTGCCTTGGCTGCAGCCAGCCAGCATCCTCCTTGATAGACTCAGGCTGGAAAACAAGGAGGTGAGCAATAGCCTCAGCCCTGCTTAAAGCCCAGGATTAAGAGTGAGATTCCTACCAGGCATGCTGCTTTTTGTAGCACTGCTGGCTTGACCACAAATCCATTTTGCAGTCCTCGGGGTGACACAGTCTCCCCAGTCCCCGCAGCCCCCAGCAGCAGGAGGGAGTTTGCTACCCAGGCACTGGCAGGAAGCAGTAAGGAAGCCGTGGGAATGTGCTCCTCTGCTCCCTGGGAATGTTGAGCCATTCTTCATTTATGGCCATGGCTGATGAGTTGTGCTGCAACAGGAACAGGAGGCAGCAGCAAGCCTTCAGTCCCCGCTGCGCTAAGACAGCATGTCTTCATGAGAAAAAACACTCTTTGCCCCAGAATACTGATTGCAATTCCCATGCATGCAAATGAGTGAAGTCATACTGACGGCAAAATAAGAAGGGGAAAAAAAATATAGTCTGGAAGCTGAAAATTTGTTCTCACACACCACTCCAGCTGCAAAGCCTCTGACCCCAGTATCCCCAGCCAGTACCCTTTCTAGCTGAACCATGCTTAGACACATGATTGTGTCTCACCAGAGCATGTGGATAACCTGCAGCTAATGCCCCAAGGGGCTCAGGGACTCCTTACAGTTCCCCAAAATTTCCATGAGTTCAAGTTCAGGCCCTAAATATTCAATTCCTTGAGAGCAGGTAGAAGTCAGAGAAAAGCAAGTTTAAAAGCAAACAAAACCAATCAGTTGGCTTCTGGGGAAAGTCAACAGTAGGTGGAGTGGAGGGTTTACCACCTTTGGAAGAAGGGACAGGCAAATCAAGAGGAGTACAGAGATCTTGTGAGGTCATACAGAGAGAAAATGAGGAAGGCAAAAGCCCAGCTGGAGCTCAACTTGGCCACTGACATAATGGACAATAAAAAAAGTTTTCATAAATGCATTGACAATAAAAAGAGAACCAGGGACAATCTCCATCCCTTCCTGGATGCAGGGCGTCATTGCAACCAAGGATGAGGAAAAGGCTGAGATACTTAATGCCTTCTTTGCCTCCATCTTCAATAGTGAGATCAGCTACTCCCAGGGTGTTCAGCCTCCTGAGCTGGGAGGTATGGACAGAGAGCAGAACAACCCCCCCATAATCCAGGCAGAAGTAGTTAATGATCTGCTTCTGCACCTGGACATGCATAAGTCCATGGAGCTGTAAGGGATTCACTCAAGAGTACTGAGGGAGCTGGTGGGGAGCTCGCTGAGCCTCTCTCCATCATTTATCAACAATCATGGTCAACAGGGGAGGTCCCAGATGACTGGAGGGTGGCTAATGTGACACCCATCTACAAGAAGGGCTGGAAGGAGGATCTGGAGAACTAGAGGCCTGTCAACCTGACCTCAGTACCAGGAAAGAACATGGAGAGGCTTATCCTGAGTGAGCTCTCATGGCAAGTGCAGGCAGTCAGGGGATCAGGGCCAGCCAGCAGGGGTTTATGAAAGCGAGGTCATGCTTGATCAACCTGATCTCTTTCTATGACCACGTGACCCAACTACTGGATGACGGGAAGGCTGTGGGCATTGTCTACCTGGACTTTGGTAAGGCCTTTGACATCATCTCCCACAGCATTCTCCTGGAAAAGCTGGTGAATCATGGCATAGACAAGTGTACTCTTCAGTGGGTAAAAAACTGGCTGGATGGCCGGGCCCAGAGAGTTGTGGTAAATGGGGTCAAATCCAGCTGGCAGCCAATCACCAGTGGTGTCCCTCAGGGCTCAGTGTTGGGGCCAGTCTTGTTCAACATCTTCATCAGTGATCTGGATGAGGGCATTGAGTGCACCCTCAGTAAGTTTGCAGACAGCACCAAACTGGGTGGGAGTGTTGATCTGCTTGAGGGCAGGAAGGCTCTGCAGAGGGACCTGGACAGGCTGGATCGATGGGCCAAGGTCAAGTGTATGAAGTTCAATAAGGCCAAATGTCAGGTCCTGCATTTTGTTCACAACAACCCCAGGCAACACTACAGGCTTTGGGAAGAGTGGCTGAAGAGCTGCCCAGCAGAAAAGGAGCTGGGGTTGCTGGTGGACTGACAGCTTAACATGAACCAGCAGTGTGCCCAGGTGGCCAAGAAGGCCAACAGCATCCTGGCCTGCATCAGGAAGAGTGTGGCCAGCAGGAGTAGACAGGTGATCGTGCCCCTGTACTCAGCACTGGTGAGGCCACACCTTGAGCACTGCGTGCAGTTCTGGGCCCCTCACTACAGGAAGGACACTGAGGGGCTGGAGTGTGTCCAGAGAAGAGCCACCAAGTTGGTGAAGGGTCTAGAGAACAAGTCATATGAGGAGTGGCTGAGGGAATCAGGGATATTTACTTTGGAGAAGAGGAGGCTGAGGGGAGACTTCACTGCCCTCTACAACTATCTGAAATGAGGCAGGTGTTGGCCTCTTCTCCCAAGTGAGTAATAACAGGACCAGAGGAAATGGCCTGAAGTTGCAGCAGAGGAGGTTTAGATTGGACATTAGGAAGAATTTATGTACTGAAAGAGTGGTCAGGCACTGGAACAGCCTGTCCAGGGAGGTGGTGGAGTCACCAGTCTTGGAGATATTCAAGAAACGTGTAGATGCAGAACTTCAGGGCATGCTCTAGTGGCCCATAACGTAGGTTCGGTGTTTGTGGTTGTGTGGGGTTTTTTTTTTGGTTGTTTGCTGGTTTGGTTTTGGGTTTGGGTTTTTTTTATCGTTGGACTCCATGATCTCAGAGGTCCTTTCCAACCATGACCATTCTGTGACTCTGCGAGTGCTCCTGACGAAAAAAGTCCCAGGGCTGTGAAAATCTGGGAATAGATCCACAGGGTACTCAGAGGGGATGGATGTGTCACTGCCACGAGAGAAAGATGAGCTGTCCTCCTTGGAGTGAAAGCAAAGGGCAGGATTCCCACAAGGCACTCAGGGATGCAGTGCCCACCACACACCAGCTTGGCCCCTTAACCCATCTTGCTCCACAGCTCAGCAGGGCTGCAAGGCCTGGGTCCCTCATAGCTTGCAAAATGCAGTGACATCACTCTGCAAGCAGCTGGCATAACCAAACCACGCTGGAACATGGAAAGCCCCCAGGCATACCTCACCAGCACCAGGCAATCAGTCTAGCCCAAAAGGCTTTCCTAGCTGCTCCTCCCCGCCAGCCGCATCTGGTCACCTCTCCCTTCTCATCTGCCCTCTGCTCATGGGGCTTGCAAAGGTGCCCTGGCCTTGGCAATGGGATGCAGAGGGATAAAACAAATGGTCACCAATAAAAACATCAAAATGTTTCAGGATTAGGGAAGGGGAGCATTGTGGTGGGTAAGCCCTGCAGGGATCAGCAACTCCTCATGAAAGGCTGAGGTGGCATTGCAAAGTATGAATTGCATGATGAAGGCCCCGTGTTCCCTGCTATCCTCATGCCAGCATCCTTCCCTCCTCTCCTCAGGCAGCAGCAGTGCTACTGGCTCACTCCTACATGTTTATCTCCCCCATCTTCCCCTAAAGAGCTTCCCATTTGAGGCAACCTTTCCTCACTCCTCATACCTATCCACAACACAGGGACACGGATAAAGAGGTGCTGTAGCAGCTCTTGGAGGCAGTAGTCGCTACCCCCCAGGCAATAAACCATGCCCAGACCATGTCTTGTCATTAACCACCCCCAAAAAATTCATCCTGCCCCTTCAAACCACCACCCAGCCCTCCTAGGCATGTCAAGCTTCTTGTTCCCAGCTCAGCACTCAGGAGGTCAAGACAGAAATACTGGAGTAGCATCTTCCCTGCTGAGAAACATCCTGGCAAACTCCAGGAAGCATTGCACACAGGCAGAAAGGAAGGCATCCCATGGAGGTTCACCATCAAAGTAAACATTACACTTAGACATACACCAAAATTCAAGGAGTTCAGGGAATTTTAAAGCTACCCCTAATGCTGGGGGGACTCTGAGCATGGCCGGGGTGTTGCTCAATGATGCAGCAGCATGTTTCAGGGAGAAAGAAGGGGCTGTGCAGCTGCCTTGCACAGGCACCAGGACCACAAGTGCTGGCACTGGCTGGTAGCAGAAAGCATCTCACCACGTCTGGCATGCCAAAACACAGGGGCATGCAAGGATGATTTCACATCTCACAGTTTGGCTTCCTATGTTAATGACTCCACAGAAGATAAAGAAGCAAAAGTTCCATCCTCCAAAGGAAATAATTAGGTTTACCACCCAATCTAATATTCTGACTCATTTTCTTCCCCCACGCTTTTTCACCCTCAAGATTCAGTCCCCCTTCTCCACAGCATTATTTGCACTTCAGACTCCATGGCACTGCAAAGACATGTAATTACAGACACTCATTTATTTGTTGCCTGTGCAGCAGCCACACTTTGGGCCGTCTGTTCTGGGCCAGGTCCCCTGTTGTGCCAGGAAGCATGCAAGCAGCAAGCTTGGAAACTGCCCTTTCTCCCCAAGAACAGATCACAGATCATTTCCTAGCGACACACGGGATTCACCCACATGCTGGATAAAAAACAAACCAGCTGAGACAAAAGCAGCAGCTCTTCTAATGCATATCCATCCATGCTCACACTTCACCCCACAGCTGCCCACCCCAGACAGGCACCAAAAGCTCAGCCATGGGGAGGCAACCACAGCAAGCCACTGCTGTGCTTAGTGGGAGCTGTGTCAACCAAGAGGCCTGATAATCCAGTTTCAAGGAGAGGCACAGCTGATTTACACAGAGGCTGATTTGTAGGTTAATTAAACAGCCATATTCTTTTGTGAAACACTCGAGGCTCAATAGACTGAGAGTAAAATTCCAGCAGGAGCAGATAACAAACTGAATGAATCAACATGACACGGGCTGGATCCCTATCTTATTTATAGGAATTAATTAGAAGGATAAGGAAAAATAGACCATGATAACACGATAAATTGTCTCATGTTTGGAGAGGACTTTAAAAAACACAAAGTCTTGTGGGCACATGTGAGGGATCACTCCTGTTAACATGTAACAAAGGAAGAAATCTTTCCAAAGAGATATTCTGATAGAGAGACTATGCAGGACGAGGGGAGTGCCCAGGCACTCCAGGCAAATGAAGTAGATAACCCTGTAATTGCTCATTCTTCCCTATGCCTTTCCTAGGTAATTACTCAGCCCCTTGTGCTCTTTGGTCTAAGGTACAACCCTGGGCTCTTTTCAGCCTCCAGCCTTACTGATGTAAAGGGCACATTCCTTCAAAGCCAACAGTGTCCCACTGCTGGCAGCCAGCAAGGAACAGTGAAGGATGTTTCCCAAAGTACTGATTCAGTGCTTCAGCCTGCGATGTCTCTGACATGGCCCACTGCTCTTAAGCACACCCACCCACCCTGGAACCCTGCACGTGAAACCCTGTCAGCACAGTCCTTGGAAAAGCCATTTCATGCAAATTTGGTTCCTGGGACCAATACTTAGAGATGGCAGCCAGGCACTCCTGCTCTGTACACAGACATGGGTCACTTTGTCTGATATGCTGGGGTTTTGTCTTAAGCACAAGGCTGGATGTTTAAGCACTGGGACTCAGCTCTTCAATCCAAAATGCACAAGACTTTGACACTGGTTTCAGCTCAAGATGTCTTAACAAGGCCATAGAACAGCCTGACAAGCAACTCCCTTGGCTAAGCAATGCTCAGAGAAGGTAATTCCCTGGTTATGGGTGTTAATGCTCTGCAGCAGAAGTGGCCAGGTTGGTCTTGGCATCACACTGAAATCCTTGGTGCTGGTGAGCAGGGCTCTGAGCAGCCATTTTCACTCTTCTGCTCCAGGTCACTGATGCACTTGGGCACATCAGAAGAGCCTAGGACTTTTGCAGTGTAACCACTCTGTCTGTGGTCAGCTTGGGACAGGTAAAGACAGAGCACTGCAGTCTTGACAGCAGTATATCTTCAAGCCAGGAGCCTCAAGCCATCTACCAACTGAAGGAGCTTGTGACTGCACCCAGGCTGGCAGGGCTTGCAGAGCCAGCCCTATAGTCAGGCTTAGGAAGGAAACTGCTCTCGGAGAAAATACAACTGCAAAACAGGCTGTGATGTGCATGAAGCAGATGCTGTCTATTCTCCTGCTGACTCCTGTGAGCATTAGTGGGGTTATTTGGGTGCAAACCATAGAAGAAATCCCTCATACATCTTCACACCCCACCTCCCTCGTTGTCTGTAAGCGGGACTGGAAAACACCACCACAAAACCAGACCTCGGCTAAATTAAGCCTAACCCACGCAGGACAAATGCCATCCCAAAGTTCCTCTGGCAAAAGCCCCTGTGAGTCTCTAGGCCACCAACCTTATCCACAGCAGGAGGAACTTGGAAATACCATTAAAGAGAGGAAAACAACTCTGGCTTGAGCCATGCCAAGAATAGCTCTTTGAACACCCCTTTTCTGTGTATGAGGCACATGTGCCTCCCCTCCTATCTGCCATCCTGCAAAACAAGTTGCCATGCAGCTGTAAGCAGGTGACTCCAGCCCCTGTTCATTTGCCTGGCCCTCCTCAGTACAAGCTGTCTCCAAATCTGAGCCCATCCTTGCCTACTGCACACCCACATGGAGGTTTCTGCACCCCTCATGAGCCAAGCCCTGTTCTAAACCAGGGATCAGTAACCAAGATCCTAGTCCCTCTGGGCTGAGGCCAGGGAAAGAGAGCAATGGGCTACACAGGAGATGAAGAGAGCGGAGGCAGCTCCTCCTCTCTGCTTGTTATCCCAGGGGTCTGTGCACCCAGTTGGAGCTTTTCTACATCCAGAATGGGCCCCAGGAGAAGGCAAGAGGGACCGCATGTCTGTAGGAGCCAGTTTCCCTTCCAAGGCATGAAACTCATCCAAGGAGCGAAGTTTAGAGGCTGCATTACCAGCCAGGGAAATCCCAGGCTGACTGGAAGATGCCTGTCCAAATAAAACCCATGACCCCACCTCGACATCTTCTACATGCAAGCTGAAGAAAAGCAGGTATTGGCAAGCACAACGGAGCAGAGAGGTGCCCAAGACACAGGATATAAGTCCAGCACACTCAAGTTCCATCTCTCAGCCATCCAGCTCCTCAATTAAATACAAAGAAGTGAGGAGCACTTCTCTTCTTCCTGGTCAGATGCATCAGCATGGCACAGAATACGGTCCCCCAATATCAGCAGCCAGAGGAGGGTCTTGGAGACCCATAGAGGAAAGCAGCATTTCCAGCCCTCACTGAAAAGCAGTATTTCCATCCCCCAGGGAAAAGCAGAGTGACCACATGGAAGGGAATCCCAGCGCCAGCAGACAATGTCGCCATCCTCCCCAGCTCAGCCCCGGCTGACAAATGGGAATAAACCCAACTGAACTGTGCACCCCCCAGCCCTGACAATCATACTCCAGGAGAAAGGTTCAAAGCACTACTGCCATGAATTAAATCCAAACAGCAATGTCAGCTCACAGCCCAGGGAGGACCTGGCCCTGTACCGATTTCTGAATTGAAAATGAACATCACAGCATGCCCAGAGTACATTTCCCACCAAATAAAAAAAATAAAATAAAACAATGTAAAAAAAAAAAAATTACTTCTTTTAGGCAGAAGCCTTCAGTGCTCAAGGGACACAAAAAGACACCTATTGAGACATCCCTCGCATGGGAGGGGGGGAAATGGGAATGGAAATCAGCCGGCTCAGGTGAATGTCACAGCACAGTTGCGCTCAGTTATTTCAGTCGCGTGCTCCTGGAAAAGCCATCAGTAAGTTAAAATCTGCTTTTCTCATGCTTCTTTTGAGGACGAGGGGGGTATCTGTTTCCCTGCCTTCCAACGTATCGCGTCTGCTGGAGAACCGGAGTGAGAAAAGAAATTCAGCTGATTTAAAGGGACACGAAGATGGTTGATCCGGAATAAATTCCCTTTCTCCTCCCGGGTTCCCAGACCCGCCACCCGCGGGCAGAGGCGCGGCCCCGGGGTAGCAGCCACCCGGAGCCGGCTCCCCCCGCGGCAGGTGGGCTCTCACCTGATGAGATTCTGCAGGCCCTGCTTGCTGGAGTTCCTCCTCAGGATCGCGCTGGTCATGGTGGCCGCGGCAGAGCGGCGGGCAGGGTCCCGGCAGCCGCCCCTTCCCCAGCGCCGCAGGCAGCTGCCCGCCCGCCCGGCTGCGCGCTCCCGCGTCCCCCCTCTCCGCCTTCAGGAAGTTCTGCAGCTGGTTTCCTTTTGTTTCTGCTATCCCCCCTCCCCACCCCACCGCTCCACACCCCCGACTTGTCTCCTCCACCTCCTCCTCCCCCTCCGCCCCGTGGAAGTGTCACGGCAGAACCTCCCGGAGCGCAGCCGGCGGCGGGTCCGGCCGCACAAAGCCCTGCGCTCCCCGGCAACGGGGACTTCTCCCTCTTCTGCTTTCACCCTCTTCTCTCCCTCCTTTATCTTCTCCAGTCCCCTCCTCCTTCTCTTGTTCAATCCCTCCCCCCATATTTCTCCCCCTCCCCGCCTTTTTTCTACCTTTACCACTGCTTTCCTGATTAGACAAAGCAAACTTGGGAGCAGAAACCCGGGCTGGCAACTTGCGCTCAGGGAGCTGTAAATCACTCCTGGTCTGTCCGGAGCAGAGGTCTTCCACGAAGAGCTCACTTCCACGTGGTCTAGGGCACTGGGCTGAAGCCCTGGACAGGCCAAGCTGCATGCAGCCTGCTCTGCTCTCAGTCCCACCCCCCAACACTGTCCCCTGCCTCAGTTACCCCAGCCATCAAATTGAGAGCAAGAGCAAAAAAAGAAAAACCTGGCTTGTCTCCATGAAACTGTGACACTTCAAGAGGTTATAGAAGTGCATGAGTGTCTGATGAGGGCTAACATCATTGCCACCTGCTAAAACAAAATGCCATCTGCCATGCATTCAGATGGGTGCTACCATGGGAGCAGTTTTGAGGAAAAAAAAGTCTTTTTTCCCTAACCTGTATCTTCTGGTCCACATGTACCTTTTTTAGGGAAGAGATCTTCTGCTATGTGGGAGGAGTTATGATGGGACTACCGTGCTTACAACCTCACCTTCCTTCTGCTTTCAGTCCCTCTTACTGCATTTACACTATTCCTTTCAATCACTTCTGCAGAAGTGTTTCTCATCACCTTGTAAATTGAAATGGGGAAGTTGCCCATGAAATGCACCCAGTAAGAAGGAAGTGCACTAAAGCCAGATCAGAAGGAAGTGCTTACCCTCCTCCCCATTGTTGCTTCATTTCATATATTTACTAAGGATTTCCTAGGTGAGCAGGAACAACAAAATACCACTAAGCACAGACATCATATTGTCCTCACTCTGTAGGCTGCTTAGATGCTGTCATGCTGCATTTTTTCCTGTCTAAATTTGGTAAGAAGATGCAAGTGGTCCACCACAAAAGCTATCGGTTTGCTCAAAAAGAGCCTGTCCCAGCCCTGCGATACTTGCAGGAGTAATTAGGTTTAAGCATGTGAACACTCCTGTTGACTTCACCAGAATTGCCCACAGTCTTGAAATTAACTATTCACCTATAGGGTTCTCTTTCTTTATGGAGAGAATCAGTCCAAGCCTGTCAGTGATTCCCATAGTCTGAGCCAGCCAAGGATGCAAAACAGAGGAGCTTCAGCAGGCAGAGACACAGCTAGCAGCCATGGGCCAGCAACAACTGAGGGCTGAATAAAATAATAGCAGCGTTCTTATTTCAGGCAGAGATGCTGGGCAATCCACAGGGAGCTGAGGAGGGGCAGGGAGGAATGCAACCACTGCCACCAGGAGAAAGCAGGAGGCTGCTGGGTGTGGGGAGGTGAAGAGGCGATAGCACACCACTGGCTACTGGAGGCAATATCCTGTGTGTAAAGGGGCAGGAGGAGAAGCTGTTGATTCCCCCAGCAAGAGCCTTGCCTTGACACCAGAGTTTGTCTCCTAGAGGATGCCATTATGAGTTCCTCATCTTGCAAGCACTTGTCAGACTTCTACCCCAAGCCCAAGACTGCCTGCCTCTCAGAGACAGGGGTCTTCAAAGAACAGGGGGGGTAAAAACACCGCTGGGTGACAAAATCCAGAACCAGAGAGAGTCTGCAATATGAGCTCTCACTGGTCTAGGGTGCTAAGATCAACTGGGAACACCAGAAGTGAAGCAGTGAGGAAAGGGGTCCCTGTATCACAGCAAGCTGAACTCTGCATTGCTCCTGGGGAGAGAAATTCCCAATACTGAGCTCTGCCTGGAAAATCCTCTTGTCTTCACAAGGTGGCTGTGCTACTCCACCTCTGGGGAAGGTCTCCTGCCTTTTCCCCTGGCTCTCATCTTTAAGACAGACAGCAGATAAAAGAAAACTTATCCTCCCTCTGACATCAACAGGGTCCTGCAGGACCACAGGAAGAGGAGTGCAGCACAGGATCCTCTTTCTAAACTCACGGCTCACCAGAAGGAGGGAACTGTGCAACACTGATGGGGTCACTATCCCCATCTCTGTGGGGCAGAGAGCACTGAAACCCACTATTCAAAAGCACAAAGGCTGGGCTTAAGGGACCACAGAGAAAGAGCAGTGCAGGAGAAATCCCACACCGTCACTCCATAAAACAGAAGCACCTTCTGTCCCCTTCCCTCCCTCGCTTGCTGCCAAGCCCAGGTGCATCAGGCTGACTCACACCATGTGTCCAAGAACAGTAAGGTCAGCATCAGTCCCACAGCTGCATGTATACTTTCACAGAAACAAACCTCCTGGTCCCACCAGGAAGTGGGTAGGAGTACAGCGGACACAGGAAGAAAAACAAACAATTCATTAATCTGTTATTTTTTAGCATGGTTTAAGCTAGAAGAACCACCATAAGTCCCTGCAGCAAAACTACACCCTGCTATATGAGCAAGGATGCCTGGAGCACCTAGATACATACTGCAGGACATCAGAGAGCTTCCCAGAGCTCTCCCCTGCAGCAGGGGAAGCAGAGAAGGTGAGGGGCCGGGTGGGAGGGAGTTTGGCTCCAGGGCTGAGGGAAGGAGGGCGGGAGTCCCAGAGAGATAGGGCTGCACCAGTTCCCGTCAATTACACAATCACTCTGCTATGTAGGACTAGTTGCAAAATCAGTCAGAGGCTAACACATGGTCCAGGAAAAAAAGAAACAGAAAGACTCCAGTCCTGCTATCAAAGAAATGCAGCCCAAGCAACTTTCTCCAATATTACTGGGATGCAAAGAGCTGTCAGAATAAGCCTCAATGTACAGTCATTTTGAGGACCAGTCCTTTAAAGGTGCCATAAACCATCAGCATGGTTTCCAGAGGTCCATGCCTGCATGTCAGTGGTGGGATCCCACCCAGAGAAGGTGTTCTTGCAGAAACAGCCTTGCCTCGTCAGCAAGGACTGAGCTGCCCTATCTCAGCAGGAGATCCTGCATTTCCACCAGCTAGCCTGCAAGGGTGATGGATCAGATGGGGGTCTCTTTGTTTTGCCTTTGAAGTGGTGCATCCTTCTCTCTGCCATCCCACACCTTTCACCATAGCCCGACACCTCCCCAACCCCTCTTCATCCTGCACATGCACACACCACTTTGAAACCAGCCTGGCAGACACCAGCACTTGCCCAGCCCCCTGGGAATCCCAGTTCAGTGAGAGGGGCACATGTGTTGGTATGTTAGCTGTGTAGATGGTGTGGTTTACATGTTAGCATGATGGATAGGGTCTGCCCATCTCACCTTCATCCTAGCTCTCAGTTAGCTCAGTCCAATTTATTATGCCAGCACTCATTTTTGGGCAGCCAAATACAGACGCCAAAACTGGCAGCCAGAGATAATCCCAAGGAAACAGAGTGTCCAGCAGCCAAAAGCAGCACGTTGTCTTCTTCACACCAGTACAGCTCCAGAAGTGTGCTGTCAGGAAGGCAGGGCATCTCAGAGAAGGCTCTGCAGAGATCTTACAGCAGCCTTCTAGTATCTGAAGGGGCCTACAAGAAAGCTGGAGAGGGTCTTTTTACAATGGCAGGGAGTGACAGGACAAGAGGTAATGGCTTAAAACTGGAAGAGGGTAGATTTAGGTTAGACACCAGGAAGAAATTCTTCACAATGAGGTGGTGAGACACTGGCACAGGTTGCTCAGGAAAGCTGTAGATGCTCCTGTCCTGAAGTGTTCAAGGGCAGGTTGGATGGGGTTCTGAGCAACCTGGTCTAGTGGGAAGTGTCCCTGCCCATGCAGGAGGAATGGAACTAGGTTATCTTTAGGGTCCTTTCCAATCCAAACAATTTTATGATTCTATGATCTGTGCAATTAGCTCAGGGTGCAGGGGAAGAAGTCCAATCCAAACAATGCTTCCCGAAAAGGCTATCTCTGCCCTGGCCATGAGTCAGGAGGGGACATCAAGCCAATGTGTGACCCCATGGGAGGAGGTGCTGTAGGCGGGAGCTGTCTTGGCTCAGACCTTTTTCCTGGCCCATGCACTCAAAAAAAGCACCATGAAGAACATGTATAATTGTGGGCTGGGTCCAAAGAGTCAAAAAACACTGTGTCATACTAAGCCTGAAGTACTTGGCTTGGAATCAGTGATTACTTTCTTCCTATGACATCCAACAAGGCAGAAATGAGAGGGAGAGGAAGCCAGGCCTAGGAGTATCCCTCTTCCTCTGCTCCACTGCTGCTCTTCACCCTTGTGCAGAGTGGAAGAGGGACCCTCCCTGTGGGACACTTCACAGGTACTCCTATAAACCCAAAATCCCAAGAGTTTGTTTCATCTCCCAGTGAGAGTGGAGACACAAGTTTACAAGCCTTGAAAGAAAAGATGCTTTTGATCCAGGGGTGATATAAACAGGGACAAGGCTAATAAAAAGGATGAGGGGACTGAGGGATAAAGAACCAAAAGGAACATCGAAAGTTGGATTCAAAAAAAGGGGAGAAGGGAAGCAAAGAGAAGTGTGTGAGCATTAACCAGGCAGCCCAGAACAGTTAAAGGAGATCAGAGCCCCTCTTGCACTACATGCTGTGCAAACAGAGAGAGATACCACCTGAGCCACTGTGGTGGGCTACCACTTGGTTTTTACAAACCAGGGTCAAGGACAAGTGACCCAGCCAAGCCCTGGAGAAGTGCAGCACATCAAGCCAGCATGGTTACTGCAGTGCGGACAGTATCTATATACTAGGTTAAATGAACAAAGACATTGGGAAAGAGACAGGAAGACAAAACAATGGCTGCAGATAAGACACTCCCAACCCAACCAGGAGGGTCATTACAAGACAAGAGATTGGCTCCATCTCTTTGGGATGCCTCTCCACCCAGAGCCAAAATACTTCAGGACAAAATACTTCAGCCAGGATGAATAAGCCATAAGCAACTGCTGCCAAGAAGATGTCCCCCCACTGGCAGACACTGTAGGAAATGTCAAAAAAAGGCCTTCTTACAGCATCACATTGTCTTGTCACTAATTTTTGCTCACTGAGGTTTGGAAAGCTGCTGAATAAATTTAAACAATGAATGTCCATTTAAAATAAATGAAGTGGCCTTTGCTTTGGCTAGGTGGGTTAGATGAACAGTGGACACCAAAGACACCTTCAAACACCTCACGTTTCACGTAAGAGGGCCACAACCTGCAATAGACGCACCACCTTCTTTCACCAAGTGGCATCTGTGTGATGTGTTCAAGTTTCACCCAAAGCCAAGCAACACATTTTGATGATAGGCTTGTAGGATAGTACTCCTGTGTGAGTACAGCCCTGTGCCCAAGTCATGCTGCTCAGCTGACCAGCACAGCTTTCAAAAAATCAAATACAGCTCCTCCCTGATATAAACTTATTCACTCCTCTGCACTAGCTCTAGGCTGTGATGTAGCACCACATCATGCAACACATGCAGTTTTAGCAACCACTAATATCTGCCTCTCACTGCCAGACTGGTTGCTCCAGCTGGAGTCAGGGTAGTCTAATGGATAAAAAGGAACCCCCAAGCATCATCTGACATCATTTGACAGTTCCTGCTTCCAAGCTATACCCTCATTTCAAGCTGTACCTTGTCTTGAGGAAAGGCATCTATCTCAGCCTGCTAATATTCACCCGTGCCTCTCTCACTGAGCTGGGCAAAAGGTGGGAGCTGTTATGAAAGGGCAGGCAAAAATATCATAGTGAATCCAAAAAGCCTGAAGACCGATGTATGGCTCCATCCGAGGGGAGGATACTCATTCATGCTCCAAAGTAAGGCCCAATGAAAAGTTAAGATGAGCCTTTCTGCACAAAGGGTAGCTAAGGCTGTATGGAGGAAAATGGCAATGGGACCAGAGAAGCAGGAGCAGAGTCAAATGCCACCCAAGGAGGGAGAAGCCCCGCCAGAGCAGGGCTGCACAGCCTGTATATCACATTAGTCTGTTCTTGAGCACAGCTCAGCTCAGCCACACTGCTGTCAACTCCTGTTATGTGAAGCTAAGTGACAACTGCAAGGAAGCACTTATTTTAAGAGGAACTAATTATTGCCATCCATTTTATTTGGGAGAACTTTGTCCCTCCCAAACGGTTGGCAGTCATGATTGTTTGGGGTCTGTCAAGAGTTCAGGGTTTGTCAATGATAATGGCTCTGGAGCAAGCTTTCACTGGAAAGGAAACTGCTTTTGCAGCAGAAAACCACATGCATGCAGAAGCACAGAAGAAATCATTTTTTCCAGCTGTCTGCCAAGGACTTGATAAAAGGCACTGCTCATACTGTCTGTTTGGCTGCAACAAGCAAAGGTACCTAGAGCTGGGAGAGAGGCTTCTTGGTAATGCAGAATCAGTCCCTAGCAAAGGTTCTATTTTCAAAATGAGCATGTAAGGAACAGAACCGAAGACCTGCAGCTGGTGCAAACTGGCACAGCTTTATGGTAGACAGTGGGATAGTGCTGGCAAAAGCATTTGGGCCTACATATCTGTGCAATAGCAAGAGAAATCCAAATAAACTGAGCCCCAGATAAACTGAACCCCAGATAAACCTAGTCATACTCATTTCAGATCAGGTGCTCCCAGGTGGCTCCAAGTTTTTAGACCACGGGGTGCAAGTCACCAATCAAGCTAATAATAGAAGCCCACTGACTGCCATTCCCATTAATTAATAAATCCAGCTGGGTTTGCTTGTGTGTTTTCCTATTTAGCCATGTATTCCTTGGATGGTTATCAGACACACCAGGCTTATGTGAACTATCCCTGCAAATTTGAGATACAGTGAACTGAAGTAGCTCCAGGACTTAATACTCACTCCATATGACTCAAGGTGGAGTTATCAGCATCATCTCTGCTGCCAGCCCAAGCAGCCCATCCCAGGAGTGACTTGTTTGAAGCAGCAAAAACCAGAAGATATTTCATCCTGCCTTACTACAAATTCTCCTGCAGAGGATGGGGGTTGCCAGTTCCTTTGCTCAGGCACTCCACCAGCAGCAGTGGAGCCCCCATAAAGCTGCTACAGACCTGCCCCTGAGAAAGACAACTCTGAGTGCTGACACCTGGGATTAAGACACTCCAGTGGCTGCCTCACACATCTGGTCTGTGTTAGGACTGATACACTGGCAAAGAAAACACACACTGCTCCAAGCAGGGATGGTTAACCCACTCGTGACTGAGCCTCTGTGGAGCACCTGGCCAGGCTGAGGACTGTGAAATACCTGGCCAAGCCTCAGCAGAACTCAGCTCAAATCTCAGCAGTGGCCTGTGCTTCCTAGGTGAAATCAGGGAGCAATTCAGGTGCCTAAATGTAGGTGTCGAGTGCCACTGAGGATGCCTCAGGTTATGCAAGATATCTGCCAAAGCCTGGCAGCTGTTACATGGCTTCAATAGGAAATTGCCTCTTCTGGGTGGAGGAGTGCTATGGTTAGGGCATCTCTTTTCTTTCCAAAATATCTCAACCTCAGTTGTCTGGCCTTGCAGCAGAGACAACCTGTCCTCTTTGCTCTGAGACAGCAGGCCATTGGAATAGCCACACAGCACCCACCACAATGACACCCTGGACCTTGGTTTGGAACTGTAGGTACTGCTCTAGTACTGATCATATTGCAGTCCATGAGGACAGCTGCCTTCCCAACATGTGCAGCACCTACTAGAACATATTTTTGACCCATATACCAGATGACCATGATCTAGTGCACAACCTGGGTAAAGAGGTCCTTTAGTCCCTATAATACAAATACACCCTTATGCCTTCCCTGTCCCCTCATTGATGTACATTGTCAAGGTTTCTCCTTATGAAAGGTTTGAGGCAAACCCACCCCATGAGAACCCATTCCTCAGGCACTTGGTTTCAAAGGATGCCAAAGCACCTCCTCTGTGAGTCCAAAGACCCAGCCTGATTATGAACTTGTTAGATTCCTATTGAGGGCACAGGAACTGCATTTACTGGTCAAAGCTCCTGCAGAAGTTGGGTGTTGCTTTGGGCAGAGCAGAGCCCTCCCTTGCCTGCACTGGGTGAGCAGGCATCATCCTTCCCAGACAGGTTCATGTGGCCAGACTGTACCAGGAGGGCTGCATATGGAGGATGAAGTGAGAGCAGCAGACCCTTGTGGTGAGGACCACAGCAGGTTTACACTGTCAGTTGGAGACAGATTACAGTCCCAGGAGCCTGGCAGCTACCAATCCCTGCTGGAGCCTGGGCAACAACTTTCTTTGGGCCAAGATCACCTGAAAGAAAAAACGGTGCCCAATGAAAACACATGAGGCCTCAGAGCACCTCCCAGCCAGGATGTCTGCCCAAATGTGAGTCAGTGTTCAATGGAGGCAGCAGCCAGGGTGGATGGGTGCCTAGCTGGGAGCAAGCCCAGATCTGGGGAGAGCAGCAAGAAGCTGCCCAGACACCACACAGACCCCACAGCCAGGCAAGCGGGTCACAGAAGTGATGGATGCAAAGAGGAGATGCAGGCAGAACATTGGCCAAGGCTGGATTTCGGGTATGTGTGGAGGACAGAGCAGAGGGGCCCAGGATCCTGAGGCCATGTCAAGGTTAACCACTTCACTGCAATGGACCCAGCCATGATGTCCTCTCTACCCTTCCACTTACTGCTAGAAAAAGAACTTTCAGATTTTGGGAAAGGCCTGAAACTCCCTTAAGCAGTACACTTGTAGGGTGTACCCACAAGTTCAGGGAGGATGCCTAGACCAGAGGAGATGGAAAAAAGTCTTTCTTTTCTCCCTCCTTCCTTCCACGCATTTTGTGCACCTCTAAGCTTAACTCAGCTGTGCACATGGAGCAAAACTCATCCTGTCTCAGCTGCAATAAACATGGAAAAGCCCATGCAGATGAACTGTGGGCACCACAGCTGCAAACAAACCTTGAGCTCTCCCAGTCTCCATCCCAAAGCCAGGACACCACCCTGTCCCAAAGTACTCTGACAGCCGCTCTCCCCTGGGGACATTTCCACCCTGGGGGTTGCCCACCTACTCCATGCAAATAGTAAAGTCCTGCCATGCCCCAAAACTCTGCCTGGACATCTCCACTTTCCTCATTGCCACAGGCTGGTCGGTACTGTCAGACAAATCAGGCTGGGCAGAGCTCGCCCCCTCGTGGGGGTGCAGCCAGGAGGTGCCCAGGCCCTCCACAGCCAGAGGGGTTGGGTGCCCCAGGGGTGCAGGCTGGGCTGTGCCTCCGCCGCCTCTTCCTCCAGAGGAGCAGGAGCCCCAGCACCAACTTAACCAGCAGAAGTGCTTTTTCACCCCAGCAATGCTGGCCTGGCAAAACTTCTTCACTATATCCCCCAGAATGGTTCCTGGGAGAGCCAGCCCAGCCTTCCTCACAGCAAGGTCTATCCAATATCCAGGGGCAAAGGGATTCCCACAGGCTTCAGAGCCAGACTTCACCCCAAGAGTTTTAAAACAGCCAGCCCTCCTGCCAGCACAGAGTGGCTTAAAAGAAGTAAAATTCAAATAATTTTCAAATCCTCTACTTGAACACATGCCTCCAAACCTACAGCTTTACATTGCAAGATGAGTTCTGAGGTAAAGCAAGGCAGGTTTGCTTGTTGTTGGGGGGTTTTTGTTTGTTTGCTTTGTGTTGGGTTTGGTTTTTTTTTCAAGGAGAAAGGGGCAGTGAAGGCACCTGATACCTCCCTATAATTACAAACAGTTCCTTATCCTTAATACCACTGCTAGGGCACCTATATCCAATCTGGAACTGCTGAAGTATTGCCCAGCTTCATTAAATTATCCATCTGGTGCTCCCCTGCTCATTTCCCTACTATTTTTCCACTTTAATGAGCCCAGCTGGGTCAAATTGACCAGTTACTCCTAAACAGGGATCAGCCATCCCTCCCTCCCCTAAGGAATCCAGTGTGCCAAGGGGTCCAAAGATTCTCCATGTATCAGTTTTCACAGACAACCTCCTTCCAGTCATGGGTATACTTAGCAACAGCAGTCATCCTAGCAAGGACCCTCAAGACTCCTCTAAGGATCTGGAGAATTCAAGACAGCTGGGGATAGACATAGCAAAGAAAAGCCTGGGGCTTGCTAGCACAGCACAGCCTCTTCTCAAGTGGTGACCATACATGGGCTGCCAAGGGCTCCTGGTGGCTCATGTGGTGGGAAGCCCCAGAAGGAAAGAGATGGGGCAATTTGGGAGAAACCATTCTCTCACCTCAGATCCCATAGGTGAGAGAAACCTGCCTTGTGAGCCATGGTGCTGCTCAGGTGCAAATATCCTGCAGAGCACAGCCCAAGCTGTAGGGACATGCACAGCAATGGGTGTAGTAACTAAGGTCAGACACTGCCTGAAGTCTCCAGAGCTCTACAGAGAGTGCTCTGAATAACACACCCAATGCATATTCATAGAATCATAGAATGGTTTGGGTTGAAAAGAACCCTAAAGATCATCTTGTTTCAACCATGCATGAGTAGGGACACCTCCAGCTAGACCAGGTTGCTCAGAGCCCCATCCAACCTGGTCTTGAACACCTCCAGGGAGGGGGCATTCACAGCTTCCTTGGGCAACCTGTGCCAGTGTCTCACCACCCTTACAGTGAAGAATTTCATCCTTATGTGTGCTGGTTTTGTTTGATGGGTTTTTTTGTAGTGGGGGAGAGGCCCCACGGGTGGCTCTGGTGAGAAGCTCCAAAACCAACTAGCCAAGGAACCATTAGAAAGACAATGGATGCACCACTGTGATTAACATACAAAAGAAATTATAGAAGACCTGAGCAGAGTCAGCAGCTGGGAAAGAGCTGAGCTGGAGAGCCATAGGGTGCTGAGGTGAAGATCCCATGATTGGTGAGGAAGAAGGGGAAAAAGGTGCCCAAGCAGAAGTTCCCTGCAGCCCACAGGGAGATGGCAGCTGTACTCCTGCATTCATGGAGGAACGTGGTGGAACATTCCCTGAAGGTGCCAGGAGGGTTGAATATGGATTTGCTGCCAGTGGACTGATTATACAGCTTTGGAAGACCCTGGTGCCAGGGGAGGTGACTGTTCCCGAAGCACCTGTGACTCTGTGGGAAGCCCAGGCTGGAGCAGCTCTGGACCTCATGGGAAGGACTCATGAAGGAGAGGTTCATGGAGGACTCTCTCCCATGGGAGGAACTCCATGAGGAAGAGGGAAGGACTGTAAGGAATCCTTCTTCCTGAGGAGGAAGAAGCAGCAGGAACCACCAGCCTGTGAGCTGACTCTAAACCCCATCCCCTGTCCCCTGTGCCGCTGGGGGGAAGGAGGGAGAGAAACCGGGAACAAAGTGATTTGGGCCCGGGAAGAAGGGAGGGGTGGGGGTAACATATGTAAGCTCTGCTCTTTGTGTTGTCTGTGTCCTGTGTGTTTGATTAGTGTGAAATTAAATTATTACTTTTCCCCAAGCTGAGTCTGTTTTGCCCGGGACCTTAATCAGTGAAGGACCTTCCTTGTCCTTTGTCTCAACCCGTGATCTTCTAGTTGGCCCAGTGGGGAGAGGGGGAGTTGAGTGAGTGGCCACATGGCTGGTTCTTTGTTGTCCTGTTAGGCCCAAATGATGACAAACGTCTAACCTAAATCTACCCTCTTCCAGGTTAAAAACATTACTACTTGTCCTATCACTGCCCTCTCTGGTGAGAAGCCCCTCCCCAGCTTTCCTGTAGCCCCTTCAGGTACTGGAAGGCCGGCATAAAGTCTCCTTGGAACCTTCTCTTCTCCAGGCTGAACAGCCCTAACTCTCTCAGCCTGTCTTCATAGGAGAGGTGCTCCAGCCTTCTCATTGTCTTCGTGGCTCTCCTCTGGGCTTGCTCCAACAGCTCTATGTTCTTTCTGTATTGAGGACTCCAGAACTGGACCCAGTACTGCAGGTGGGGTCTCACAAGTGTGGAGTAGAGAGGAAGAATCATCTCTCTTGACCTGCTGGCCACGTATTGGGTTATCTAGCCCCAGTGAAAGGCAGGCTTCCCTCACACCTCAGGCTCCCAGCATCCCACTTTCAAGGCAGGAGGGTTGGCTCCTTCATCCTGCACCATGTTGTCCCATCAGGACAGGATGACCCAAGCAGCCACCTCCCCAGAGCTCACCCCAGCTTCCCACTTCTTTTGGAAAGACTTGACATCATGCTTACACCACAGAAATTTTCTATATAGCACTTCCAGTTCACGGAAGAGAGCATAACATCAGTTTGGTTTAGGTGATGTTACACTGGTGTCAGGAAGACTTTGCCAACATGTCCCCATTAGTATGGGGAAACAGAGTATGTTATGTCCAAATTAGGATTTCTAGGACATTTTCTAATACAAGCTCCTCTTCTATATGCACTGGGCACAGGGAAATAGGTAAGTTTCATTGTCTAAGCAAACCCACCACCTTTTTTCTCCCCATATCTCCTCACTATGCTTTTATGCTTGGGAGCCTTGGGATTTACTTTCCTGGCAGCTCCATCACAAGACTCACTGCTCACATCTCCAGCATGCCTTAAGCTGTCTTAGGAGCACTGTCCTGACTCCATCCATACACAGATCAGCTTGAAAAGAGCTTTGTCCTCAAGGAGGGGAGATCAGAGAACTGAGCTAGCCACAGGGTGAGAAAAGGTAACCCCAAACAGCAAGAAAATGCTTCCTTCCTCCATTTTGTGAGGGTAAATCACCAGATCCCAGCAAACACTTAAATAGCACAAGTAAAAGCAGGAGAAGCTAAGAGCTGCACATGAAACTATTACACAAGTTGGAGGGAAAGAAATTCTCCATTTTTTTTTAAACAAAAAGGAAGTTACTTTCGCTTGCTACTTCTTTCCACCAAGTTTCATATGTCATTACAATTCTAAAATGCAGCTAGGCAAGAATGCGTTCAGCATTCATATACACATTTTTTTAAACACATTTCGGAAGGCTGCAATGCTTGAGGTGGTACAGAACAGACCCTTCCAGACAGCCTCTTATTTTGCTGAAACTCCAGCAAGAAACAGAAAAGAGAACAAGCTGACCCTGCCTCACCAGCAACCACCACCGCCGCCTGGCCCTGGCTGTGCAGATATACCTGCACCTGCAGCAGCAAAAGGGGACAGGAAGGCTCAGTTGCCTTGGGCTGCCCCTTGCATCTGCTCCTTGCTCCTGCAAGTTGAGCTGAGCCTGCAGCAGAGGCATGGCCAGCCTGGAGCGATGATGGGAATCCCACAGAGCAGGCTCAGAAATCCCCGTGCTCCCCCAGCAGCCAAGGCTTCCCCTTTGTTTCAGCAGTCATACACAGAGCCTTCCAGTGCCTTTTGAAGCTTGCAGTCAAGTCTTCAGCCAAAGCTAATTGCTGTCAGATGTCAGGCAAAACGCTTACTGCAACCATTGGTGCATTAGTGACAGGAGATGACACACCCTTCTCCTCTCATTGTCACTCAAGGTTTGTTGGGTTTTTTTCCTATCAGCATTAACTGGCTTTCAGAAGCCTTGGGGAGAAATGCTAATGCAAGCTTTGAAGCTGGAGGTGAAAAATCAGGCAATCCCCAAAGCTCCTGGATGCTCAGCCTGAATCCAGTCCAAATCTGAGCACTTCTGGGTGATATAATTTGGCTGAGCTTATCTCTATCTGCCTCCACCACAAGCAGATGTGGTCACTGCTACTCTTCTGTCTCCTTTTAACCCCACAGAAAGCTGTCCATGTTGGAGCAAAAAGACCCCAAATTTTACAATCTCTACTGATAAAACAACAAAGCAGAGTGGAGGCACAGGTAGATGCATAACCTTACAGCAACTAGCTTGACACATTTGCAGGTTAATGTACTTAGAGGCAAGAAATCAGATGCGCCCAGCAATTGCTGCAAGGAGAGGGAACAGCTGATCTCCACCCACTGGTCCTAAAGATGGGTCTGATTTCAACTGCGGAGCAGACCCAGGTTGCCAGACCCCTTGCTGAGGTTGCCTGCTGTTGGAGCTGTGGTTCCCCACTTGATCAAAACCCCCTTCCAAAGTCTTTGAAGTTCAAAGATGAGACCTTTAGGAAGTCTTAATTCTCTCCCTAGCTGGAGGAGCTTGTCAAAACTATATCAGAGCATCTGACCCATTCCAGCCTCATGGGTCATCATCATTTTAGCCGCACACCCTCTTTTCCCACCATCACCCCTCCCAGCCTCACAGTTTGCTGCGACTGGAAGGCAGCTGTGGCATTGGGGCACCCAGTCCCCAGGCCTCACCTCTCGCTCTCCCCAGAGGATTCATCTCCCACGGGGTTTATGCCTTCAGCACTCTCCTGGCACCCCTCTGAGTCTGACATCTTCTCTCCTGGCCGGCTCGGTGGCCCCACAGCCAGCTCGCTGCACGGGCGCTGCCTTTCCTGTGCTCGGCAGAAGTGAGCTGGGCCGGAAACTTCATGGGCTGAGGGTTTGGGGGGATGGGAGAGGGGCAGAGGGAATGCAAATTTGGGGTGGTTGTTGTTGGTTTTTTTTTCAGTTGTTTTGGGTTTTTTTAACTTTGGAATATTTTAAAGTTTTGCATCTGCCAGCAGCTCAAAACTGGACAGTGCTAGGGTAATTCAAAGGGAAAGCAGGGAGCACCGATATCCCCCCCCCATGGTGGGGAGAGGAGTGACCTGCTACTCCCCCATCTGCCCATGCAGCTTTGGGACAGCCCGCATCTCTGAACTGCAGCACCCTACTGGGGTACCAGGGTGCTGCTGCAGGAGCTGCCGAGGTTGTCCCGACTTCACATCTCTCAAAGGCTGCTGGAGCCAAAGGGTCTGCTTCTGCCCTGCAGCTGTCACCTCTCATGTGCCTTCACAGCTCTGCTTCTTCCCTATGGCTCCCCGCTGTTGCCACCATTGGTGGAGGTTCTACAGCTCCTCCTGGGGCTTCAGCTCTTATCTCTTCACCACTGGTGAAGGACATGGCTAACAGCCAGTGGTACAGGCTGGCAGGAGGATGGCATGGCCTCAGCCTCTCCTCCCTGCAATGAGGGGGATAGGCATACCCAGCTACATGGAGAGACCAACAGCAGAAATGTTCCCCCATCCCCATCCCTGCAACACAGACCCTGCCAAAGCCTCCCCATCCCAACCAGGACACCCACAGCAGGGGTAGACCCTTCTGGCACCATGGCATGGGTTGGGTTATTGCCCCCCAGGCAGGCAACACCCGCCTCTCCCACCAAAGCTTTATTTACACCACTGCTGCCCAGGTGCAGCTCTTCGCAAAACCAGAGAAACAGCACCCAGTCAGTGCCCTTGGGCCCGGGGGAGACAGCAGGGACAGAAGAGAGTGGAGGACGGGTGTAGAGAGGTGCTTAGGACTCGCCAGCCTCAAACATCTTCTTCCTGCCCTCCATGCCAGACTTCTCCTCGATGTTCTTCCTCCAGTCACCAACATCACGGAGGTCCTTCTCCTGGGGGAGGGATTGAGGTGTGGGTACAAGCAGTGCCCCCCATGGTAAGAACCCACCCAGGTGATGCCCTTCACCTATTCATTCATGGAAAACCCCATGTCAGTTAGAGAAACTGAGTTCCACCCATACATGTACATATTTTTGGCTGCTCCCTCCTTTTTCAACATCAGAGATGCCAGAGGAGGAAATATGAAGCAGGAAGAACATTATGGAGGAAGGTTCACCCTTAACTCTGTCTATCACACCAGGAGGTGTAAGCCTGAAAAATGGGGGCTGAGTTCTGTATGGGTACAGGGGAGAGGGAAGGAGTACCTTCTCAGTATCCTCCTTCTTGACTTGCTTCAGGTTGGCTCGGAGGTCCATGCAGACCTTGTGCTTGGAGCCCAGCAGGGCCCGCAGCATCGCGTCAGCAGACATGCGCACCCTGCGCAGCGGCGGCCTCTTGAACTTGCCCCGAAGGTCAAAGAGCTTCTGGCTCAAGTCTTCCAGCTATTGGGAGAGGAAATGGGGGGGGGCAGGGAAGAGAGAAAGAAGGGCATGGCTTTCATGAGACAGACCCAAGTGGCACAGAGAGGTATGAAGAGGCTGGAGACTCCCTTAAGGGTTAGCTCTGGCATAAACTCACCTCCTTGCTCGTCTTCTGTAGCTTCACCTCTGTGTCATACCTCTCCTCATCCACTGACTCTATCTTGGCATGAAGCTTTTTGCACAGCTCCTGGGAGAAAAAGTAGAGAGAGATATTGACTGCCAGAACCCACACATCTAATTCCTCTCTACTGACCTCTCTGACACAAAGACCTCAGTCCAGAATACCAGATTGTGTCAAAACTAGATAGCTAATGGTGGCTCACAGGCAAGCTCCTGGTCTCCATGACAATGTCTTCATGCTAATGCTGCCTCAACACATCATTAGCAATGCAGCTTTCCTGCTAGCCAGACCTCTTTCTTTTGCAGATTCCCCAGCTGTCTCTCAAGCAAATTCCACATCCAGTCAGGTCCAGAGCACCCACAAGATGGGAAGAACCATCTAGATTCACCAGGCTGACTGAGGGAGCCAAATGCCTTCTGTTCCAGCACAGTGAAAGCATTAAAGAAGTCTCTACCTGAAGTTCTTGCATGGATCCTGGGATTGACAGAGGAGGGCAATGCTCTGCCAGGTAGTTTTGCTTTTCCACTTCTTTAGCAGCTGCTTCTTTTTCTATTTCAGTGACAGCAAGCTGGAGCATAGCACTCTGGAAAGCAGCAGGAGGATGTTCAGCATGGAGCAGAGGCAAGGAAAGAGGGCAAGGGGTTTGATAAAGGAGGGAGAGCCCTAATGCCGAGGCAGCTTGGGGAGCTTCCCATCAACACCAGGGCCTCCAAGCAATGGGTACTGGTGGACATCCAGTAAGGAGTGGGGAAGGGTGTGGGAGGCTCCCAAGTGGTTCAGTATAGCCTCTTCCAGGAGGGAGAGTGCCAAGACCTGGCTGACTCAAAATGGGAGACAGGACAGTCAGGACACACCTCACCAAGCCCCAGCAGTGCCACATACCTTCAGGTGCTGCCGACGGGCAGTGGCTGCCCTCCTTTTTTTCTGCAAGAGGGAGGAATGAGAGAGAAGCAAATTATCAGGCACCCATTCCCCTTTCCATTCCCCCTTCCCCATACAACCCCACAGTCTGCCAAGGACCTGCAGCCACGCCAGGGAGTTGGTCCCAGCCCAGGATGTGTGGCTTGACACACAGTTGGTCCTCAAACCAGCAGCACTCAAAAAAGAGGTCCCCTGCTGCTCCCAGCCTTGCCAACCTCAGGTAGCTAAGACCTTCTAAGTGCCTCAGGAAAAGATAATGATGATTATGAAGATGGGCAAAAAAAAAACAACTTCAAACTTGGCTCCTTGGGACTTTTAGCTTTTTCTCTAATTTCCTTTTCACTCAGATGTGTGTTTTGCTTTGCACTCAACCACTCTGATGCCCGTGGGCACTCCAGAACTGTGAGGTGTCTTTCTGAGCAGTCACTAGCACACATGGTGAGAAGGATGGCCAGGCAGGTGAAAACACAAAGGCTGAATAATTTCTGGAGCTGGAAGACCCAGTGCAGGTGATGCTGAAGGTGATGCTGTGAGAGACAGAGACTCCTTTTGCAACTCTTCTCCAGCCTGGCAGCTACAGGTATTTTGATATGCTGTGATAGGGCAGTGAGGAGGCAGGTCCAGGGCATGGTGGGTTAATCATCGCTGGAGGACAGGCACAACCATGGGGTCTGCAGGCCTGGAGGCTGCTCTTGCCACAGGAGGGCCACGAGGCTGTGGCTGCAAGATAAAAACTAGCTCTGGGATGCCAGGTGAGCCTGGGAGACCAAGCCTGCCCTTCTGCACCAGTGACATGCTGGAACGGCAGCGACAGGTCTCCTATTATAAAAATATAAAAGAAGTCACAGCCTTGATGTGCTGCTGCACTGCAGCTCTTTCCTTAGCATTTTGCCCAGAAGACCAAGTAAGGCTGAGTGTAGCTGGGGCAAGGGAAGCACACCCAGACATCTGATGTGCTGTGGTGATGGAGGAAGAAAGCAGTGTTGGGTGTGTGTCTGTGATGCACAGGGGAGGAAGTGGATAAAGATCTGCAGAGCTAAATGTAACAAAATCTGACTTGTTTTACATACGCAAATGGTGCTAAGGCACCCCTGTCAGGGCTGAAGGATTCTAGAGGGGAAAAGCACTCAGAGATGCTGCATACCATTAACCAGAAGGATTTTGTTCATATAACTCTGGCTGTGGGCCACACGAGAGTGGATCCCTTGAGGACTGTTAGCCCAGGGCTTATTCTCCCTCTGACAATTGGTACCTGGGACAGAGTGCCCTCCCAGCCTTTCCTGGGCATGAATAAAGGCATCTGTTAGATATTATAACCTCATTGTGGAGTTTCTGTATGTCCCTGAAATCCTCATTTCTTCTGGTGAGGACAAGCTTGAGCTTGTGGTGCTCTGGACATGTGGAGAGGTGCCAAGTACAGATGCAAAAATAAAAGATGGAGCAACTTGCTAAGAGGAGATACAGAATGACAAAGCCATGCACAATTCTTCCACACCTTCCTTTGTGTTTCCTCAGCCACCCCCAGGCTTCAAGGCCAGCCCCTGTTCCAGCACAGCTAGAAGCCTGGAAGAACTTGATAAGGACGCAATCTCCACCCTGCTCACACTGCCCTGGATGCAGGGCTCACCAGATTGCCTTCTAGAAGCCATCTGACTGTGTTCGATGGGCAGAAAAAAAGCGTCTAGGTGTGGGGATGGACAAGAGGCTGCTCAGCCAAGGGCTGGGTGGTGGATGGGTGAAGGACAGGTGATGGAGGAGAGACGGCTCTGGACCACCGCCTTCCCAGCACCATCTCGTGGCCGGCTGGGGAAATAGGAAAGGAGGGAAGAGAGCATCTAACTCCAAGCCAGGAGGCAGAAAAGACCTTGAAAAGGGATTTTTTTTCTACTTCCCATCTTTACCAGAAGCAGTTAGGAAGAAGGCCCTACTATGAACCTTTCCCTCCACACACCCCACCCCGCCCACCCAATCCCCCCTTCCCTTCCTGCCACCCAGCCACTGCTTTTCCTAAGGAGGAACAGTGAAGCCAGGACTGATGTCATGAGCATTGCTAAAGGAAAAACCCCAGCAAAACACACTTACCTCTTCACTGTTCAGGATGAGCAGATGGACAAGAAAGGGAAGGAAGAGAAAGGGGAGGAAAAGGCAGTTAGCATCCTCATCAGAAACAAGCAGAGGAACCTTAACATGTAAAAAGTTGGCGATTGAACAAAAGCTTTTAAATGCCAACAAAATATTAAAGACAGAAAAATGGGAACTTACTCAGACATCTTGCTTTAGGTAGTTCTAAGCCTGCAATGAAAACCAAGGAAAAAAAGGTTCATCATTATTCGTGCTGGTGGTGACTTTCTTGGGTTTAAAAACAGTGATAGATTCCTCTAGGGAAAAAAGAACTAGAAGAAGATGGAGGAGGGGGTGGGGGGAAAAGAGGAACAGGTTTGCTCTCAGTCCCCAACTTCTCTACATTTTCATCATAGGAGGAAGTGGCTGCAGTTTGTGATTGAGAGCCAAATATTTGTCTCCTCACAGCCACACAAGCCTCAGCATCAGGGGCTTCTGGCCCAGCACCATTTGGTTTGGTCACAAAGAGAGATTTGTGGCAATAGCTCCTGCAGGCATGTTTCTTGCTTGACCCCCAGGAAACCATTTTATGCAACGAAGAAAAAAAGAGGGAAAAGTTATTTTTAGTGTACTGCTTCACTCTGCCATGCAGTCTTGCCCCGCTTCATGAACAACAAATATTCCAAAGCCTGAGGGTTAGAACACCCTGGGAACAGAGTGAGGCAGCAATCTCAGGTGACAAGGAAGGACTTCAGAGGATGCTGCTGCCAGTATGCGCATCCATTTTGTGGGGCAGGGGAACCTGTCTCAACAACCTTAGCACAGATGATGTAGAACGAGCTTTAAAGTTATTATTTGATTGGTAAAGGACAAAGAGTTTCTCCAAGCAATTTCTTGCATTTCCTTTAAGTGGAAAATTTACAGGGACAATGCAGCATGTTAGGGAAGAGATGGAAGAGCACCTTTGTTTTGCTGTAAATTATTTTCCTGTATATATAATTTTACTTTTCTAGCAGAGCAATATCTCTCACTTGTCTCTCCTAATCAAAGGAGGCTGGAGTGTTGGCCGAGCCCAAAACTAGTCCTTGCAGAATAGGCAAGCCTTTGAGATGCAGTCATCTGCAGATCTGGGAGGGTTTGTCAGGAGATGAAGCGTTAACAGGGGCTCATGCCCGAGGAAGAGGCACAGCTTGCAGGGCCAAGGAAATTTTATCCTGGAAAATGTGCAGGCCCATCACATTATTCTGAGGTGGGGGAGGGGAGGAAAGTGCTTCTAAAAATGGCCAGGGAGCTGCAGAAGGAGCTGCAGCTGTCTCCTCCAACAGCAGCCTTTCCCCTGTGCCAGCCCCCGTGACTTGGGAGGTCGGGGCGAAGCAAAAGCCACCACAGGTGGCTGGGTTACAGCTGAGGGACAGGGAGGCTGAGGAACAGCAGCTATTTTTACTTGAATCCCTGCCCCACACACACCCACTTTGGTCGCAGAATTGCTGCAAGCACTGAAGAAGCAAGGGGACAACACCAGGCTGTGGCTTGTTGCCTGCAACGTGGGCTCTAAGTCACCTGTTCTTGGCTGGGGGACACAGTCCATTTGGATGTCATCCTTGTCTGAGGGTGTTTTGGGGGGGAGGAAGGCACCGCAAAGACCGGGTTGGGCATAAGTAGGGAGCACCACCAAGTTACCACAGGCAAGGATCCCATGTCCTGTGGCCCAGGGGAGGTTAGTGTTTGGGAGCCCACGGCTCTGCTTGCCCTTGCCAATAAAGCCAGAAAGAAAAACCAGCCAAGAGAAGGGAAGGTATGAAACCAAAGAGAAAGAAGGTCCCTGGAAAAGACAAGCTTTCCAAAGCATGGACCCTCTCCCGCAGGCAAAGGATGGAGGAGGTTTTATTAGCACCCCTGTTTCTCCCAGCAGGTCACCCCACCTGGCATTTATCTCCATAAAACTCAGGTAGTCCATCTGCTTCCCATCACCCTATAAGAACAAGCTGGGTCAGTAAGAGACATGCAAAACGGCTCACCCAAGTCTGGAGGAGAAAACCAGAGAGTGCTGCTGGCCGGACAGGACGGACTGGCGAGCCGCAGGCAGCTGGCTGAGTAAGGAGGTATAAAAGGGCTTCTCGGGTGGCTCAGCAGAAAATCCACCTTCTCTTTAAGGGCATGGAGACTTTCTCAGACCAATGATGTGCAAGAGTCCCTTGTGTACCTCCCTTGGCTGGGGCAGGCCAGGCAGGCAGGCCCGGAGGAGAGGGCAGCCCCTGGGGAGGGGGAGGGCATCTTCTACCCATGGGATGGGGAAGCAGAGCCAACCCGAAGGAGCCAGGAGGCTTTTCCTCAGGAGTGCCGAGGAGGGAGCCTTACTCCCCCTCTTCCTCCCATCAACCTGTGCCAGAGATACAGCTTCAAGGTTGTGAGGAGCCCAGACTCCCTGCACACATCCATCTGCATGGCCTCTAATAAAACTTCCTGTTGGAAGCATTAAGTGGCTTTTCCATGGACAAAGGCACAGCTCTCTTAAGCTTCAATGGCTTGGGAGTAGCTCTGCCCTTTGGGAATGGAGATGGGAAAGAGCCTGCAGCCTCCAGCCCACTGCCAATAGCATGTGCAAGATCAATCCATGGCTAGCATGCTCTTTTAACCTCACCACATAGGAAGCATTTGCAGCTCCTCCCCATTTCAACACAACTAAGGTTTTTTAAAAAGGAAACCTGTGGAGCCACTGCTGGCAGCCTCGAGGCTCGCTGCAGTGCAAGGGCTGGGGAGAGGCAGCAGAGCATGGGGGGGCAACCCCCCCCCCTCCCCCATCTGCTGTCAGATGTCTCAGATCTGTATCTCCACGGGTCCGAGGCAGAGGCAGGTGGAAATGTAGCTGAAAATATTCACCATCCCCAATCCCAGCACGTGTGTGTGTAGGGGATCCCATGGAGACAGAAGTCCAAACAGCTCCTGTCCGCCTCCCCCAGCCCAGGCGCTGCCTCCCCTTTAAGCCAGGGTTTTTTAGACTGATTCAGACATGGCCCTGACAATATTTTCCAGGCACCACTCCGAGGTTATATGGATAGCAACAAATCTGCTGCTGCAGGCCTCCTGTTTCACCACCTTTAGCATGGTAGAAGTAATGCTGCAGATGCTGGTGAAGGAAGAGCAAGTCCTTGAGACAGGGCTGGTTGGCCCCATAACAAGTGGAGAAGGGAGAAGCCCTCAGTGCAGGCAAGGCTGGGAACACTCAGGATTTATTCCTCTGAAATGCAGATGGTAGATGGCTTGGGTAACGATTATCGCAGTGTCAATGTATGCTGATGTGTATATCTGACCTACCCTTTGCAGTCCCCAGTGTGACTCCTCAGCAGAGGTTTTGGCTGGTTCTGCCCCCAGCTGGGCTCCCCTACAATGGCTGTGGGTCAGCACCTGGTGAAGGAGCCAGGCTTGGGAACAGCTGTAAATATGACAGCGCCATCCAACCCTCCTCCTCACTCACCTCCTGCACATCCATGTCCCCAGGGTGATGAGCTCTAATGGAGACAGGGATCTACAGCTCCAGGCAGACCTAGTAAATAGGGAGGTTAAACTCCAGCATCTTCTCCCCCCAGGAGCATCCCTTGCTGCAGCTGCTGAGGAAGACTCATTGGCAGAGGCACCACTGCACCCAGCACCCATCTCCCATCTGGAGATGTCTGGCAGGAGGAATGCCTGCTTGTCCCAGCTGAAGCCAGTTTCTCAGAAAACAAAAAAAAACCAACCAGACCAAAGCAAGCACACTTGCAGACAGACAGTAGCCACCCTCAACAGCCAACAGCAGAAATCACCCAGTCAGGGACAGCTTAGCAGCTTCACTTCTCCTCAGTCCCAACTCACAAGCCACGGTTGACTCCAGAGTTAAAAGGACTCTTTATTATTCTTGCAAAGTCTCTACAGCTGTTTTCTTTAGCTCCCTATGCAGCTATGCACATTCCAGCCACTGCTGGCCCACTGCTGCTCCAAAGAGTAACTCAGCTCTTGGTGGAGGGATAAAAACTGGGTTATCCATTCAAAAATTACCCACACCCAAAGAATCTCCTTCAGTCCTGTAAAATTAAGGCTTTCTGAACTTCCTGGAGTTCAGGCATGGAGCACAGCAAAAGAGATCAGCTCTCAGTTCAAGGCTTTGGATTATCACCTTGTGATAGGGAAGTGTTGGCCTGAAATAGTTGAATAAAGAAATAAAAAAAAATAAGTCCCATAAGCAAAATTTTAGCTAAAACATGTGTGTTTGTAGGATATGGAAAAAGTGGACAGTGAGGTGTGGTAATAGGGTGAGCAGAAGTTCTAGCCTCCAAGTCTGCATAAGGCTTTCTTTAGAGATGTCTTGCACAGAGGTTAAGCTGTAGAGCAGCATTCCCAAAAAAACAAAGAGGCTCCAGGCCTAGAATGTCATGAGGAAGAAACCCAGTGAGGACCAGGAAGAACAGAAAAATTAACATGTCTCTAAGTAGGAGCTATGGTTAACACCGAGAAAGACAGAAGTAGCAGTTTAAGTGTTTGAGTGATAAATGAACCAGTTCCTTGCAGAAAAACTCAAGCAAGACATAAGGAAGCTCCAGACAAGTCCTTCAGAGAGGTGCTCAGCTCTGTGAATATGAAGTATAAGTGGGGGCATTGCACAGGGGCCAGAAGTGGACACACCATTCACACATGGGTACCTTTCCTGTGAAGCAGATGACCTTGTTCCCTTCTCTTGTTTCCCTCCACTCATTTGTGAGGGATGGGCCATGAGTATGGCTCACCATTTCCAGAGCACTTTCACCAGCCTGCAAGGCCAGACACAGAGAAGGTTCTACAGGAGGTTCTGCTCTGTGCTTTAGAGAGACTCAGGTATGGCACCTCTGGGCCAGGCTAACCACCACATATTGGAAGGACTAGGCTGATGAATCCATGCAAGCTGTGCCTCATGGCATCTCCTACATCGTTACACCTTGCCTCCTCTTCAACATCCTACAAGCATAGAGTGGACAGGCACTACGGAATAACATGACACTACATCTTATTTTCAAGGATGACACTGTTAGCAAAAAAAAAAAAAGCCACCGGCTGAGCAGCAATTGAGCTCATGGTAAAAGCTCAGGCAGGACTCCTGAGCTAACTAGTGCCTGACTTCCCTTTGCTTTCCCAAGATCACATCAGAACTAAACAAAGCACGTTCTGCCCAGAACACTCCCTCTCCCTCCAGTGTATCCCTAGAAGAGCTCCCCATGTTCTATTTTAGATGACACCAGCCACGAGGAACTGCTACAAAGGCAGGCCATGGCTTTCCATCTGTGACAGTGCTGTCTTACCTCCTCCACAGCTACAGTCACCTCATTCACTCCCAAGATGGAGTTAAAGCTTTTGGCTTTTCCTCTTCAGAACCACTGCCAAACAACACAACCACCCTGTCTATTTAGCTCCATGCCATCTTCCTTGACAGGGAGTGCTTCAGGCACGTGATGTTGATGCCTCCAGGCTGCAGGGACATCTCCAAACCCACCAGGAGGTCCTGATGACACTCCTGGATGTTCAGTGGGTACCGTGCCCTCACAAACTCATAGGCTGCCAGCAGCCTCATGCTGTGCTTGACCATCAGGTATTGAATGACGCAAGTAGGACCTAGAGAGTAACCATCCCTGCAGTGGATGAGGACACGCTTCCCTTTCTCCAGTGAGGCTTCAATGCACTCGTTGATGTCCCGGAAGCAGGGTTGTCCCATTTTGTGGTGATCCCCACGGAGTGGAGCCTGAATGTCGACTTTGAGGCGTGACCAGCTGTGCCTGAACCCTCCCCTTCGGCACGTGCAGGGGATGATGCTCAGGCTGTGGTCGCTGGGCAGGCTGCTCATGTCAATGATGCTGTCGATGCTGTTGGTGCAGAGCGCCTGCCCGCTGTAGGCAGCGTTGAGGTTCCCCAGATAGATGCAGTCAGTTATCCGAGCGATGATGGGTCCCGTGAAGGGGAAGCAGGCAGGCTCTCCTGGTTTTGGACAAGTGGGCTCCTCACGATGTGGGTTCTTCTTCCAGCTCCCCCTGAGGGATTTCTTGGAGCTGGCATGGGGCAGGAGGCTGGAATTGAGCTTGGAGCCCCATGATGGCAGCGAGAAGACAGAGAAGCAGCTGGAGAGCTTGGCCTTGGATGGGGAGTCCACTGAACAGGGCAGGGGAGCAGCAGGGGTGGGACTAGATCTGAGGGCACAAGAATGGGATGCCCATGCCAGGGACCCCATGCTATGGGCTGTCCCTCCACTCTCAGCCTCTTCTATCTGCCAAAAAAAATGGACAGAACTGGTGAAACCAGAGTAACTCAGCTCTCCAGCTGCATGAGCAAGGAAGCAGGAGCTGGCAGCTGTCTTTGCACATGGTAGCACTTGGAGACACTAGAGGCCCTGAGGACATCGTACACAACGAGTCCTAATACCCAGCTATCCTGTTCCACTGGGACAGGCACAAACACACCATAAAGGCTCACCTGGACCTGCAGACAGCTTCGCCAGTCCTGGGGTGCCGACTTGCTGGAGTGGTCATCCCCTTCTGTGGAAGGCACTAAGCAGAGTGACTGGTGTGTCCTGCCGAGCTGCACAGCTATGGACACCACATCCCCACCCTTCTCTTTGTGTGCTTCACTTTCACTCATCACCAAGTTTGGACAAGAGCCTGTAGGAATAAAACAACTCCATGTGGACACGCACAAGTTGTCACATGCAGGTGCTTTCGATATAAACACAGGCTTTGAAGAGAAACAAGGTGTTTTAATGATCCCTTTCACTCCAGAGGGACACACTTTGGTGTGGGCTGCTGGAGGGGTTTGCAACCGAAGGGGTGAAAAGCAGCGGCAGGTTGAGGGCAAATAATAGAAAACCCCCCTGGATTAAGGGCCCTCAGTCCACAGAAGCATCTGGGAGTTTCAGTCTCCAGGAATGGAGAGGCTGTGTTCATAGCCAGGGTTAGGATCACTCAGCCTTGGGCACAGATCTAACTCCTCACAGGAGCTTTTCCCACTTCCACACAGGACACTTGGACCAGAAAGTGCTTCAGATCCTACCAAAACCCAGTGCTTTCTCCATGGCCCAGGCTGCACTGGGAGGGCCTCTGGAAAGCAAACAGCCAATACTTCTGCCCAGGCCTTCAGCAGCTGAGGTGATCCCTCCAGAATTCCCACCAAGCCTGCCCCTGGATAGTATTACTGCAGTGACCTGACACCTGATCACAGTCTTCCATGTGCCTGCATGTCCTCAAACCCTGCTAAAGACCAGGACATGATCCAGAAAATGTCTGGAGAACAGGCTGAGACCTCTGTGTGCTCAGATGACTACAGCTGCAACATGTCTTTCCTCTCAAAAGACCCTTCAGCCCTCCAGGCTCTCCGTGCTGAAATTAGTTTTTAAAAAGTGTCCATAGGGCTAAAAAAAAAAAAAAAAAAAGGAATAAAGCACAAAGCTCTCCTCTCCCCAAGGTCAGTGACTGCCCTACAAACTGGTGGCCACATATGGAATCATTCTCCAGAAATTATCCATTTCAAGCTCACTTGCTTTTTTTATAAAAAAAGCTGGGAGCTGCAAAGTCCCTCAGCAGCTTCACCTACCTACCTGCACAACACTGAGAGTGTGCCATGGGAGAATACATCTGAAAGGCAATGGGCCTCTGGAAGGTCTTCTGAAGGTGCTTTGCCATCAGATCTGGGAAGGAAGGGCTGAGCTCAGACTAGGAGAGGGCTGAGCCAGAAAAACTCAAACCCCAACCCTGCTGAGCATTTTTCAACACCATCCCCCATGCTGCTTACTTCAGGGTGCATCTCAGACAGGAGTCTTCCCCTATGGAGCCAGAACTGAGTTTAGCACGATGTCAGGGGTGGTGTGAGATGAGTGCAACAAAAGCAGAGAGACTTTCAGAGGATTTTGTTTCTGGCCTTTGCAGATGTGAACACATCCTTTGTCACATTCACAGTAAAGGTCCCCACTAGTTTTTTACAACACCAAGGCCAACTGGGCCCTTCATGACATCTTTCATGCCAAAATTCAGGCTCCTATGTCAAAACTGCTCTGACTTTTAAGTTAAAAGGAAAACGCTCTCTATCCAGGGCAAACTCAGCTGCTGACTGGGCAGAAGCCTTCAGCTGAGCCAGCCACCTCCTTCACAGGTGATGAGCAGAACTGGCTCTTCCAAGGGAGCAATTCATCTCATCCTAAACAAACTATGAATGTGCCTGTTTTCCACTGAGAGCTTGTTGTCCCAGATAACTGCCTCAGACATGGACATCTTGAACATCCATGTTTATAGGCAGGGTGATGAAACACTTGTTTGCAAATCTACCATCTTTCTAGGCTCTGCTCACAGAACTTAAGATATGGGTTGGTGTGTTTGCCAGTCAAGACCTCATTTCAGCTCAGTTGAACTCCTTATTCCTAACTGACTTTGCGATTGTTTCCATTTAAATTGAACTGCAGTAAGTGCCCACAGGGGTTTAATCACCTTTGTGTGAAGTTAGCAAGGCTGAGAAATCCCCATCTTGTTGACATGCAGCAGGTCATCACAGAGGGGCATCCACTCACCTGTAATGCCAATTTTCCTGGGGAGGCACCTTTTGCCCAGCAACGTGACAGCGATGAAATCCTTGTGCTGCTTCTCCCCTGGCTCCATCCTGCCAAGACCTGAAATACAGAGAAATCTAAGGTTTGTGGATTTTCTAGGTCTGCCCACCGAGTTCAAATGGAAGGAGCCATCAGGGAGCATCTTGGGGCACTGTTATCAGCCCTGCTCCTTGGACAGGACTGTTTGGGGCAGGAGGCTACAACCCCACGAGGGAAACCCTCCTCCGTTTCTACCCACGGCAGTGAAAGTTGCACTAGCGTGTAAAGTGGCCCTAAAAACACCATGTCACCAGTCTGATCCAAAGGCAAAACAAGCCCAGTCCGGAGCAGGAACAGTCCTAGATGTGAGACCTCCAGCAGCAGCTGGGGCAGGGGCAAGGGGGCAGAGAAAAGGTTGCAAAGAGGTAGAGGCAGGGGAAAGGAGGTGGGGGAAAGGGAGCAGAAAAAAAGGGGGGGAAAGGTAAGAAAAATGGTTAAGGAAAGGAGAGAAGACTACAGCTCATTGCCTCTCTCTGAGAAACCGAAAGTGACATCCACAGCGCACTGGGCCAAGAGGAAACAGCCACCCCGCGAGGCAGCAGCCCACCAGCTCGGAGCCCCCTCCCGCTCCCAGCTCCAGCACAAAGCCCCCGTCCCCTCCCTTCCCGTGCACCTCCCCCAGAGACCCCAGCACCCAGGCACAACCTCTCCCCTCTGCCCCTTTCCCACCGGTGCCCAGCAGGGACGGGCTTTCCCGGCACCCCTTCCCGGCACCCCCCGTTCCCTCCGGAGTTTCCCAGAGGCCACTTGGCCGCCCGCAGCCGCCCCTCCCACCCTGCATCGCGCAGGACCCTTCGGCAAAGTTCCTTTCCCCCGCCCCGCGGTGCTTCCCGGCGGCGAGGGCAGCGAGGGAGCGCCGGGGGCTGCCCCTGTGTCCCCGGGCAGCGCTCCCCGGGAGCGGGCAGCGGGCTGGGCAAGCGGGGAGACGGAGTTTCAGTTAGATGCCGTATCTGGAGTATTGTGTCCAGTTCTGGGCCCCTCCGTTCAAGAAGGACAGGGGACTGCTTGAAAGAGTCCAGCGCAGAGCCACAAAAATGATGAAGGGAGTGGAACATCTCCCTTGTGAGGAAAGGCTGAGGGAGCTGGGTCTGTTTAGCTGGAGAAAAGGAGACTGAGGGGTGACCTCATCAGTGTTTACAAATATGTTAAGGGGAAGTGTCAGGATGATGGAGCCAGGCTTTTTTCAGTGATGTCTAGTGATAGGACAAAGGGCAGTGGGTGCAAACTGGAACATAGGAGGTTCCATGTAAATATCAGAAAAAACTTTGCTGTGAGAGTGACAGCCCAGAGAGGTTGTGGAGTCTCCTTGGCTGGAGACATTCAAAACCTGCCTGGACGCCTTCCTGTGTGATGTGCTCTAGGTGACCCTGCTCTGGCAGGGGGGTTGGACTAGATGATCTTTCGAGGTCCCTTCCAACCTCTAAGATTCTGTGATTCTGTGAAGCGTGGCCCCGGGCAGGCGGCAGGGCGAGGTTGGCTGTAGCTCCCGCCTCTCGCCTCGCCTCCCCCTGCTCCGGCTTGGGGTACCGGCTTTTCCCCCCTCCAGCTGGCGACCCTTGCTCGGGGCCTCCATCCGTCGTTGCCCGTTCTCCTCTTTTTGGACCCATGCTCCTTTGCCAGAGCTTGGAACAAGAGCCGAGCATCCCAGCGCTTTGCCTCTGGAGTTGGAGTCTGGAGGCACCCTGGTCTCACTTCCCCACCTCCTGCAGCGCTGGAAAAGAAATTGCTGCAAACCTGCATAAGAATCTGCAAATGCAGGAGCTGGGACTTTTAAAAAGAAATTGTTGCATGGCAAAGTACACATTTTGCCATGAAATAGCGAGACATTATGATGCTACTTATTGAATATTTATCAAATGGGTATGCTTGCTCCTTGTGAGAAAAGCTTAGACACTCTCCAGCTCTCAAAAACTGTAAGACTAGCCAAAAAATCTGTGGCTGGAGGACAGCCAAGCACATACCCAGGCTGAATGATGCCAGCCCGTAATAGTTTTTGTCTCACAGCAGATGACTGGCAACAAGCATATAAGCAGCTCAGCCTTCTCCTGGTGTGGCTCTCCTGTTTGATTTCCAGAAGTGCATGAATAAATACTGTAAAAATCACTGAATGAGGGAAAAATTCACTTTGGGAGGGACTTCTGGAGGTCAGAAGTCTTGGATCTGGATGTAAATAATTGAGATTATGAATCTTAATAATACCAAGTACCTCTATTTTATGTACTTCTTGTCTCCTGTAACAGACCTCAGCCTGGCCCAAGCCCTGCTCTTTTGTCTTGCCACAAAACCTTCAAAGCTAGTTGTAATTAAATGCAGAGGGACTGCTCCTTCTGTGAAGCAGAGGAATAAACTCCCTATTTGCTGCCCGGGTACAATGGACTGGGCAGACTGGCTTTGGACACCTGCTTTTGTCCCCTTCAAGCCACCTTTTGCCCCTATGGTGCAGGAACAGGCACAAGCTGGCTCCTTCCACCCAGAAAAAGCTACCTGGACACCCCCAGCATTGCCACACGTGTGTCAGCCAGCTCTGTGGCAATGGGAACAGGCTTTCACCACAGCATCACAGCTTTCTCTCCCAGTCACGCACATTCCATCTCCAGAAGCAGAAATCTTGGCTGGTGAAGCTCTTACAGAGGCCACAGACCAGATGACACAGACCCAGTTTGAAGCACGTACCGGCCCTGCCCTCTAGATGCAGACAGGGGAAATCAGCACAGACACAAACTGAGGGGGATTGGTTTCCCCCTCGTTGACTTCTCGCATCTTCCACCAGGGGAATCATCCTGCTATGGGCCCACGGGAAGCACCAGTCAGGCAAGAGATGCTCAGACGTTTCACCTTCGCAGATGAGGGGCAACTGGCCTTGTCAAGGCCAAAAAGAGCATGAAAACTACATGTTTGCATAAGAGACAGGGCTGTCCTCCTTCCATGAACAAGCTCCCAAGAGGGCTGCATTCACTTTGGGTGAAATAAGCCACAAAATGAAGCCCAGCTCCACCAGATCTGCTTCAAACAGCTACCAGCATATTCAAAAAGGATCCTGTAGGATCAGGAGGAGATCACTTAAAGCGTTGCTGAAAGACCATGAGGCAAATTTTGAAGGAAAAGCAAAGATGGAGGAAGAAAGCAGCCTTGGTGGTGCATTAAAAACTGGAGCTGGATGGACATCATCCACACCCACTTGCCTCTCCCTCTTGAGCAAACAAATCAGTTTGCTGTGTTATGTAGCACAAAGGCTCAGCCCAAGCTGGCTGGAGCTGGCCCACATGGGTACTTGCTTCCTGGTTCCCCAGCTTTGCCCCAAAAAGCACCACAGGCTTCCTGCACCAGCTCTGCTCATCCAGGACTGTGCCTGTGATACAGGTCTGAGTGGGGCCAAAGCTGGAGAGAGGAGCAGTGGTATTGGGAATAAAGTTTCTCAAGGAGGGAATGTCCCTGGACCTTCTTCAGTCACATCTGTTTTGCTACTTAAAATGCATGTGTTTTCATGCCTGGCTTCATAAATTATGCAGTGAACCTCAATGCCATGACTTCAAAAAAGGAACACACATACACACTGTTTCCCCCTCCTTCCCCAGACATCCAGAAGTCCTTCTGGGTCCTGCATGGTTCTATGTCACCACACAGTCTTACCAAAAAACAACTTGGAGATGGATTTGGGACCTCAAACCAAACTAAGAGATGTTCCCTCCCGCACAGCCCATTCCAACCTGATTTAAAGCTAAGATTGAAGGTTGAGACTTTAAAGCATCCCATTACAAGTCTTTTCTCAGGTGACTGATTTCTTCCTCCATCTCATTAGCAGCCTTCAGCAGATGCTATTTCCCCAGCACTTGACTTGTTAAAGCCATCTTGAAACTACCCTGTCATTTCTCCCCTCATCACGTCCACGGCGAAGCCTGGAGAATATTTTTCAGGAAGCAGATGCAGCAGCTTTTTATAGTTAAGCCTAGATCATTAATCTCTATGAAGAGTTTTCATAATCTTCCTCAGCTTCACCATGTTTGTTTAACTCTCAGATGGTCGCTCTGTGCAGCTCTGAGTAATTGCAGATTAACTGCTTTTCAATATTAATGTCTCTTCATTAACATGCCAGGCTCTCTCCCCTCCAGAGCCCAGGCAATAGCTATTATTATTATATTCTCCTTTTGTCTTTTGGTCAAAAATACAATTATATGAGCCCAAATCTTCCATGTTCTGTGGCTGCTTTGTAGCAGAAGTATTTCAGAGCAAGGTCAATTCTATCCTCTAGCCAAATGCAGAGAGCTTCCTCACATAGATGGCTCAGAGGAGCTGCTCCTAAGCCACCCCAAACTGCAGTGTACTCAAGGACAGGTAGGGATAGTGGCACCTCACCTATGTCCTCACCCTTCTCTTTACTTATGTACCTCCATCCCAAGGCCCCATGAAGCAGGGCAGGGCAGGACACATGGCCACAGAAACCTCCCAGATCACATGAAACCTGCCCAGAAGTGACGTGAGGGCTGCAACCCAGCCTTCATCAGAGTTGTGTGATCTGATCATGGCATGAAAGTGAGAGCCTCAGTCCCTCCACCCTGGCAGCACGTCAAAGTGCCAGGGGGGCAAACCTTGCTGCACCAGCACAGTAGAACCACACAGGGTGGATGGAGCCAACACTGGATTTCATCATCTGCATGGTCTGTGGGGATGGTCACTGGTAAGTCCCATCCTCTGAGTGACACGTTGGGGTGCACAAGTCAGCACAGACTGGGAATGGGCTAAGAGTGAAGCAAAATCAGCCATAGACAACCAGTGGCTGATTTTGCTGTCTCATTTAGACTCTAACCAGGACACATATCATGTTTATAATAGAGGCACAGGAGAGGTAGCCAACACCTTCCTCACCAGCTCATCCTCTTTCTCTCCTCTCAAGCCTCAGGCTGCTTCCAGATCTTGGTGTCATTTAAAAGTCTCCCCAGGACACATAAGAACTTCCTAGGAACTCACCCTCTGCAGATTTACACACAACCAAAGAAAATGCCCACCCCAAACTGCTGGCACATTAATTCTCTGCTTTAAAAATATCAACAGACTCAGTGTTTTTGCATGAGTTTGAAGCTCTGTGTATTTGTCCCCTCGGCCCACGAGTGGCTAGGATGAGCTGTCCTCTCCAGCATCCTCTGCTCTACATCCAGCCTTGCTCTGAGTTGCCAAATCAGGCATTACACCAGCAGCCAGATCATCTCTTGGCCAAAAAGAGCACCCAGTCCCCTATCTGCCAACAATGAGCTGGATCGACATGCTAGTTGCTTCTGAGCAGAAGCCACTCATCCCTCTGCAAGCCCTCAAGTCCTTGAGCCCCCAAACTATCTGGAGGGCAAGGGCAGCTTGAGGTGGGACTTCAGCCCCAGGGTTTTGTCGACCACATCCGGGGGCTGCAGGCTGTGCCACTGTGCGAGGGGCCGGCGTGGGTTGGACAGCATGTCAGACCAGTGCCGCAGCTGGTTGCCTGTAGCCCGGCAGCCCAGGAAGAGTTTGCCAATGGGCTCATTCTTGGTCACTCTGTCATGATCCCAGACGGAGATGACCACATCCACGTTCTGGGGTGGTGGAAAACAAGAAAGAAGAGGGTCAGCAGGAAGGGGCTTGCTGCACTGGGGACCCACTCTGCACTGGTGCTGCAGGGAAACCCACCTGGATCTGATTGAAAGGCACTTCAAAAACAAACTCCTCGTTGAAGTAAGGGCTTAAGGTGTTTTTCTTTATGCTTGTCATCTTCTTCTTCCATTTCTTCCTGTTCAGGATGAGATGCACCTTAACAAAAGGATCTGAGGAGAGAAAGGACATGGCTGGCACAAGTGACAATTTTCACTGAGGAGCTCAGCCACAAAACAGATTCCCTGGGCCATTCCCAAGCAGAGCAAGGCATCCTGCTTGTCACTCCCCATGGTGAATATCTACCCTTCTTTTTCTTGTCAGCCACCCCAGAGATCACTTCCTCCTGCATCCTCCTTCCACAAGCTGCCTATATCATCCAGCCATGACACCTCCTCCTGGGAGATATCTCCAGTTCTGCCCAAAGCTGGAGTATCTCTGCTGGGGAAGCTAGGAGCTGGCCACAGGCTAGGTATGGTGGTGGAACGCAGAAGCAGGTCTCTGCACCGAGAGCTTTCAAGGCTTTGCAGCTCTGGGTGCCATTGTCAAGGCCTGAGCAGGGATAGGGAGATCTGAGCATGAGCAGCCCTGCTGACCTGAGAGCCCATGGGAGTCCATCCGCTTCAGCTTCCTGGCTTCCAGGATAAGCACTGTTAGCTTGCTGGTGCTGGGGACGTAGCGCAGAGAGAAGCAGATTTCACCCAGCTGCTCTTCCTGATGGAGAGATGCCAGCAGTGAGCACCAGGCAAAGGAGTCAGCTCACCTGGGGATGGAGCACCAGGCTGGAACCCAAAGGGCTTCTTCTTGGGGTGGTGACAAGCAAAGCAAAAGCAACAGTGCATGCCTCCTGGCAGAGTTTCCCTCCCACAAGGACCAACCTCCACTTTACTGGCTGCCACAAGATCGCTCCACTGCTCAATGACATGCTGCAGGCTGACACTAGCCAGGGGTAGGCGGACCTCGCCAATGATGTCATGCTTGGTGAAGCGGTTGAAGTCATAGATCTGCATCACCAGTGTGGATTCAGGCACCTCTGCCTGGGGTACCTGCAGAAGAGGATCCAAAAGATCAGACTCACTCCTTGGTGGCCACCCAGCCCGATGGGATGGAGTAGCAGATGCAACAACAGGTCTTTCTCTCTGGTACTTCCCCATTCTGGTGGCAAAGGCATCTCCCTGCCTGTAAAGGCTTGTGTCTGGGGAGCAGTGGCCAGGCAACCATGTTGGCAGGACCATAAAACTATCATCAGCTGTAGTTTCCTACCTGGAAAGTAAAGCTCTCATTGAAGACAGGATTCAAGGTCTTGCGGTAAACCTTGGTCTCATACTTCTTCTTCACATCAGACGTCAAGTAGACAATCACGTACGGATCGGATGTGCCTCCGCTATCCATAGCCTTCAGCTCAGCTGCCTGCTTCACACCGACTTTCAGCTTAAAAGGAGTGATGCACAAGGTCACCAGGTGGAAGAGGATGGGGCCAGATGACCAGGGACTCAGTGGGAAGCAAGGGAATGCAGCAGGGAGGATGCTTCCATGCCACATGGGCAAGACAGGCAGTGGGGGGAGGGGGAAGTGCAAGAGGGTATGGTCCACCTCAGTGGGCAGCAAAGAGGGACCATGCAAGAGCAAAGCCTTTTCCCTGCTGTGCTGTGGCCATGAGCATCCCCACCTCCTGCACACGGAAGTTGTATTCCAGGGAATACTGCAGCTTTCCTCTTCCTGTCTGCCCCACATCCTGCTCTAGGTCCTCCATCTCGGGCTGGACCTGCAGCAGAAAGCAGCACTACTGTCGTGACATGCTCAGCCACATCCCTGGCTGTTCTGTGCTCTCCCAAAACCAGGCAGCACGACAGCAAACCTCTCAGGCAGGAGGGAGGTGGGGGAGAGAGGTAAGCAGGACATACCAGGCTGGCCGTGGTAGAGCCACTGACAGCATGCAAGCTGACTCTCTCCTTCTTCTTGGGCTTCTTCTTGCCACAGCAGCACCTGATGATGCAGATGAGGAAGAGGAGGAGGAGAACAGCCACTGCCACAGCCACAGCGATGAGTGCCCATTTGGGTACTGGTGCAATGTTCAGAGAGTGGAGATGGACAGAAGAGTTCAACCCAAGCAAAAACATGCAGAGTGCATTTAAACCCCTTTCTAGTGCTTCAGCATTAAGGAGTGGTACTTTCAAAATTGGCCCTATAATCCTGGACAGGTCCCATGCAGAGAGACTGCAGCTGGAGACCATGGCCCAAACAGGCAGCAAGGATGCCCTGCACTCCCTGAGTGGTGCAGTACCGCTCTGCAGCATCCCCAGCCCAACAGACCCCACTGGAAAAAGGGATTTGAATGGAGGAGAAATGGAAACGAAGCCTCATAGTCTGGCATCCCCCCCTTGGATAACAGAGCCCAAGAGAGTGGGGCAATCACAGCCCTACTCACGTGGAATCCGGCTAAGCCAGCTGCCCAGGAAGCCCTGCCGAGCCGTGGTGGTGACAGCCGCGGGGCTGCTGGTGAGTGGGGAGCCTGTCACCCTGTCTTTCCTGGCTGCCACTGCCATGGCTAAGCTGAAGTGACCTGGGGATGCAAGCAAAAGCAACAGGGTAGGGATTTCCTTTCCAGTAGTAGGTGTGCTGACAGTGGCCTAGGACTTTAATAGAGCAACACAATTAAAACATAGAGCCCAGAGTAAGTATTTAGGGCTTGGCCACTTGGGCAATGAAGTGTGAAATGAAGCTGGAGGGAGCCCCAGGCAGGAAGGGCTCTGCGCCAGCCAGCCCCTTGCCTATGGGCTTTTCATTTGGATCGTTGCAAACCTGCCTTCAGAAAGGGGAGGGAGTGGGGGAATGGATTAGGGAGTTTTCCCTTGTTTTTGCAAAGAGGAATAACTTGGTTGTAGGGGGGGGAAAAACAAGAGCTTTTTCTTCCTTGCTCCTCCCTGACCAGGGAGCTGACCTCAGCAAGGGTTTGCTCAGCCCCAGGCAAGCCCCACCTTTAGCTAACACAATTTTTCGGCTATTTTTCCCCCTGTCTCAGGGCTGAGGAGCAGGAGGGTTTGCTCCTGGGCTTGCAGTGCGACTGGTGCCCATACTGCAGGTGGCAGTGGTGCTGTCAGGCTGGGCTCACGCCGGCTCAAACTTTGCATAATCCCGACCCTGACAGGCTTAAGGCAACACTGACAAGCTTAAGCGACGGCTTCAAATTTAAAGCAGAATGGTTTTTCATTACTGCTGTCCCCATAGCAAGGCTCTTATTCTAGCATGAACGCTTCCTCATAGCCAAAACGTCCTTCTTGCCTCCTTTCAGGTGAGGGGCAGCAGCAGGAGAGGTGTGCCAGGAGCAGGGCTGCACGGCGCTGGCGCGGTGACGGAGGCTGGCGGGTATGTGCCTGTTTGCCTTGGCTGCCCCAGCCGCCTGTCCCACGTCCGAGACTGCTCCTGCCTCGCTCTGCCTTCCCTCTGCCCACAGTGAACCCACAGTGCAGGGCCATGGCTCCTTGCACGGGGAACCTCCTGGGTGAAACCACCTCTGTGCCTCCCTCTGCTGAGCCTACAAAGCCAGCAAGAGCCTTTAATTCCAACAGTGGGGTTTGCCACGTGTGGGAATACAGATGGAAGAATATGGGAATTGCTGTCATCCCTGTGTCATCATCGCTGGGGCAATGAGGTGCAGGTTAAGTGACTTGCCCAGGACCACCTGCAGCTTTAATGACAAGTTTCTCCTGTCACCACACATGGAAATTGGTGGCTGGTGACATGTCTATGATATTATGGAGGTGCTGGACTGCGGCTTTGGGCTGTAGCGGTGGATTAGGTGAATGAGTGAATTAGCACCTTTTTGCTGCCAGAGCTCTATGAGCTGTATCACATTCATCTGACATTGGCCATGGTTTAAAAAGGAACCTCACCCATGGGGTGACCTGAGCTGCTGTTCTGGGGACAATGGGGGCAGCCCTGCTGCAGTCTGGCAGAGGCAGCACAGCCTCAGTAGGCTTTGCAGGAAGCATTGGAGCATCCCTGCTCCTGGAAAAGGGGCTGGGGCAGCCCTGTTTCTCACTCCCACCTTGTACTGACCAGCCTCCCGAAACTGGACTTACCGATGCGTCTCCTTCCAAGCCTCAGTCTGCCTTTCCAATGGTGTGGGCTTCTGGTCCAGCCGTGCGTGGCAGGGACATCCTGCAGGGTGAGACGGGGCCCTGGCAGGCACAGAGCCGAGGGGGCAGCAGGGACAGTGGCTGCACAGCACAGCTGAAACAGGAAAGTCTGCTTTGCCAGCCCAGGAACCAGGCGGCCCCAGCAGCTCTGCTGGCCCCACCTTGCCACTGACCAAAGCAGTGCTCGCGCAGGCAGAAAGCAAGCAGGGAACTCCCTTGCCGTACCAGGAAGCAAAACCTGCCCTCCTGCCTGCAGGAAGCCAGCAGGCATCACTGCCCAGTTCTGTGCCCTAGCAAACTCACTTCTTCAAGTTATCTCTGCAGCAATGCTGGGTTGGACTGTGTGGCTGCAGGCACTTAGTACAAGGGGACAAAAACCTGCAAGGGGGTGGATACTTGCAAGTTAGCAGGTCCACGGCTGCATCTATTTCTGGTAAGCTCTGCACCCAGGGAGCCCAGCTCATTGGCCTGCAGGGCCATGTGGTGGTTTGATGCACCATGTGAGGGCCTGGGAAATGTGTGCAGTGTGGGGATGAACAGGGATGCTGAGCTCCAACATGGCAGGGAGGACAGATCAGGTGGAGGGCCACTGCTTGGGTGGCTCCATTCTCTACTGCCAACAGGAGCAGCACTGGGAGCATGGCCAGGAACAATTTCACCGGCATCCCTGTCACATTATATTTATGTTTGCACACTTCTTCCCTTGCTGACAATTCAGCAAAGTCAGCCCAAATTTTGCTTTGTCATTGCAGAAGTTTGGGGTGGAAGCAGGGAGTGATGCCACAGGTGCCTGATGGCTGACACTGATGTAAGGTGAGAGGGCCCAGAAAACAGACCCGTCCCAGCTCTGCCCAGCCTCTCCAGCTCATAGGCCCTGTCAGATTTTCCTGTGGCCACTGAGACACTGCTACATCAAGGCATGGTGCCCAGCCATGTGGGAGGTGCTGGGGCTGCCTCTCAGCCACCTGAAACACAGCCCCACTGCAAATGGCCTGCGCTCCTGCTGCTCAAAGGAAAAGCATCGCTTCCAGGCACAGGAGATGCCACACGAATGATGCTGCAGGAAATTCAGGCGAGGGTACATAGAAACCAAAACACTTTTCAGTGTTTTCAGTCTGAACTGGAAGTCCCACAGCGTGCACAGGAGAAATACATAGCAGGGGCAGGGGGAAAAGGGAACATGCTCAACAAAATCTCTCAGGGAAAGGGGGTTTGCGCACACATGCTAAAGGCTGATCTCATCGACCAAGTGGAGATCAGGGATGAGTGGTGTTCCTCAAGGGTTGGTAGCGCGACTTGCGCTGTTTAACATCTTTGTTGGTGACATGGACAGTGGGCCTGAGTGCACCCTCAGCAAGTTTGCTGATGACACCAAGCTGTGTGGTGCACTAGACACAGACACAGTGGAGGGCAGGGATGCCATCCAGAGGGACCTTGACAGTCTTGAGAGGTGGGCCTGTGCAAACCACATGAAGTTCAACAAGGCCAAGCGCAAGGTCCTGCGCATTGGGTTGGGACAATCCTAAGCACAAATACAGACTGGGTGGAGAAACGATCGAGAACAGCCCTGAGGAGGACTTGGGAGGTGTTAGTTGAGGAGAAGCTCAACATGAGCCAGCGATGTGCACTTGCAGCCCAAAGTCAACCGTGCCCTAGGCTGTATCAAAAGAAGTGTGGCCAGCAAGTCAAGGGAGGTGATTCTTCCCCTCTACTCTGCCCTCGTGAGACCCCACCTGGAGTGCTGTGTCCAGTTCTGGGGCACCCAACTTAAGGAGGACATGGAGCTGTTGGAGTGAGTCCACAGGAGGGCCATGGAGATGATCAGAGGACTCGAGCACCACTTCTATGAAGACAGACTGAGAGAGCTGGGGTTGTTCAGTCTGGAGAAGGCTTCAAGGAGACATTACAGCAGCCTTCCAGTACCTGAAGGCCTACAGGAAAGCTGGAGAGGAACTTTTTACAAGGGCATGTAGTGATAGGACAAGGGGTAATGGCTTTAAACTGGAAGAGGCTAGATTTAGGTTAGACATTAGAAAGAAATTCTTTAGTGTGAGGGTGGTGAGACACCAGCACAGGTTGCCCAGAGGAGCTGTGGATGCCCCCTCCCTGGCAGCGTTCAAGGCCAGGTTGGATGGAGCTTTGAGCAACCTGGCCTAGTGGAAAGTGTCCCTGCCCATGCAGAGGGGTTGGAGCTAGATGATCTTTAAGGTCCCTTCCAGTCCAAACCGTTCTGTGATTCTATTCTATCAGTAGCTCCCTTGGCAGGAGCCAGGCTGGTGGGGCTGCGGGTCTGGGCCCTCCTCCAGCAGTGGGGCAGGGACATGCCCCTGTGGGCAAGGGAAAACCTGCAGGCTGGAAGCCACCCCTCAGTGTCAGCCCCCTGCCCCCAGCTCTCGCTGTCGGGCAGAACGGGTGTGCTGGAACCCGCTGCGGGCCCGGGCCCGCGCCCCGCGCGCCCTGCGGCCGCTCCTCCACACGTTCCGGAGGCCCGAGCTGCCGCCGTACTCCAGCATCAGGAAACGAGAGGTGTGTGCATATATATGTTAATGCCTGTCTAAAAACGTGTATCTGTAAACACCCCAGCTCCAGCAGAAAGCGCGGCTGTAGCGCTTGCGGGGGAAGCGCGGCGGGCGGGCGCCCGCAGCGGGCCGGGCCCTCTCGCCCTCGGGCCTGCGCGGCGCCGGCTGCCAGGCCCAGCGTGGGCCGGGCCCCGCCAGCCCGCGCGGCCGCCCGCAGCTCCCAGCCCCGCCGGACGGGGAAATACAAGCGGCAGCGGCTGAGGGAGGGCGCGGGTGCCGGCGCTGGACGGGCTGCGCCGGGGAGCAGCGCTGCGGTGAGTGCGGGCTGCCCGCAGGGGGGAGCTGACGCCGCTGCGGGGGAGGTGCGGGGACCGGCCGGGGCCTCTGAAACGCTTTCCTGCCTCCCGGCATCGTGTCCGTGGGGGGCGGCTGGCAGCGGAAACGTGTGAACAGCGCTGCCGTTGTCAGAGGCCGGTGGGCGGAAAGGAGAAGGGAGGAAGCGGGTTTACAGCACTTGGAAGGGCAGAGCAGGAGTGAGAGGTGTTCCCCTTCCCGGAGGGGCTGCTGAGCGCTGTGGCCTCCCCTCGATGCATTTCCGCTTTTAGAAAGGTGCTTCGGCCAGGGGAAAGCTCCTGCCTCGGCCGCCGCCTTCTGCCCTGCTCTGCGGGAGCAGACCCCTTCCCAGCATGAGTTCTGGGTGAAAGAAACGGGGGGATGCTCAGCATCCCCTGGCTTTCCCGGCGGAAGGGCTTTCCACCCGGGGGGCAGCTGGGGGGGCCCTCATGCAAGCATTGGACCCCCGTGGCAAGGCTCCAGCCCACAGGGCTGGCGTCGGCCGAGTGCATTTCCCACCAGCCCAGGCAACACTTTGCACAGCCCCTGAATAATAAAAATGAATTCAAGAAAATCTGGGCAAAAGAAAGGTCGCCCTAGAGACCCTGACTTGCCCTTCGTACTTCATGTTGGCTTTGGTCTGTGCGTGCACAGCCCCCCAGCTAAGTAATCAGGTAGGGCATGAACTGGTAAAGGAGGTTTAACCTCCCTGCCGTTCCCAACACGTGTGCAGAGGCATCGTTGCTGCCTCTGCAATCCAGAGAAACCCCGCAGCATGCTCGTAGGAGCTGCTGGGTGGAAGCAACCCCTGTGGGATGCCCCTTGGTGGGAATGGGAACAGTTCCCACCCCTCAGGCTGAATCCTAAATGTCCACTTCTAACACTGACTAGTGCATAGAAATTAAAGAGTACAGGGTGGAGGTTACAGAAACCACAGGACCTGGATGCACAAAAATAAATGTGATTTCTTGTTCAGCTGCTAGGCACAGGCACACCATGTAACCCCCCCATGACTTTCATCTGCCAGACCTAACTAGGGCTGTGGAGGGGCAGACCAGCCCCCTCAGCACCATCCTGTCGTGCCCTCACCACACATCTGGACTTACTCAGTCCTTTTACAGCTGCAAATGAGCTGCTCACACAATGAACTTGCTTATTTGTGGACACAAATTTGCCATTCAAGCAAAAAAAAGTAGTAAGAGAGGCAGTATGGATGTGAACTAGAAGCTTACCCATAAGATCTGACCTAATTTTGGCTTTTTAGACCAAATCAGTCAACCAACCGCAGTTAAAATGCATAAAGGCAGACTTATTTTGTTGGGAAAATGGTTCCACAACCACTTTAAGCAGTTCCTCCAGAGAAAAATATTCTTTGGATTGGGGGGCTGGGGGTGTGTTATGTGTGTGTGTATCTGATCTGTGGTTGGAAAGCCACAGATGAAAAGCTTTTTCATCATATTTAATTGGAACTATTAGACCAGGTTTTCTCAGGGCACAGCTGTTGTCAGGAGAAACAGGTTCATTTGGGCTGCTCCACTTGGTGGATAGGATGTACCCTGTCTCTTTTCCACTCTTCCCTCTCTCTAGATTAGCTATATTATAGTGTATCAGTTTAATTGGACATTTTCTCTTTGAGGCTGAAAGTTGAAGATGGCAGAGCCTGAAAGCACAGTCATAAACACAGACGTGGAACAGGTAAAAGGTTGTTCATTACAAAATGCACATCCTGTATTTCTCAAGCAAGTTTTGAAATGCCACCACAGGATAGGATACACCACAACCTGGAGGTGTGGTGACCTGATTTGCTCATGCCTAAGTTTCAGCAGAAGTGGCCTGTCCGAGGGCTGCTGGGCACCTGGTCTCATTGAGGTCCACGCAATTTCCACATGGGATGAGGTTGCAGAGCTGAACCTCCAGTTACATGGGCAGGAATGGGTACATTGGCTCACAAATTTTGGAGTCATCAGGGAGAAAGCAGCAGCTTCTGTACATAGAGAGTTTATTAGACTCTCTAGAACAGATACAAATGAAGGGTAAAACCATGAGTATGTGTAGACAAACCCAGCAGTGCCCCACTCAGCACAGAAAGACAACCATGGCTGTGCTGTGCCCACAAACATCAAAATTATGAAGCAATGCCCTCTGGTATGTACTGTCCTCAGAGCTTGTGGCACTTACCAGACAGGTTAGGATTTCACAACTGCATACCCCATCCTTGGTGGCCTGAAAATTAAGATTTGGCTTAGTACCTCTTCTCCAAAGGCCCTCTGGCATCAAGAACCATGGGTGGTGCCTCCAGTGCCTAACCTCACCACCCTTGTCAGTAGAATTCACTGCTCACCCCAAAGGTGAGCTTCTTTGCTTTCCCCCAACCCCTCTTTCCTCCCTGTCCTGCAGAAAGACCCTAGTGAGGCACTGGTCATTGCAGTGACCACCAGAGCCATCTTCAACCTGGAAAAGGAGCACAAGCTTTACTTGGAGAAGGGCAAGGAGGAGTACACAAGGCACCAGCAGGCCAACCAGGACACACCCCTGTCACCAGGCACAGCTTTTGCCTTCATCCAGGTGAGCCCCTCACCTGGCCAGGTTCATGTGCATTCATAGAATGGGGTGCAAACTCAGTTTTCCAAACTTTAGGTCTCAGCTGTCATCATGGGGTGCAGATGTGCCTGTTCTGGCCTCTTGGCGTTGTTGCCGGGCATCAAGACCTGTGGTCCTCACCAGTCGCACATGTGAACCTCCTCCCTGCTGGGCTGTCCTGCTCCCTGCCTCCCTAGTCATGGCTTTTGCAGGATGGTTGCTCTGCCTGGCTCTCCATAACATGCTAGCCTTGCCATAGCTGATAGATGCAGCGAAACACTAACCTTGCAATTGCGAAAGAGCCCTGGCAACACCATTTGTCATGCCCCTCCAAGAAGGTCTCATCTGCTCCTTGCAGGCAGCGCAGTATGTGAATGAGAAGATCCTGGAGAGGAGCCCAGTGGAGAAGGACCTCTTTGACATCCTGGTGCTCTCCAACAACAGCCCAGAGAGCGGCATGCGCATCATCAACAGCACCAAGCACTACGGTAAGGGGGACCCCATCCCTGGGGGTGCCCACGTCTCCCTGGGATGCTGCAAAGGCACCACAGTGGAGAATCAGTAGCAGATACAGAGCCAGGGGATACACAAGAAGGGGTTATTTTGTAAACAGGCCCAATTCCTGTTGGCCTCATGCAGCTTGCTCAGTGTGCCAGAGCATACCCAGCATACAGGCTCCCTGGCAGACCCTGGCTCCCTTCAGCCACATCCTTTGCACCAGGGGGTCTGGCAGCATTTTCCACAGCCTGGGCATCCTCAGCTACTGAAGAAACAGAGTTCTTAAAAAACTAAATCCCAGGCCAACAGTCAGGAGTGGTCATTTAAGGGAGGGGTGAAGGGAATATTTAACTGCACTCTGTGGTTTTGTAGGAACAGCAGGGTAAGAAGATGCAGCAAGAACATGGGGAGGCTCCCCACACAGCACTGGGAAATAATTTGCTCCAAGCTCTGCATCAAATTACACTGAGATCCAGGGAGGGAAGGGGGGCTGCAATGACATTGTTACCCAATAACAGACTTTGCTCACATTCCCTGACCTGAAGGCTTGAAGATCTCCAAGTTCTGCTTTGTCAGCAATGAGGACTCCACGCAGTACCTGAAGTCCCACAATGTCAAGCTCTTCCTTTCAGCTGACAGGACAGATGTCTGCAATGCCCTCCGGAGAGGTGCGTTCTCCCCTCCATCCCACATCCCCAAACCCATATTTTTTCCCAAACAGTTTAGTGCCAGGAGGTAATTCTAGAGCATGTGCTCTCACAGAGCCAAGGGGGCAAAATGACACATTGATTATCAGCATAGTCCTGAACAGTTCAGTCTTCTGTCCCCACCAGTAGTCTGCAAACACCAGGGTTTCTTAGATGCCTTCACAAGTTACTAAATGCTTTATGCATAATTCTGGCCATAGCTCTGCCATGGGCTGGTCATTCCCTGCCTGACATTGAAGCCTTTTAACCAAAGATGCTGCCCATTGCTGCTCCCTGGACCAATGAGAGTGCATCAGCAATTCCCAGTGCTTTGTGATGATGTCATAGAAACTTGCTTTTTCTCTCTTGATCTATGCAGAGTTACCATGTGCTCAGTGATAGATACAAGTACATGCTTGGCCTGGATTGGAGGGAGTACAGTACTAATGGGGTTAATTGCCTCCTTATTAATTTGTTTGGGTGTAAGTACACTAGCTATCCAAGGTCCTTCAAGGTCAGCAGCAAGCCATCTGCAGCCTGGGCTTTCCTTCACTACGCAGCACATTCCTGGGCTGTCCTTGAAGAGCATCCTTGCTCTGAAAAGTGTCTCATCCAGGGGCCTGGGTCCATGGATGAGGGCAGGCAGGGAGGAGCTTATAGGAGGCGACCTGTAACTAAACCAATAATCCAAATCAAGTGGAAGTGCCAGTCCCTATTACTCACAGCAAGGTGTGCTAAATCTGGACATTAAAGCCAGGCTTGGCAGGGTGAGTGAGTACCAGGATGACTGCTCATGCCTACACAACCACCCATCCTCTCTTAGCAGACCTCAGTATCTCTCCAGATAGCAATCTGATCAGCAGCACTTTCTTGTCCATCCCCATCCCATGGGGTGATAACATAGACCTAGAAAAGCTGGCCTGACCCCCACAGAAAGCCCCTGGGCTTGGAGACCCCAACATTTGCTGTGTGGGACAGGGCTGTGGCAGACGCACAGGGAGGAGCTTGCCATGCACTGGTTGCTCCCAGGATGGGGTGTGCCTCCTGAGCAACACCTTGCTCTGTCTTTCAGGAGTCTCAGCAGCACTCGTCTTCCAGCAGGAGGTGGAGGCCCCCAGCACCCCACTCCGTGTGGTGTTCGACGGGGACGCCGTGCTCTTCTCCGATGAGACAGACCAGGTCTTCCAGAAGCAGGGGCTGGAAGGGGCAGTGCAGTACGAGCAGGCAATGGAGGCTGTGCCCATGGGAGAGGTGAGCAAGCCACCCCACTTTGATGTGCATCCACAGGCTCTGCACCCACCGTGAGCATCTCTCCTGCTAGGGCTTTGCCATAAGCAGGTAGAAAAGCACAAATCCTTTAAGATTCCCTTTGCATCCACCACTCAGTCCCTAGCATAGGTCTGATCTGGAGTCCCACAGGTGATGGATCTGGCCTGATGTCTGCTATAAGTGAGCATCAGCTCCCAAATATCCATGGTTGTGGTTACCTCCAGTGTCACCTTTTGTAGGCTAGGAGTTCTTCCTGTGCAAGTCCCTGCAGGACTTGGACTCAGAGGCGCTGCTTGCTTGGATGTATGTTCCTGGTCACTTTGGGACTAGGATGAACACCACAATGGTCACCTTCCTCCCAGGCATGCCAGTGCACAGGCCCAGAACTGCCCAGTCCTGCACCACACAGGTGTCCAGGTGCTCTTCAGAGCCCTGAGAAACCCTGGAAGAGGAACAAGTGGCTTGTACAGGCAGAGATCCCTCCCCATTTCCCATCTGCTCCTAAATGTCTTGCTGTGTTTCCAGGGTCCCTTGAAGGCTTTTGCCATGCACCTTGGGAAGATGCGCAAGAAGTTCAGCCAGGAGGAATCCCCCATCCGCACCTACCTGGTGACCGCCCGCAGCGGCCGGGACATGGGCATCCGAGCCATCAAGACGCTCCGGGAATGGGGTCTGGCCATTGATGAGGCTTTTTTCATGGATGGAGCTCCCAAGGGCCCCATCCTTGCCCAGATCCAGCCCCACATTTTCTTTGACGACAGCCTTCATAACATCCAGGGAGCTCAAGACATGGGTGTACCCTCTGCCTGGGTCCCTTCCTGCTGCTGATGGGCTGTAGGCCAGCAGACCTTTCTCCCAGCAGCACAGAGGACTGGGACATTTGAAGGCCAACCTTCTATTGGGGAGGGAAGGATTTCCTGACCTGCAGCAAGCAAATTTCCCCTTCAGGAAAAGTAGGAAAGGCACTGCATGAGAGCACAGACTACCAGGCAAGACTTGATGCTCATTTCTGCTCCTAATACACAGTCTCACAGGTCTTAGGATAAAGCCAAAAAATGCAGCTACTCCAGAAAGAAAGGACATCTTTGCTGTGGCATTGAGGGCCATTGCCTACATACCCAGTGGGACCCAGGGACTTTTCTGCAGAGAAACAAATGAAGCTATTGCTCCACACATGAGCTGAAGTATGAAACCAAGCACTAAAAATGTTAGCTTTGGCTGTGCTCAGACAGTCTCCAAGATCTATTCCCAGGACCTCTGTCCAAAGGAAGCCCTTAAGACCTTACCTCAGCAGACACATTCAGCTTGGTTTCCTGAGGAGACTGATGCGCTAGCAAGTCATTCAGGCAGCTCCAACCAAACTCAGCAGAGGGAGAAAGACTTCAAAGTTGTAGAAAACCTACAAGCGTTTTAGAAATGGGTAACCAGGTTGAAGAAAGAAAGCACAAGCAGTTTCCCCTTGCAGAAGATAATATAGCACAAGTCACCTTTCTTTAGGAATGCAGACTGCTCACAAAGTATCCTTAGGAGACCCAGACCTGTAAGACACTCAGCCCCTGGAGCTGCAAGACATGGGCTGCAACCCAGGTCCATCCAGCAGACAGAGCTACCATGTAGCTCTGATCACAGAATGACAGAATCTCAGGGGTTGGAAGGGACCTCGAAAGATCATCTAGTCCAACCCCCCTGCCAGAGCAGGGCCACCTAGACTACATCACACAAGAACTTGTCCAGGCGGGTTTTGAATGTCCCCAGCAGAGGAGACTCCACAACCTCTCTGGGCAGCCTGTTCCAGTGCTCTGTCACTCTCACAGTAAAGAAGTTCTTCCTGATACTGACGTGGAACCTCCTATGGTCCAGTTTGCACCCATTGTCCCTTGTCCTATCACTGGACATCACTGAAAAAAGCCTGGCTCCATCCTCCTGACACTCACCCTTAATGTATTTGTAAACATTGATGAGGTTTCCCCCTCAGTCTCCTCCAAGCTAAAGAGACTCAGCTTCCTCAGCCTTTCTTCATAAGGGAGATGTTCTACTCCCTTAATCATCTTCGTGGCTCTGTGCTGGACTCTTATCAAGCAGTCCCCTGTCCTTCTTGAACTGAGGGGCCCACACCTGATGTCTCACCAGGAGAGAGGACTGGAGGTGGGCTGCCTGCAGTACAAGCCATATAGGGCCCTGGGGTGCAGACCAGCACCCTAGGGACTAGGGCAGGACTGATTGCCCAAGTCTGAGCTTAAATGGGTCTTCAGGACTGGGTGGAGGACATGGGTGGGGGGTCCCAGGTGCAGCTGCTTAGGGCAGATGGGCTCTGCGGGTGTGCTCAGGACCCTGCCTGGCACAAAGCCACTTGGTGTGCAGGAATGCTTCTCTGGCAATTTGGTCTATGCTTCTAATTTTCCTGGGGAGGAAGAGGCCCCCAGGATTCATTTGCAGGTTTCTTTTCCAAGAGCTGCACGTGAGCAGTTGCCACTAGAGGCCACTGTGCTCCCTGGGGACACAGCACCCCAAATCCTTGGGAGCTTCCCAGAACAACCTCATAAAAAACACAGATTAGCTGCTGAGGGCAATGCTTGCTGAGTGGCAACGGAATTGTGGACGGAGGAGGCGAAGATGATGGTGGTTTAGGTTTTTTTTAATCTCAGTGTGACCAGAAGGTATTTTTTTAAAGGCTTCACAAGTGTTGCTCTCACCAGTGTTGTTTTGCCCCCAGTAAATGAAAAAATAAACATCTCTGTGTGATCTCTTGTCTCTCACAACCATGTTCACTGGGACACGAGGAGGACTAGAATAACTCCGTGCCCCTTTATGGACATTCAGTTCTTTTATCCATTCTTAGGCATGTGCATCAAGGTGGGTTAAATACACAATAAACCTTCAGTGGGCTTTGGATTAGGCCTCTGAACATCTTGAATCCGTGTCCCCAAGTCCACTCTCCCCTTCCTGCTACCCTGGGCTTGCGGACTCTTCACATCTCGCCCTAGCAAGGGAAGCTGCTGGCCCCACTGTGCCACCAGCTCCAGGCCTGTCCCTGCCACCATGGCATGTGGATTCAAACTTTGGCTGCCAGGGTAGGGCAGGCATGCCTGTGTGCAGGGCTTTGGTAGGAAAAACATAGAGCCCAGCAGGGTTTTGGCACTGGCAGTCTGGCTTCCAACCCTTTTGCTAAATGCGAATGCTGAATAGATGTCTTGAGGTAGCAACAACAGCTACTCATCATTTGCTAATAATGCTAAGCACCAGTCAGCCTCAATCACTGAGCAAACATTAATTATGGGATGTTCAAAACATGCTGGTGAACAGGTACAGATGTTTGTCCCACTTTTATGCAGGTCAGATACTACTGGACTCAGCGTGGGGATCCAAGTACCCATCTCCAGCTCCACTCACCATGCAGAGCCAGCTGCTGCAGTGGCAGCTGGTGGTGGGGACATGGACCCAGCATTGGTGGCAGTGGTGGTCCCGGACATCCTCTGCTGCTCCTGCCGATTGCTTTTGCTGATGCCTGGACCACACCAGCAGGAGCTTGGTCAACACGAGGGAAAGGGGAAATGAGCTGAGTCAAGGGCGGTGGGAACAGGCCCACGTGAGCCATTGCAGGGCGCAAGTTGCTGAGGCAGGGGGAAGACACCACGTGCCTTCCTCCAGCACTGTCAGCATGGCAGGGGATGACAGGGCGAAACATGCCCAAAATGGGAAAAAAGGAAGGAAGCACAGGGTTTGTGGGGTTGCATCATATGGGGCCAAGTGCAGCTGCTTTGGGCCATGGCTCAAAGGTGTAGCATCAAAACTGCCTCTTATTGCCCTACTCCAAAAACAACATCAAAACCTGCCTCTTTGTGCTGTGTTCCAAAGATGTAGCATCAAAAACACTCTCCAGCAAGGACTGCTGCAGCTCCACACCCTGCTGCAAGGGCAAACTTCTTTTTATTTTAAAGACATCTGTAATAAATTCATTAATGTTTGGGATGCTCCTCAGGTCTTGGCTTTCTGAGGCATCTTAAATTTCCCTCCCTCGAGGGCCTGCTGGTGCCCAGGGGTCTCCTGCTGCTGCTACAGCTCAGAGGAGGTTTAGCTGCTGGGGATGGTTGTGGGATGCTTCTCTGATACCCATCTCAGGCTTTGGGAGCTAGGGCAAGACAGGAGCAGGTCACACCACCATGCCACCCACAGGGACAGACTCTCTTTGGGCCCTGCCGGGTTTTACATCTTTCCATTCTGGGAAAAGTAATAAAGGGGTGCAAAGGGGGTTCCAAGGACATGCACTTGGCTCTGGCCGAAGCTGCCTGGAGTCAGGGTCCACCTTGCCTGATGCTGACCCACCACTGCTTGAGACATGCCCAGGACAGCCTCTCGATGCGGGGAGGGAAGCAGGCAATGCCCCTACTCCACTCTGCTGCTGCCTCCTCCACCAAGCCCAGCTCTGCCGCCGGTGCCAAACAAGTGGCTCTTGTTTCGAGGGGGAGCGCGTGACATCAGGGATCAGAGGCTGTGGCTGCCTTGTCCTGAGGAGCCTGCAAGAGAACTTTCCCCAGGAGCATGCCCCTAATCCCCTACTTATTGCACCAGTGCATTTAGTGTTGCAACACTAAAAACCCCCAGCTTAGCACTATGAGACAGAAAGGAATTTTTCATGAAACTGATGCTGCAGGGAGGGAAGATTAGCAGCTAACAGGGATCTGCATTAGCAATGTCTGAGCAGTTCAGCTTTACTGACTTCTGGCTGCAATGGGAGAGGATGATGGAGGCTGCAGGACCCGTGTGCAGCTGTGGTGTCCACCAGGGATGCTCCCACATCTTCCACCCATAACCTACAAAGACATATGACCACAAGCACAGGGAAGAGTATCTCCACATTTTTTACCTAACCCTAAGCCATACAAGTGACAGAGCTCCTTGGGAAGCACTCAGGGGTCCCCAGCCTGACAAGCTGACATGCCAATTCCCATGCTGCAAATAATTATAAACCAGGTGTTTTCCGTGGAGAAGCTCAGAGAGCAGGTGTGCAAAGCTGCAGACTGTGTTTGCCAAGGTGCTTAAATATGGTTTCAAGATCTTAACCCCAGACAGGCACATTGCTGGCTGTGGCAGCAAGTAAAGCCAGTGCTTAGGAGAAAGGCAAAAATAAATAGGTGGGAATTATGAGCCTTTATGGACATACTCAAACAGCAACACCTTTTCCAGGAGCTTGGGACTGATTCACCACAAAGGATCTGGGTGTTTGGTACCACTCCAAAGAAACACTTTGCCGTTTTAAGTCAATCTTTGGGTTGCTACGGGGTGTTGATCCTTGTCTTTCTGAGCCCACCTTCCTCCCAGGACCAGAAGGCTCAATTGCTTTGTTGCTTTGACACATGGAGAAGATGTAATTGCATAAATTACAGTCATCTTGACAAAGGAAATAATTAATCAGCACCTAGTGCTGGCAAAGAAAATGAGATTGATGGCATGCTTGAATGGGGCTGGAGGTATATCTCTGCATTGTACATGGAGATCCAACCAGTGAGATGATAGCCCCTACGAAAGGGGTTGCTCAAAGTGGGTGACAAGGTGAGTTGGGTCTCGGTGCTCCCTATCACATCCTGGCGTGGGAGGTGATGAATCGATGCCATCACCGCCACTAACCACCTCATCTCGTCAGCCACTGGTCACGCTGCCTGCTATCAGTGCCTGCCGGGGTTGTTGTTGCCTGTACACATGCACAACCCTAGCAATTTCAGCCTGCTGCAAAATAACTCGAGTGAGGCAAACACCACGAGATCCCTGCCCCAGGGAGCAGACAGGGCTGGCAGCCAAGGTGAGGCCGGTCTCCTCCTCCCCATCAAGGTGGATGCCAGTCATGTCCCCAGCCACAGGGGGGGACAGGCTGGGGGATGTGGAGGGGCATGCGACTCTGAGCAGGGCCAGATGCAGGCAGGTGGTGTGGGGGTGGCAAGGATTTGGGCAGGGCCACAGAGCATGTGGGATGCAGGGATGGGTGATGCAGAGTTTGGCAGCAGCCTGACAATGCCCAGCGGTGTACAAGTAAACCCTAGTGAAGACGACAGCACAGCTCATACAGCTCATAGGCTTAAAGACCATAAGCATTTTGCTGCATAAAACCTTTGGGTTTTTTTTTACTACCTAGAGGAAAGACTGGAAGAGCAAGGTATGATGGAGAAGGACCACTGGGCTGAAAGCACCCCATCCTCAAAACTGCTGCAAACAGCCCTAATGAGGATGGAGCTGCACTCAGGGCTCCTGCCATGACATTGGGCCACTTGTGAGCCATCCTCTCCTGCCATCAGGATCAGGGTTTGCGGCATGAGAGACACCAAGGGAACAATTACCACCCAGCTTAAGCCCTTTGCAACTCCACTTAGCATGTCCTCAAGGTCACTGCAGCCCATGCTGGCTGCTGGCCAGCTCTGCCTCCAAACCAGCCCTAGCCAGCTGGCACTAACAGACCAGGCATTGCCACCACCCATGATGCCCAGCACAACTCCCCCAGGGCCTGCAGCAGACTGGATGAATCCCTTTGCCGTGCTCAGTGCAACTCCTCCCCTGCTCCTGGGTTTCCCATTAGCCAGAGCTCCTATTAAAGCACCTTCAGGTTTGGTTTTGTGGGTGTCACCCAGAAAAAGGGTGTAATTTGGGATGAGCCAGTGCAACTGGAAAATGCACCCTCGTCTTGCAAACTGTACCTTGATTTAGGAAACAGCACTGGGAGGGGCTGAGGCCCTGGCATCTTGCCGGGAAAAAGTTACCACTGCTTTGCTCAGGGGCTCGGGGCTGGTGAATCAGGCTCTGCTAATTACCTGCATCCAGCAGTTTCAGACCAGCACCAGGACCTGAGTCGGAGTCTGCGTGTTTGCAACCAGTCTTGCCTGGGCTTGTGTGCCTGTAGGCTCTGCTCTGCTCAAACCAAGGAGCAGTTCTCTTTTTTTTCCTTTAGGAACAAACTGCAAAATCCCAAACACATTTTGCTGAATGTGAAGATGTTCATCCTGTAGAAATCCCACTTGCAGCTTTGCATTGAACACCTCTTGGCCAAAAAATAATTGGTGTTTCTGAACTGAAGCTTTCCTTGCCCTTTAGGTCATTGCAGTTTGGGGCACTGGCTGCCACTGTGATACATCAATTAAAAAAAAAAATCAAAACCAACACCAAAACTTGGAGGAAAGAGTGAAGGCAAATGCACAGCAAAATATAAGTAGAGAGAGGCTGCCATAACATCCCTGCCAGAGTGCTGCCAGACTGCAGGTGGGGAGCTGCAAGAGCCCCCCAGAAAACAGTGTTTGAAACTAAATGGCGTCAGGTCTCCACATAGCAAAGGGCAGGTGGTACATCCTGCCCTCACCCACAGAGGGTGGGTGACACTGGGGTGGACTGGGGTGACTCCCAGGGCTGGGACTGGGGTGCACCTTCCCCAGGGGAGCTACCAAGGCTGAGTCATCCAACTCCCCCCTCTTGGGAATCCTCTCCAGCAGGGATCAAGGTTGTGAAAGCACAGCCCACTCCCAGGGGCGCGTCATCTCACACCCATGACTGTGGATGCCAGGGACAGCACTCCAGCTCACCCTCTGGGGCCAGGGGGATGTGGTGGGGCAGGACAAGCAAGGAAAGGGGTTCATCCACCATGCCAAAAGTAGGAGTGAGAGAGACAGGTCCCTCGGCTGCCTCTCACACGTATCTCTGCCTGCTCCAGATGCTTCAGCTATGGCACTCTGGGTCTTGCTCCACAAACAGGAAAAAATGTGTAAAAACCCCTGAGCCCGGGCTCATACACATCTATCTTTTGAAGATAACATGGTGCAGCTCTCACAGTCCCAGCCTATAAATACCCAGACATGCTCCTAGCTCCTGGTTAAACACCACTGCACCTCTCAAGGGCTAGACATCAGGGCAAACATTGCACAGAGGGGCTGAGGGAGCCCAAATGCAGAAATCCTGGGTCCTTGCTGGGGCCGCTGGGCTCCCAACATGCAGAAACAGTAGTGTCAGCCCCAAAGCCACCAGTGGTAAGTGCTGGAGTCAAATGAAGCACTCTGGGGATAAGCCCACCATCCCTACCCATCCTGTTAGCACCCAGGAGAGGATCAGTATTGTAACATTCCCTGATTCAGCCCTGTCCTCCCTTTTTCCCAATAAGCAATTGGGAAGTGCCTGGACTCACCAGTGTGAGGGATGCATAAACCACTTCAGAGAAGCACATCTAAAAGCAGCAACTTTCTCGTGTTGGCATGAGAGCAGCTCCAGATGCAGACTCAAGCTCTGCAACCATGAAGTCCAAGCAAAGGGTTGTTCATAACAGCTTTGCTAACAGCAAAGCTTGCCCTTAATCCCTTGGAACTTAAAAGAACAGACATAGTTTGGGTCCAGACTGCTTGAACCTGCTGAAAGACTTTGGTTTGCAGTGCGCGATAGTATGGGACTAACAAGACATGCCTTCCTCACCAGCCCAGCTTTGCACGCCAGAGCCTACACTTTAGCCACAGGATGCTAGGAGAGACTAGCTGGACTGGAAACACGGAGAAGCTGCCTCAGGTGCACCAGCTCAGGGGCCAGGTGCATGTTGTCTGGCCAGCTACAGTTTCCCCAACCACTTCAAAGAGGAGAGGGGAGGGCGTGGTACCTCACCATCTCCGCCACAGGCTCTGGGAAGGCCTGAAAGAGTGTAGAGGATCGCCAGGCCTGGCGTCAGGACTATCCTTTTATCTGCAAAGCACATTTGCAAAGGGGTTTAGGACCCTTGGAGAGCATGGTTTTGCTTGAGTGGGACCACAGTCAGGTTAGTTTATGTCTGACCTACTCCCACCCACAGGCACTCAGTGCTGGGGCTGCCACACCCAGGGGGACAAGAGGAGGATACCCCCGAGCTGGAGCCCACAGCAACAGTGATGCCTCTGGGGTCAGGCTGCAGATGCTGGGACCCACTGCACGTCAGCCCCTTGCCCAAAAAGAGACACGTGGGGTTTTGCTGAGTCATGCAGTGCCATGGGGCCGGGAGGTTTTGCTGACTCAGGGTCAGTGGTACTTGCCTTGACCACATGCCCGCGGGGCAGGAGGGAAGCGAAGGCTGGCCAGCCTCCAAGGAGGCACCGCCAAGCCTGGCCAAAATAACGGGACCTGGTGGGCTCAGCCAGTGCCTCCAGCCATCGCTCCAGAAAAGCTTGTCCTGGTCAGTGCAGTGCCCCATGGAGAGGCAGCATGGGATTTGGACAGTTGTTGGGACAAGACACAGCCTAGGGCAGAAGTACCTCCTAAAAAACCTCGGCACAGACCACATCTGGGGGGCAGCGGGCACAGACCTAAGGCAGCATGTTGCTGCGTGAGGCCCTGGGAGGATGGAAGAGACTCAAGGAGAGAGGATGGGGAGAAGATGGCATGAGTGAGGTGCCACCAACATGACACAGTGATTTTTCAGAAGTTGCATGAACATGAAGGAGGCTGGTGAGGGACAGAGACCCTACCACAAAGCCAGGGATTCCCCACCCCAGCAGTGCCCGGCTCACCCCACAGGCCACTGAACTCCTGCCCTCAAGGCTGGGCACAGGCAGGAGCAGAAAATACCCCTGATCCCCAGGACATGGAAGGGAAAGCATCTGTAAATCTGATTTTATGTTTGTTGTTGTGGTTTTTTTTCCAGCTGGTCTTGTGGCCCTGTAAGAGCTTGATCAGGGAGAACAGAACAGAGATGAGCTCCATCGGTCACCTCCCAAGCTAGCAGGGTGGCACCTCTGAGCCCGGCCATGACACCCCGAGGGTGGCAAAGAGTCTGCTTTGGTGCACCCCGATGCTCAGGCCTGCATCCTGCTGGGGGGAACCTCAGGCTCTGCTGGTGGCCACTGGCCCCCCACGGCTCTGCCCAGCACCAGCACCATCCTCAGCGGCTGTAGGTGGCCTGTTACAACCACAGTGGCATTTCGGGGGGGGGGCACATCTGGCTTGGCATTCCCCAGCACCTCCCAAACAAGCTGTGGTCCAGGATGTGCCCGTCTCTCCCAGAAAACCACAGCCCAGATGGGTAAGGCCCCCTTCAAACCGAGAATGTCCTTGGGCCAGAGAGGAGAATGGGGCTGGGGGCTGCAAAACTAAACCCTGCGGGCCACAGTGGGTGGGTGCCCGAGGTCCGTGAGCAGCCACCGGCTTCTGGCAGGCGGAGTTCTTGCCATGCGGGGCTGGGGGGCCGGCCTGCACTCAGCAGGGTTTCGGGGGGCTGCTGGCTTGGGGGTGTCCCCCCACCTGCCCAGAGAAAAGCCTGAAAAGCGAACAAAACCACCAAGGAAAAGGAAGTTCAGAGGCGGCAAAAGCGGGCACGGCGGCCAGCCGGGCACCTCGTGATGCGTTTAGTGGTGTTTATTCCCCTTTTCCTGGAGGCTGAGTCACGGGCCGAGGCGCCGGGGGTCAGGCCCGCGGCCGGGGGGTGGGCGTGGGGAGGCACCGTGGCGCGGGGCGGCACCGTGGGGCGGGGCGGCACCCCGGCCCCGCACCCCGCACCCCGGCCCCGCACCCCGGGCCCGCCCCGGCTCGCCCTCACGTGACGCCGCCGGTGCAATTTTAGCCCGTCAGCTGACTCGAAAAATCCCTGGAGAGGGGCCGCCGCGCCTACAAAAGCAGGGAAGGCGGCCGGGAGCAGCGTCGCGGCCTCCCCTGCAGCGGCGGGACCCTCCGGCCTCCCTCCTCCTGCCGCCATCGCCGCCATGGGCTCCCGCGGCCGCCTCCTCCTCCTGCTGCTGCTCGCCCTGGCGGGGCCCTGCGCGGCCCTCATCAGGTGAGGCGGGGGCGCTGCGGGGTCTTGCCGAGCCCCCGGGACGGGCTGGGGATGGGGGGAAACACGGGCCGCAGGCTGCCGGTGCTGCTGCTGCGGTGGCGCCTCCGGGCTGCTCCCTCAGACACCCTCCCGACGGTGCTGCCGCGGAGGTGAGAACGGCTGGACCCCCCAGGTGGGGATTCGGGGCCTCGGCCCTGCCTGGAGGGAGGGGTTTTGCCCCGGCTGCTCTCATTGATGGTGGTTTTTGGTGGCCTTCAAGCCGCCATCCCCCCCCACACACACCCTCCCCTCCCCCCATACTCCGGCTTTGGGAAGAATGCTGCCAGGAGTGGCACAGCAAGGGGGCTGTTAGGTCCTCTGGCTGCAGTGGAGCCATGCTGCCTCCCTCCTTGCGATCCCATCCCCCAAGCCCCCATTAACAGGTGGGTGGCCTCCCTCTTGTCGCAGGATCCCCCTGACCAAGTTTCCCTCCATGCGGCGAGTCCTGAACGAGGTGGGGAGTGAGATCCCGGACATGAATGCCATCACCAACCTCATCAAGTTCAAGCTGGGCTTCAGTGACCTGGCTGAGCCCACTCCAGAGATCCTGAAGAACTACATGGATGTAAGTAAGCCCACCTTGCTGACTAGGCCCCAGCATGATGGGGCACACATCCCAGGGGGGTGGTAAGATGTGCCAACCTTGCCGTCCAGGAAGGTGAAGGAGGAAGAGATGTTGATTCCCTAGGAGAGATTCATGCACCCCCACAGCTTGATGGGTGGTTGCCAAATGTTGCTTCCTTCATTGTTAAACTAAAAATAAAACTAAAAATAAAATTAAAAATATTTTAAAAACAAAAGTAATAATAATAACAACCCACTGCAACTTGAGCAGGGGCTTTGCAGCTTCTGTGGCCTGTTTCCCCTTTGTCACTGATTAACAATTTTAAATAGAGGCTCCCTAGCTTGTGTGGTTCCTAAGCACCTTTTTCCGTGTTTGGGTTCCACTTTCTGCAAGACAGGGGCACAAAAATCATGCTCCACTCCTTGGGGCATTGGAACATAAACGAGAGAGCACAGGGCAGGAAGAGAGGGCTTGGACTGGGCACCAGTTTGCTATGGAACTGGGGATACAGGATCCTTCCTCTTGCTGTTCTTCATCTTCTGCGTGGCCTTGGGGAAAAGCTACCCTGCACCTTCTCAGCAGCTTAGGGAGCAAAGGGACCTTCATGATGGAAGCAGCAATAAAAGGAGAAGCCAGATAAAGCATGTTAGGTTTGCCCTTGCCCAGTTCTTGAACATGTGGGGCTTCCTGTTTCTGGGTTCTCTTCTGGGTACACTTGTGGCTTTTGGTGAGCGGGATGTGAGTGCTGGCTAGCAGAGTAAAGGTGGTGCCAGATATCTGGACATTAATTCAGGATATTCCCCTCTGCTCCCCTTCTTGTTACCTAGCCAGCACCATCCTGCCAGGGCTGTGCTGGGAAGGGCCACCGGTGTTTAAATTGTCAGTGCCAAAAGCTGGGGTGCCGGTAGTTGTGCCATAGTGTTGCCTCTTGTGCCTGTGGCTCAGGCTGCTGCTCAGGGAAGGACTCGGTGCCCTTGTCACAGGGGGACCAGCCCAACCTGCAGCAGGAGATAAGGGACCACTAGGTCCTGCCTGGCCAACAATGTTCTTGCTGCCTGAGGAGCTGTTAGTAGAAAAGGCACAACCTTCCTTAGACTGCCTGTACGGTCCCCACCAGCCCTTGGGACCCCTCGTGGGTCTACGTGTGTGACTTACAGGGCCCCTTTACCAGAGGTTAATTTTCAAGCTCCAGCAATAATTACAAAATCTCTGGAAGCAAGTGCTGCCTCCCAATTATGGCTAATTGCAATGGATTATTAATTACTCTGTGAGCAATCCCAGTAAAATAAGCGCACAGGAGGTGAACAGCTTTGGTAATCCTGTTTTCTTCCCCTCTCCCTTCCCCCCTTAATTAAGTACATGGGGGGTCTTGGAAAGGCCACTGGCTGACTTCCCTCGCTAGCAGACTTGTCTCCAGGGCTCTGATCCAGCTGCTTGCCAAGCACAATACAGCTTTCTGTGCTTTGGGAGGGCCGGGTAGAACAGGTCTGTCTGGGATCTGTCAAGCATTCCCCATTCATCCTCTTCCCTCTGGATAGAGAGATGCCCTAAAAACATCTCAGCCACTCAGGTTTCTTCCAGTCCCAGCAGAGGTGTGCTCACAGGGTAGAGATGTATCCGTAGAGAGGTATACCTGTGCTACAGGGACTTCTCCCAGACTCTCACCTCACAGCCCTTAAATATGTCTCTGGCAATGCTGCTGAAGTCCTTTTCTTTTGACATACACAACTGAGCATTTGTTTATTCCTCTCCAACCCATGGGCTCGCCAGCTCCCACTGAAAGCCCCAGTGACTTCACCCTCACCTGCAATGGGCAGAGCTCCTGCTTGCTGCTACCTGGCCAGTTTCAACTTTTCAATATTGCAAGCAATTTGTCTGGCTTCCTCCTGTCTCTTCCCTATAGTGAACTGCATGCCAGCCTGCAGGCCTTCTCCTTTCTTTTCTGCCCTGTCTCCCTGCCCCGAAAGTCCTCCCCCGCAAGTGCCCATCCTGTTTCTCCTCCCCGATTTATCCTTTTGCCACCCACTGAAAGGAGGTGTGGACAACAAAGGGGAGCCTCCCTTCCAGGGAACAAGTCCATCACTGCCAAAAATGAGAGAAGAGCAGTCTAGATAAGGAGCTGGTGCCCTTTTTCAGTCCTAAGAGATGTTTTTGTCTTTGATCCCTGCGTTTAGCCAGCCACCTCTGCTCACAGCTCCCTTCTCCTCCTTTGCAGGCCCAGTATTATGGTGAGATCGGCATTGGGACCCCCCCACAGACGTTCACTGTGGTCTTTGACACTGGCTCCTCCAACCTCTGGGTGCCATCTGTGCACTGTCACCTCTTGGACATTGCCTGCAGTAAGTGTCACTAGTGACAGCCAAGGCTCAGCAGCTTCTATTTCCCTGCAAAATGCAGATCCTGGCATTGCAAGAGGAGAAACTGAGGCAACAGCATGAAAGAGCTTGCCAGAGGCTGGTGGGATTTTTAGAACCAGAGTTAGAAGTGGGATCCCAGCCTCCTGTATATGGCCTTCACTACTCCTTTCCTGGTTTTTTTCCCTCTGCATTGCCCACGCACAGCTTCAGGCCTTCCCCAACAGCCTTGACCATGCAGCCAAGGAGCAGCATCACAGGTTGTGATGTTTCTTCCCCAGTTATAGGCTGACACTGCTATTTGCCCCATTGCGCAAGGCTGGTAAAAAAAATTTCAACCTCTTGCCAGATCTGATACAAACTGTCCTAGTTTCTGGTTTATTGCTGTGTGGAGCATGTGTGTGCATGTTTATGGATTCATAATTAACAAGAGCCAGGTAGACATGATGAGATAACATCCTGGGGATTACACATTTTTTTTCTCTGTGGCATTCCTATGGAAGTTGGAGATGTCAACTCTGTCTATGGCAAAATGCCATTTAAAAGCCTCTGGCTGTGCTGCTTAAGCAGAGCAGAGAAACCTGTGGAGCCAAAAAACACAACCATGAAAGGTGGCCCATAGTGCTCGTTGGGGGTAGGGAGGAAATTTGGGCTTCTTATACAGCCCTCTAGTGCGCAGAGAGATGGACCTTCTTGCATGTGAAATGAGATTTAGGACACCAGTAGAGGGGTGAGGTCTAGGCCTGATTTGTCCTGGGGATCTCTAACAGGCAGCTGATTTCCCAAGGCAGCGATGTGGGACTTGCTGGACCTGAAGGACTCATTTTACAAGCATTCAATGAGTCTAACCTCCTGCCAGGTTGGGATCCAGACTGCTCTGCCAGGGAAGTCCCAGTATAGCATGTTAGTTTCTGTAGGGCTCAGCTGATTTGTCCTCATCTGCTGTCTGCCTCACTCAATAAGCAGCCGTGGAGCTGTGCTGATTGAGCTTGCCACGTGCTGCTGCCCAACTCGTGACTCAGGAGGAATCTGCCCAGCCATAGAACCTTACAGTTCCCAACCCTTCCAAGGGGAAAAGCAGCTTGGACTAGGGCAAAGCCCTTCTTCTCTGCAAATAAAATAATATTTTGAGCCCTCTCTATGCAAAAACAATAACCATTCATGCCCAGAGCTGGCTGTATTTAAAGCCACCTTGCTTCTCCGTGGCATGAGGGGGAAGTTTTGCTTTGCTGTCTAATGGACTCTGACACACCAGCCACGTAGCCTCTAGGCTCTTAATACCTGGTGGCCAAATCCGATTTAACAGCCAAATTGGATCTACCTACCTAATTCCCCAGACATTAGAAATGCTTTATTAAGAAGTCTGGGCTTGGCAAGTGCTGGTTTCAGGCTCATCTTCACATTGTTGAGTTTTTGTATGGATGAGACATGCAGTGTGGAGTTAGGCAACATGAGGGGGAGCCCTCAGAATCAAGGAGCACTGATGTATCTTTCCATGTGTCCCCCTCTCTGGCTGCAGTGCTGCACCACAAGTACGATTCCTCCAAGTCCAGCACCTACGTGGAGAACGGTACCGAGTTTGCCATCCACTATGGGACGGGGAGCCTCTCTGGGTACCTCAGCCAGGACACTGTCACGGTGAGTAACAACTGCCCTTGCCCTGAGCTGCCCTGGCATGCTTTCAGCAGGGTGCTCTAAGCTATTTGATTTCAACAAGTTGTGCGTCTCCAGTGTCCTATTCCTATCAACTATGCTTCAGCACCATGTTTCCAAGTGCTTTGGTACAAGGTGGTTGTGATCACTAAGAACGTAATGTTGACCAAGACAGGCAGAGAAGGGGAAAGGTATTAATCAGCAGGCTAGGAGTGTGTACCACATGCATGGTGCCCTGCAAACATGGTCTCTGGCCATCCCTCCAACCCTCTTCCCCCTGACCCCAGAAATTTTCCAGCCCAAGCACACGTCAGCACCACTGTGCAGATTGCTGGTGATGCCCATCTGGTTCCTGGCTGATACCCATGCTGTAGTAGAAGGGCAGCTGCTCAGATACCCCCATCCTGGTCTGGTGATGAGAACAGTGCTTAGGTTTGCAAAGGTTGTGTAATGCCTATGGAGGGTTCCCCAACATCATTCAGGGCCCAGCTCGAGGTAGTCGAAATTGCTGGTGATTGCTTCCCATCATGTCCTGTTAAGTGAGCAAAGGCTGAGCTGTCTGTCCTGCAGAGGGTGAGCACCTTTCACGACTGCCTCCCACGTATAGATGCTTGTGAGAGTTTTCCAGCTGCTGAACATCACTGGCACGTATGCTAACAGATTACTTGGTCTCCTGGCAAATGATAAGGTCATATGTTTGCTTCATGGGGGGAAGTGAGTTGGCAAAGCTTTGAATAAACACATAAATCAGGGGAGTTGGGATTTTCCATGTTAGGTTCAGCTGGAAAGTATTGACTTACGCATTTAATTGGGATCAAAAGAAAAATATCCAAGAATAGCTCGAAGTGGGTAGCTCATGCAAGGGGCACTCTTTAGCCTCTTTTCCTTCCTTATGGCAGGAAAATTTCAGGCTTGCTTGGAAGCACCGTACCGTTGCCTCTGTGCTGGATCCAAACATGCTGTCAGGTCAGGCTGGGTGCAGGACCCTCTTTTGGGGTGGGGGCTTTTTGTTGTGCCATTGCACATCATTGTGTCCTCTGCCTCCTGCACCCACTGAGCTTCGGGACTGTTTCAGTTTCGTTTAATGCCATTTATTTCCTGCATCCCTCGGTTTGCTTAGAAGCACCCCACCTTCCTGCTGCTCTTGCCAAATGCAGGCACCCAGCATGTAGCATTAATGGGTTCTCTTACATTAGATTTGCAAAATACAGATGGAGCTGGCAGAAGTGTCTGCATTCATCCCAGTAATGGAGCAGGGCAGTGAAGCAAACAGTGAACTTCTATTGTCCTGTGAAAAAGTGTGGGCTGGTTTAGGCACTTTCTGGCTTAATGCAGAGGCTGAAGTGAGTCAGAAGGGAATGTGGAATGTGCAGCTTTTTATTTTTTGTTGTTGTTTCTTTGTAATTATGACCCTAAAACCTGCCTTTCTGGCAGCTCAGAGGAAGGATTTTGTGGCTGAGGTTGTTCAGGAAGTGGGGATGGCTCTTGACAGCAAGCATGGCTTGTAGCATGTAGTTTCAGTCTGGGAGGAAGAAAGGTACATCTCTTGCATGGAGCCTGAGCTGTGTCACACTTGCAGTACACAGAAGAGGGGTGCAACTCAGAGGGTTAAGGACCTTCAGCTTGGCCACCAAGATTCATCCTTTGATGCGCAGCATCCCGTAGGCAAGCTCCAAGTTGGGTGTAGTCTGGAAATAGACATTGAAACAGCCTTCAGAGTGACCCTCTCTGTTCCAGCTGTCCCAATGGGTAGAAGCAGCCACAGAAGCCTCTGATAGTACTGACATCAGAATGAAAAATGCTGGTTAGCAGGTGGTCCAGAGTCCTTCAGCCCTGAATTATTTTTCTTTTTTGAGTGACAAACTCATGTTGAACATTCTCTCTCTTTCTGCAAAGGAGCAGTGCCTCAGTGCACCACACACCTTGGTGCTGCTCACATTCCAAAGAGCAGCAGGTTCAGCCAGCCCTCTACTGCTCAGGCATCTCAGCCCTTTACCACAGCCTGACCTTGGGATGTCCTTCAAGGACAGCAGAGGAATCGTCACTGGCCACAGTGCAGAAGGTCTCTCCTGGGGCTGCTGTGCAGGTACAAGATGCAGGAGATGCCACTCCCTGCCTCTCCCATGTGTTGCTGCAGAGGGGGTCCCTGAGCCCTGTGCCACGGAGGCTGGGTGCGGTTCTGGGTGCTGACACCTGTCTGCCAAGTGCTGGAGGGTGGCCACCACACAGCAATCCACTAGTAGTGTTTTTTTGGTCATTCCATGTCTGGATGAGAGCCAGCCAAGGGATCGAGAGAGACAAAGGATCTGTCACTTGGTGCCAGGGCTCTGCTAAAGATGCTTTTGAGTTTGTCCTGCTGAGGACCAAGCACAGGCAGGGTCTGCAGAGACCCCCACCTCAGGGCAGATACCTGCCTCCCTCTTGGGATGTGCAACTGGGCACAAACCTGGTGCTCAGTTTTATCAGTCTGTTGCATTTTTATTTTTAAGTGGAAGCTTCATTGAACTTTCTGAGCTGCTGCAGGATGAGCTGTGCTGAGTGGTAGAGCTGTGGCTTTCATAAACCTGCAGCAAACAGCTGTGGCTGCTCCCCATGTGCTGCGTTGCTGTGAGCTGTTTAGTCCCACATTCTGCCCCATGGCTTTTAGCTTTTGCAAGGCTCGATCACCCTTTTCTAGCACGAGCCTTTGATACCATTAAAGCCAAGCTGCCCATCCTAGCCCTGCACTGTCTAACCCTGGGGGGATATTAGTAATTTACATGGATCGTTATCTGCCATCAGGTAGGAGAGGCCAGCCTTTTAGTCCAGCCTGATTCACTACAGGGCTGCTAGGTGCAGGCTGAGAAGCCTGAATTTGCCTAGGATGCTAAAATTGTCCATGGTTAGCCAGAAGCTTGGAAACCTCCTGAACTGCTAAAGTCAGGAGCCAGCAGACATGTTCTGCTCCCTGTCAGCAGAGCCATCCTGCTTTCTGCGATCCCCTTTCTGAGGATCTGCACTTGCGGGGCGTTTTAGCTTTCCAGTGGGGAATGCCAGTCCTTCTTGTGGCTGGCAGGAGAGGTGACCTTTGCATTCATAGTTCTCTGCTTGTTATTTTCATGCTTCAGGCTCAACCTCACTTTCCTGATGGGGTCTTCTCCCATCCCATGGAAGGTGTTTCCAGGCTAGACAGTCATCTGGGGGATGCAATGATATCCTGAGGATGTTTCTTAGGTAGGGCAGATCACAGGGGTCATTGGCAGAGGTGTAGGGATTTGTGCTCCCAGCTGGGCTTGAGTGCAGCACCCAAGGAGGTAGGACACAGAGATGACTTAGAATACATCTAGGTTGGGGAAGAGGATTAAAGGCCCAGCATAAGAGCCTTTCAGACTGAAAAGAAAGGATGAAGTAGGCAATAGGGAAAGGGATATGGGGGTGACAAAATGATACAAGGCCCTCTGTGCAAAGAGAAGGTGCAAAATGGCATGGCCAGTGCTGGGACCCAGCAAAAGGCTGAAAGTGCTGAAGGAGATGGGCAAAGAGTAAAGGGGGGTTCCTGCCTGTAGGGGTGTGCTGGTCTTTGCAGGGGCTCAGGAGGTGCCACTGTGCAGCCAGAGTGGCCTGCCCCACCCGTGAGGAGAGTGGCACCAGGGTATCTGGTTTCTGCAGCTGCTTTCTAATGCAACGGTGAAAGCAGGCAGGAGTGTGGCAGCACATTGAAGGATAGTTCTACAGCCAGTGTTCACTAAGATCCTGGTCCCATAAGTCAGTTTTCTTTATAATCTTTTCCCTCCCCATCTCGCTCAGCTTGGTGACTTGAAAATCCAGAACCAGATCTTCGCGGAGGCCGTGAAGCAGCCAGGCATCACGTTCATTGCTGCCAAGTTTGATGGCATCCTGGGCATGGCATTCCCGAGGATTTCTGTGGACCACGTCACCCCTTTCTTTGATAACATCATGAACCAGAAGCTGATAGAGAAAAATATCTTCTCCTTCTACCTGAACAGGTAGTGTTTGGTTTGGTGTCACACCTCTGGCAAGCCCACCCAAGCATTTCTTTGTGCTCCCAGCAGCACCTCTCGCTCGGTGCCAGTTTATGCCCTTGCCAGCATTACTGAGGAGATCTCAGCAAAGTCTCCTTGCTGGAGCAGTCAGGCCAAAAATCTCTTCTGTTTACTGCTTTGAAGTAAGAAGGGAAGAAATGCAGTCATTTTACTGATAAAAAGCTGGGTAGATTTGCTACCAGATTTCTTAACTCATGTAGAGAAAGAGGATGTATCCAGAGGAAAGAGAAATAAAAATAAACAGGGTTGTGATCATAAGATCATAAGAGATTGCACCCTGCTAGTGCAGTCCCTGTTAGGTGGGTAAACACAGCTGCAGTCTTGGCAAAACCCAGAAGCCATGTGGCCACCACTGTGTCCAGTCATGAGCAACCATGCCCACCACCAGTCATTGCTAATGTTGGGGCTAACACTTCCTCAACACCTGGGAAAACCTCCTGTGTGACTCCTTGGACCTACCGACCCACTGCTGTTCTCCTCAGGACACCCCATCCTCCTCCAGGCACCACAGGGGAGACTCTGAACTATGTCAGCCCAAAAAGTAGCACACCAGGAGCAGGGAGGGCAGAGAGCACTGCTGCTGGCAGCTCAAGCACCAGCCCTCCCCCATCCCTGTGTTTCTTCCCATCTGCTCAGCAGCAAGTTTTTAGCTGACAGTAACCTTGAGGATTTGGCTCAGAGGCCACTGGCTGGTGTGGAGTCAGGTGCAGATAACCTAATGCTTCATCAGCTGTGTCCCCCCTGCACATGTGCTTCTTACAGTCTGATTATTTGGGGGATCCCTGCACCAGTGCTCAGTTCCTCTTTGCTGTCTAAGTGTCCATGTGAAAGCACGAGGCAAAAAACTGCAGATGTTTTCCTTGGGCCAAAACGTTCTCATTTCCCCACCCCAGCATATCTCATAGTATCTGTCCTTGCACTGATACATTTTAGCACAATGTAAGTCTCTGTCTCCACTGTTGCTAATGCTGTGCTTCACCCCAAGCATGTGTTCTGGGGGCACACAGAGGGGTTTGTTCTCACCCTGCCCCTAACATTCATGGGTTTGGGTTTGTTTTTTTCCAGAGACCCCACCGCTCAGCCTGGTGGTGAGCTGCTCCTGGGAGGGACTGATCCCAAATATTACAGTGGTGACCTCAGCTGGGTCAATGTCACACGCAAGGCCTATTGGCAGATCCACATGGATGGGTAAGTCTCCCTTCCACCTAACTACATGTGTGGGGACACGTGCAGACAGTTCGCACTCAGGGTTGGGTTAAAGCCATCATTAAAAGGGAATCATCCTCTATCCCTGCAACACATCCATGCCAAAAAAAAGGCAGATTAAAATCCCACGGTAAGGCTGGGTCATTTGTTGCTGAAAGGGGAGGAGAGGCAGAGAACAGTAGCAGATGTTCTGCAAAATCCTTCCCTCTTGTTTACAGTTTGGCCCTTGAAAATGCCTGCTACACCCTTGCAAAGTGGGGAAAAAAGCTTGCGTATCCTCCTTGCAGGCAGGGTGAGCCTCACAGATTAAAACTTGGTGTTGCTCAGCTCTCAGTGAGGCTTGAGCTGTGTGTCTCACTTGCAGAAAGCTCCAGAGGAGCAGGATGAGGCCCCAGGAAGCCAGCCCTTGACTGAAGGGCATGGTGCTGCAATCAGTGCACATTGTTGGAGGCAGAGGGGAGGAGAGCGGGCTGAGCTGCCTGCCCATCAGCCCTGCAGTCTATTCTGAGCTCTCCCACGTGATGGGAACTTAAAAGCAGCCTGTGATCAGAGTGTGTCCTTATCCCGGGGACCACATCCCTCCCCAGTGCAGGGTTTCAATTCTCATCTTCCCCCAGCCCTGCTGTGTTGGCAAAGTGTGGCAGACCCTAGTCTGGAAGGCTTTGTCTGTCTGTGCAGCTGTGAAATGCAATGCAGGTGAGGAAGCCTAACCAGCTTCCCTGGCCCACAACTCCCTCTGCCATCAAACTGCCCATTTAACCCTTTTTGCAGTAGAAGGGTCCACAGGCAGCAGTCTGGGCTGCCTACAGAAATGCAGTAACCCACCAAGGCACTCGCTCTACTGGGAGCAGGTGAGTGCCCTGCAGGGAGCCAGGGGGTCTGTGCACTAAGTTGGTGCTGCATCAGGATTTCTGAGTGCCTGTCCTTCCTGGCTGTCTGTCACAGCCCTCCCTTGCATGCCGATGTGCTGCCCAGGCTCAGCTCTTCAGTTCTTTGCCTGCTCCTGCCTTCACTGGGAGGCTTCTAAAGGTTGTCTTCTGTCTGGTCATCTCTTCCCAGGTTGGATGTTGCCAATGGCCTGACTCTGTGCAAAGGGGGCTGTGAGGCCATTGTGGACACAGGAACATCACTCATCACTGGCCCCACCAAGGAAGTAAAGGAGCTGCAGAAGGCCATTGGTGCAAAACCACTCATCAAAGGCCAGGTGAGGCTGGGCTGGGGAAGCAGGAGTCCTTGATCATTGTGGCATCTGCGCTGATGCCCTGCTTTGCACCCAGATGCTTCTAGATACCTGTGTTCAGTTCCCTCGGCTCTCGGTTCCCAGCCTGTGTTCCTGGAAAAGCCCTGGCATAGCAGGGATCCCTCCATCTTTTGACCCTGGGTAGTGCTCAACACCCTGCTCATACTCTCAGTAAAGAGCACAAGTGCTCATGCTCTCAGTAGAGAGTCCAGTGAACTTAGGATGCTTTTGGTCATCTCTGCCACCCATCTTGGGAGGCAGAGAAGGGGTGCAAGTTGCAGTGGAGGGCAAGGATTCATATTCATGTAAGTCCAGAGGCACTTCAGATATATTTCATTCAAATGACAGCCCTTCCCTATCAAGTTTTTAACCGTTTTAACAAATCTCACAAGGTCATCTCTTCTCCCTGAAAGTGTGGAGGAGCAGGGATTATAAGAATCCTCTAGGAAGTATGCTCTGCTCTGAAACACCTCTGAGATTATGTGAGCACTTGTAGGCTTTTTATGCAGTATGGGCAAAACCCACACTGCAGCAACAACTGGCTTAGACCTGCCACCTTTCCCAAGACTTGCCGCTGTTAATTAAACCAGCTTTGTCCATTCACCACACTGTGAGTCCCAGTCTGTGCCTCTAGGCTGTATTAAGCCATGTCTCCCTCTCCTGTGGCAGAAGTACCCTGCTGTGTCAGGTGTAGGACTCAGCAGAGCCAAAAGCTGAACCCAGCATCCTTTGGCTCCATCCCTAAAACTCTCTGGCTCCTCAGCTTGCAGCCCTGGGCAGGAAGCAGTCCACTTAGGCAGCTTGAGCCTCTTTTGCACCCTGAGATAAGCAGTTCTTAAGGAAGACCCCAGTAAAGGTGTGGTTGTGTCTGAGGTCAGACCATGCCCTTTCCTGACAGTGTGGGAGCTGCAATCTAAATTTGAAACCTTTACTGTTTCTGTTTCAGTATGTGATTGCCTGTGATCAGGTGCCATCTCTGCCTGTCGTCACACTAACACTAGGAGGGAAGCCCTACCAACTGACTGGAGAGCAGTATGTCTTCAAGGTGCGTCCAGGCAGCATTTGCAAGCCCTACACTTCTGCACCAGGGCCTAACTTTTGCCTTCTTCAGTCAAATGTCAACTACAACATCCAAAATGCAAGAGCAGCAAAAGCAAGGCTGGAGCTGGCACTTGAGGAAAAAGTCTGAAAGGCTGGGGTGACAGGGTGGTGGCACTGGCTGATGAAGCTAGGCCACCTCACCCAAGTCCTGCAGGTGCAAACCCCCTGCATAATGCTCATGAGGGATAGCAGGGTAGGAGAAAAAGGGCAAGCCATTGCACTGCTTTCTACAAACATTTTGCACTTTCCTGCTGTAAAAAACAAAGCCACAAGGCCAGTCTTGTCATGGCAAAGGCCACTAGGCTGGCATTTAAGCCATCAGAATCAAACTTGCAGGGACAGCCTTGTGCAGAATTTCAACAACTGATCTAATTCAGAGTTGTGTGGGCTGAGAGGCTTATGGGTACATGCAGCATAAGGGAGGGTGGGAATCTGGGTTTGGGGCTGTGAGAGCAGAAAGTTGGGAATTACTTCTGCAAGCTATGGATCTCAGACTGGGAGAGGCTGAAGCTCAACTGGTCGTGGCAGGTATTATTGCTGAGCCTGTGAGGTTGAGGGAATGGGAGGACCTCCTTGGACTGAAGCTGTTACTCTTCTTTCCAGGTTACTGTGTCAGGAGAGACCATCTGCATGAGCGGTTTTTCAGGCCTGGACATCCCACCTCCAGGGGGCCCTCTCTGGATCCTGGGAGATGTCTTCATTGGCCCCTACTACACCGTCTTTGATCGTGATAATGACTCTGTTGGCTTTGCCAAATGCGTCTAAGCGCCTAACCCCACTGCCTCTCCCACACGCACTTACACACATGCACAGGAGCTGTAGAGAAAGATTACCAGGATTAGAAACCCAATGAGTGGAAAGGAAAGAAAAGAAAAAGAAATGGAGCTAAGTTTAAAATTACATGGAAAATAGTCCTTAGTGCCCTGCTAGCTACTTGTTCCCCTCTGTTGCATAGGTGGTGCTGGGAGGACTCTAGCTGACAACTCCAGCTGGAGTGGCCCCTTGCTCTACTCCTAGGTCTTTGTCTTTAAGAATTATTCTCAGAAGTGAACAAGACCCTCTTGTGTCTCCTAGCTCTGGTCTCCTTCCTGAGGGGACAGCTGGCTTGAGACAGTTCTTGGCACCTCTGTTCCTGCAGAGAGGTTGTGCAACTGCTCTTGGGTTTGGGCTTCTAGTCTCGGGGAGAGGGTCAGGGAAGGCTGCCCAGCACATTATTTACTTCTTGCTTTTTCTCTGCTGAAGTGGGTGAGTGAGATGTGGGGGAGAGTCTGTCTTTTTCACCCCTCCACAATGGGTTGAGGCAGCTACCACTCGGTCATTTCTCAATGGATTTGTGCTGGCTTGGTCCTAGGAGAGCATGTCCCAGGCTGGAACAATGGGGGATTGCCTAAGGGTTGAGTTGCAGAGCCCCAGGGCTTTGGTGGTGTGTTTTTGTGTTGCAGTGGCACTAGTGGGAGAGCTGGAGGCATGATGTTGGTGTGCCTGACAAGGCATAGGGAGGCTCCAGCCAGTGGGACTCCAGGGAGTGAGAATATAAAGGGGTCAGGATAGCATTTAATAGAGGTCACATCAGTTCATGGCCAAGAAGGCCTAGCTTTTTTGCTGAGTAAAGTCACGTGACAGGTTCTCTCGAGTTCGGTGAACTTCTTCCAGGTTCCCCAAACCACCAATCTTCCCAGCTTCATCTGTAGCCAGTGAGTTGACAGTAATGTTTCCTAAAGCAATTAAGTGATCTACAAGCTGAAATCATGCTGATAAAATCTGTAGGTGTTTGTCAGCCATGTAAGGCCTTTTGGAAGCATTCACAGTATCTTTAACTTCTCACAACTCAAGAGACAGTTGGCAGAGCCAGCAAGTTTCCCAAGCTGGAGGATGCCATGGCAGATGCTGGACTTGTATTCACTTCCCTGCTGCCCTGTCCTGAAATCCAACTCCCTTTAACACCTTCCTTATCTGCTTTCCACCTTACTAACTCTGGTGAGAGCTGCTCAGGTTCGCTCTGTGTTGCACAGTCCTGCTTCAGAGAGGTTGTAGCTGATTTAGCTGTGCTCACAGGTTGTCCCGCAAAGCCAAGGTCTGCACATGTGGAGCTGCTCACTTCAATGGGCTGATCTCAGTAGGCAAACACTGGTGGAGCTGGGAGGGTGATAAAATGAGGTTTAAGCAGTACTGGAAGGCAGAAGGGAGTCTGCCAAGAACCCCAACCTATGCTGAGGATAAATGACTCTTTGCTTTCCCAGTACATTGGATGAGGTCCTGAAGTTAGGGAGTGGCAGCAGGTAGGGGGCAAACCTGAGGGTGATAAGAAGACCAGATCAGCACCAACTGTGACACAGACCAGACAAAGCAGATGGTAAAATCCTGGCTCCCCAAAATTCTCTGATAATCCTGCCAGCAGGTACCAGAAAGATCCTCAGTCAGTGGATGAATAGATGGTTATGCCCTGTGAAATGCATATATATCATCCCCAGAGTTGAATTTGCCACAATCATCACAGGCGTATGTGGGAGGGAGGTCCCAAGGTGAGCTGTGGGAGGACAGTGAGCACGTAGCCTCACACTTCAGAGGGGTTTGGCCTGAGCAGTGGGGACAGGCCTGGGGGCACTTCTTGTGAATGTATTGTCCCTGCAACTCTGGATGTGATAAATGCTACTCCCAAAGCTTGCTTCTTCCTGCTTGTAGTCTTCACCTACAACCCTGCATCTGGACACCCAAGGACATCTGTTGTAGACTGGCAAGAGAACAGCTTGTTACAAAAAAAAATAAATCAGTAGGTATTCCCAAAATGAGCAGATATTTTAGCACCACTCCGGAGAGACCTGGTTTCACACAAGTTCAAGTGCCCAGAGCTCCTTCAAGTCCCACTGCACTGTTTCCCAGCAGCAGGATTTCTCCAGCACTGTGAGACAGAGACAGCCTCTCAAGTACCCTCTAACCAGACCTGATGCGAAGGGGAAGTCTGACATGGAGCTGGCGGTGGGTTTTGGACATTTTTTGGCATCAGACTTAAGTGGGAGCAGCCCCACAACATGCCATCAGGCTGTGGTTCTGCTTGGTGTGCAATGCCTTATGCCGACCATGTCATAGCCTCTGTGGTAACCCAAGGCTGGGCTGATGCCTGTCCTCAGGCAGGCAGGAGTCTGGGGAAAAAGCACAGCCCGAAATGATGCCCTGAGTGATGTACTTTAGGATAAGCTGGAGGAGCAGGTCATCATAGTCTTCCCTGAATGGATCTCCTCCCCTTTTTCTTTTACTTACATTTTTAAACCAAACTCTTAATGGTGTGACTGGGGTTTTTTAAATCTAATTTGCTGTTGGAATTCCTGTCTCATAGAAAATTGACATGAAAATACAGTATTTCCCCCCTTAGGTCTGAGAGTGGTCTTTCCTCAAGCAGTTTGAGATGCCAGACTCTTTCTTGGTGTGTAGAGACTGTGTGTCCTTGTCCTGTTGAGTCAATATGTCTAGTCACCCACTCGGGTAAACCCATACATGCTTCAGAAGGGCTCCTTCCCTTCTTTCTGAGAAGGAGACATGCAGACATGCTGGTGTTGGTTGGATTTGTCTTTTTTTAGTATATGAACTTGAGCTCTTCATGATGACATAGCAGTGTCACCTGCCTGATCCAACAACACTGGGGTGGCTGGCACTCCCAGCATCTCTCCTAACCTACAGCCTTCTCCTGGGGTCACATCTCCCTGTCTGAGTATTGCCAAGGGTAGTCCTCCTGCAGGATACTCATGCTGTCCCCTGGGCCAGCTAGAGCAAGCTTGTGTTTCGCTTGGGGCATAGAGTGGTCCTGTAGCAGCTAAAGTGGGACTCTAGTTTCTAAATCCAGCCTAAAACCCACTAGGATATGGAGTTTATGCTCCCAAGACCTGGTGATGAGGAGCATGGGCATTTTTTTCAAAATACAGGCTACTGCCTGGCTATGCAATTTTTGGTCCTGGTGCTGCGGTACAGAAGGCAGAGACTCTGATGCAGAATGAAGGCCCCGTGTGCCAGGTAGAAGATAAGAGCTAATCCCTACTTTGAAAAAAAGCATCATCTACATAAGCTAAATGGATGCAGCCACGTCCCATCCCATTTTCTGAGCACAGATCTAAGCACACAGAGAACCTGATGTCCCCACTGGCACATGCTGAACCTCTGTCCCCCAGGATGCCTTAATATCCTGATCAGCTGTTCTCCAATGTTAAAGAGATGGATTTAGCCCAAAAGGGCTGGCTTGGTCCTGAAAACCAGTCATGCAGCACACCGGTCCTCAATAGCTCAGGGGGAGAACAAGTCATCTGCTGCCAAATATTGACGGGAATGCGAGTGCATTGTTCCTGCTGGGGGGACTGTGTGAGCTTTTAATCGTGCTGTGACTACTGAACGTTACGTCTCAATGGGGCAGTCACAGGCTTGCCCCTGAGAAGCCAAGAGCCAGGATTGTCCACCCCTGCTTTTCCAGCAGGGAACAGAGCACACCCCAACCCGTGAGCCACCTGCACCTGGCCCCACGTTATCTTGCCCAGCAAATACCCAAATTTACACCAGCCACCCCATTTACTGCACTGTCTCTGCAGAACTCCATGCACATGACAATTTGATAACTCACTCTATTAAATGTCTCCACTGATGCAAAGAAGATAAAATTTTTCATTATATGTCCCCTTGAGTGGTAGGGTGCTTGGCCCTGACCCTCAGAGCCGTCTTCATGGGTCTGTTCCTTCTTCAACCAACTGTTTAGGTCTTGGCTTCAAGTCCACTCAGACAAGGATCTGCCCAAGGAGAGGGAGGATGAGACCCCTTGTTTATGGAGACAACTTCTTCATTTGGTGGCTCAGCACTTTGTTGCTTTGGGAAACTATTTTTACCCACCATCAATGACGAATAACATTGTTTTGGGGGGGTGGTGGCTTTTTTTTCTTTTTTTCCGCTCTTTCTTGGATTTATTTTTAGGTTCCTTTGGGAGGGAGAAGAAGTGGAGTGCAAATTGAAAGCTTAGAGGACAGGAGACAGAGATCAAGGGAGAGCAGGGAGATGGGATTTAGTTCTCTAAACCTCTGGCCACCTTACTGCTTATGGGGCTTAACAATGCATTGAGGAAATTTATAGGGGGAACAGGAAAGAGCATTCAGGAGGTTATGGGCTTTCTCCTTCAGAGAAATGCAGGGGAAGGTCATGCTAATATTCTTCCAGAGAGCTGGAGTAGGATTTGAGATTGGGAGACTTTCTCATGGGTCTTACAGCACTTGATTGTGCTACAGCCCACCTATCTTCAACACAATTACGAGACAACTGCTTTGGGGCAGGAAACATCTTTCACTTCTGCTCATCCAATGCTTAGCAATGCAGGCCTTGATGCCATAGTAATCCAGGTAATTATTCATGCTCACCCCATCTTTTATTTGAAAGGAAAATGGTCCTAGACCTTATAGTTGAGGGCTTGCATTCATGACCTTAAAAGATTCCCAGAAAATAGGCATGTTAAAATAATGCAGAATGCTGAGGGATTTTTATTCCTTGTGTCTTTTTTAAGCTAGTTCCCTAGTTCTGAAGGGTCATAATGAATGGTTTTTGAACTAGTGATGCTGCATATATGCCATTGTGGTCCACCTTCATAAGCTTCTCAGTGCTCACTTTTAGCATTGAGAAAGATGATGAATTACCAACCCAAAGACCCAAAAGTGCTCTGCCAACCATAGGGTCAGCCTGGCACCTGGAGAAGAGAAAAAGCAGCCATCCAACCTCCCTGACCTTTCAATCCTATTCACACCAGGGAATGCACCCACCTCTCTTGATCCCACATACCCCTACACCACCCTGCTGCCTCCTCTTACCCTCTCTTGCCTCCTCTTCCCCCCTGTTTGACTTTTTTATCTGCTCGCTCTCCATCCCTACTTGTCATTAAGGAGAGGAACAGTCACACCTACGCAACTTTCTCCCGACAAATGCAGGCTCATCCATAGCTCCCACAGCAGACAGCAATGTGCATCCAAGGGGTTTAATTGCTTCTCCCGAGCCTGGGAAGGATGCTCTGCACAACTGCAAGTTGCCCAGGTTTGCCCAAGACCTCCAGAAAAGCTGAGGAGAGCTGACCGTGGCTTTGCCTCTCCTGCAAACATCTTAATCCCACAGCAACATCACTCACCCTGGCTCTGCTTCTGCTCCTTAGCAACTTCTTGGAGAGAGACCTGGGTCTCGTTACAGACAGCTGTAGCACTAATAAAAATCTCTCTTTACTTTGGCAGGGCCCAACATCACTCTGGCTGTGAGAAATCCTAAACCAAAGGGCAACCTGTCCTTTTTTTAACCAGTGCAGGCACCTTCAGACAGATTAAACTGGCCTTCTGCAAACTGGAGCCCCTCCAGCCTGGGAGCGCTGTGGCTGCATGAGAAATCCCCTTGCATCACACCAACCCACGGGGATGAACACGGGGTGGATGCCACTATGCAGGAGCCAAACCTGCCTGAGAACAGCTGAGTGAATTACCATACTTATTTCTTAGCTCAGCACTTTGCGGGCAGGCTTAAGGCATTTCCAGAGGATTTCCCTTCCCCTGCAGGTACTGCTTGCACAAACTTTTGTTTTACCCAGCCTGTTTTCAGTACTCTGGGATTTCTCTGCTCCCCTTCCCCAGCACCCCAGCCAAACTGGATGCTGCCTCAAAGCCACCTGCAGTGGGCCAGGCTCTGCCACTGCAAGGTGACATGGCATGTCCTCATGTCCTCACCCTCTCCATGCAACAGCTGTGTCCTCCCAAATGACCTGCAAGCTGTTCCGATGCAGCACCAGCTGATCTCCAGTATCACATCCCTCAGGGGATGCTACCACGGCACCCCAGAACGGGTTATCATGCAGCTCCCAGGGCTGTTTGCAATGGGAGACAGCAAGCATTTCTCTGATCCTGTGCCAAGCCTGGGCACAGCCAGATTGTGACATCCCCCCCTCCTCCCCTAAAGTAGACACATGCCCTGCGTCCTGCTATCGGGGTGCCTGCCCTGGTGTTTGCTCAGTGCTGGCAGGATTTATTGCCCCACATGCAGGATTTATCTCAATTGCATCTACCTCCCACAGCCAGAGCACTTTTTTCCCCATGGCACTGCATCACTCCCACCTCCCCTCGCCACGCTGCCCCCATCATCCCTAAATGCCCCTGCCATGCTTGCTGGAGGTTTTTCTCCCAGACCCATGGGAGCAAACCCACAACAACACAGGCTGCAGCAAGACCCCACTGCTAAGGACTCTGTGGGTGATGCTGGGAAGAATGGGGCCGAGCATCCCTCCGAGTATGCCAGGGAAGCTGCTTGGCCGGATCTGGGAGATGTCCTTCTCAAGCGAGGTTCGTCCAGGATGCTCCAAGCAGGAGGTGACGTCCCTGTAGCGGGGACACGAGAAGGGACACTAAGGAGCTCTCCTGTGTGAAGCATGTTTGAGGGGAGAAGGGAGGCTGCAGGTTGACCTTCCCAGCCCCTAACTCTGCCTCTCGGGCACCCCTAGCCCATGGGTGCCTCCCCCCCCCAGCTCCCTCCCCTCCTCCCGCAACTCCAGCGCCGAGGAAGCCGAGCCGGAGGCAGCGCTGAGCCGGATATGCAGCGACTCCCCGCATCCCTCCTTGTGAGTATTCCTCGCTCCTCCTGATGTCTTCGGAGGAGACGGATGGACGGACGGACGGGCAGCCAGAGGTGGACTAGCGTCTTATATCTGCAAAGCTGGGGGGTGGGGGGGGCCTTCTTCCCACAGCCCCCTCCCCATCCTCTATCTTCATTCCCTCTTCTCCATCCTCCTCCTCTCCGGTCACGATATTCTCCAAAAAAAAAATATAGGCGGGGGCGAGAGCGAGGAGAGGAAGGGAAGGAGGGGGAATGGAACCTGCTGGCAGGTGGTAGAAATCGGGAAACGCAATCCCATCTGGAATCCCGCAGAGATGAGGACTCAGCCAAAAAAAATAAAAAAATCCAAACTCCAAAAAAACCCCCAACAAACAAACAAAACCAAAAAAGCACAGACTAAAAATCTAGCCACAACCAAACGAAATCCAACAACAACAAAATCCAAACCCGGGCGGGGGGAGGGCGAGGGGCCGGGCTGCTGTGCCGCACCGGGAGACCCGCTCCGCCCGCCGCCCGCAGCCCAGCGACCCGCGCCCATTCCGGCATGGGACAGAAAGCAGAAGGCCCCGACAGACAGATAAGACAGACAGACAGACCGACAGGAGGGCGGGGAGGGCTGCGGGAGGGGGGGCATGCAACGCGGTTAGCCGGCAACTCCCCTGGAGGCCCCCGCCTGGCTTCTCCCAAGTGTTTCTTTCTGCTTTTATTTGTTTCCTTCTTTTTTTAAAATTTAATTTATTTCCCCACTCGTGACTCGGGAACGGGTCACGCAGGACAGCTGGAGCGAAGGAGGAGGGGAAGATGAGGAAGAGGGGGAGGGATGCTGCCTGCTGCCGCCCGCTGCTGCTCGCTCCTCTGCCCCCAGCCGCGGGGCTGGGGCCGCTGGCAGCTCCGTGCCGAGGCAGCGGGTTTTTTGTCCCCGGGCGTAGAGGTACTTCCTCCTCCCCCTCCTGCCTGCCCTCCTCTCCTCCCTCTCTCTGCCCACTTCATCGCTCCTCTCCCCTCTCTTTCCTCTGTGTTCCTGTCCCTCTCTCTCTCCTGCCTTCCCCCTACCTCTCTCCTTTTCCGCTCCTTATCCCCTTCTTCTTCTTTCCCACCTCCCCATCCCCTCACCCCCGTTTTTCACGGGGGGGCTTTTCACTTTGCCAGGGTAGAGTGCGGTGACACCGCAGCAGCCACCACGGAGAGGACACAGGACCCCCCCTTGGGCCCACCGTGCCCCTTCGAGGGGGTGGCCTGGACCCCGAGACCACCCCAGGGCCCCCCACAGGGCTGCTTCACCTGCATCGCCAAGCCCCCAGCTCTCCAGCAAGCCTCGCCCGTCCTGTCTCCCTCTTCCGCCGTCTATCTCATGGAGAGCAAGAGCTGCAAAGGGGACAGCCTGCAGCCCGCGGTCCCGTGCAAGCACTCCGTGGAGAAGAAGACAATGACCAACCCCACCACTGTCATAGAAATCTACCCCGACACCACCGAGGTGAATGACTACTATCTCTGGTCCATTTTCAACTTCGTATACCTCAACTTCTGCTGCCTGGGCTTCATCGCCTTGGCCTATTCACTGAAAGTGAGTACTGAGTGCACAGGGGGGCAAGGGAGGCGTGGAGTGGGGGGGGGGGGGTGGCTGGGGGTTGTGCCTGATGTAAATCACATCTTTGCCACCCAAAAGAGAAGTTGCACTCACTGGGGCTGGGGAGAGCTGAGGTGTGGTTTGGATTTGGGGATATTGCTCTGGGTGGGGATGAGGAGCTTTGACTTGCTCTGGTACCTTTGGAGGCTCCGGCAGCATCGGATAGTCAGGCAGAAGCAGTAAGAAGCAGCCAGCCAGGATCAGATGGTGCCTGGCAAGTTACGGGGGGAAAAAGCTACCAAGGTGCTGGGCAATCCTGCCTATTTCCTTCTTGCCCTCTTCCTAATTATAACACCAGAGCTGGTGGCCAGCTCCTCCATCTCAGACCCTATAAATCCCAAGGGAAGCCCCAGAGACCTGCTAGCATTTTGGGAATGAGCCCTGAGTAGCTGAGGAGGAAGAAGTGCAAGGGGGGCTTTGCACTGTGTTGGGGCTGGGGGGAAGTAGAGCTGTGTTGATGGAGAAGGCAAAGGCACGGAGCACAACCAGTAAAGGGGATGGGACTTCCAGTAGCTGCAATGGAGAACAGCCCAGCAGGGATGATGCCCAGCTAAAAGGCAGCCCCTTGGAAGCCACCAGGAGAGAGGAGCCTGAGCTGCCCTCTCCCTCCCTGCCTGCCAGCCTCAAAACTAGCTGAGTGGATGTGCAGAGAGCCTGGGGCAGCTGGGTGGCCCAGGAGGGAAGCTAGATGATTTGTTTTGGCAGGCAGTGTTTAGAAGAAGGCCAGTGCACAGATGGGCTTCATCACACAAGCAGATCAATTAACCCCATCCAGCTCCCATGAGCTGGACTGTGAGTGCCCAGCACTGCAAGGAGGCTGCTCCGGAGCCTATCAGGGTCTCCAGCAGAAAGGCTCGGGGTCGAGTCTGTGGATCCATGCCCTGGGCTTGCCCAGCACTGGCCCTGTGGTGTCTGCCTCAGTTTCCTCTTCCCCAAGATGGGCAATGGACACCCATCTGCCACCCATGCTGCCTGGGCAAGGCATTTAATAGCTTAAATTATGCCAGGGCTGAGCATCACCAAAAGCAGGACTGATCCAAGGGCAAATCCAGGCAGTGGCAGCCTAACACAATTGGGGAGCAGGGAGTCCCTTAACACCCCCACTCATTTAGCCAGCAAGGGAAGAAACTGTCTTCCTTTTTCTGTTAGTGTGTTGTTGCTGATCAGAATTTGCCTCTAGTGATTAGCATCATTTCCATGCAAGAGGCGCAGTCACAGTGGGCTAAGAAAGGGTTTCACATCTTGGGGACGTGGGATCTGGGTAGATGTAGTCCCTCCACTGCAGCCAGCAGTGGGGGCAGGACAGCCTGAAGACTGGGCTGACCCATCCCCACAGGACAGGACAGAGTAGGGTCTGCCACCTACAAGCCCTTTAAAGACTGGACCCTTCACTGTCCTTGATATGAAGTGGAAGGGAGGGCAAAGCCCAAAGTAACCTGGGGCCGGGACCAGAGCCTGATGCTGAGGCAAAGGTGTGGGCTCAGCATCCAGATGCAAAGGTCTAGAGGACATAAACTCCAGTGTGAAAAAACAGAAGTGGTGCTGAGGGAAAGCAAATGGGCAAATATGTCCATATCAGGGAAAGGAAAATAGAAGGTGGCTGTCAAAAACCAGCCTGGGCTTTTGGACTGCAGGAGCAGTAGCTGATCAGTTGTAATGGTGGTACCCAAACAGACCCAGAGCAGAGCAGGTAGAAATAATTCTGCTCTGGTCTTGGATCTCCCCAGTGGCTGTGACTCTGTGGTAGGAGTGAAATCGAAACAAAATGTTCCTCAGAGGCACAGGACAGAGCTAGCAAGTGGCTGAAGGGATGGCAAATGCTCTCATGGGCTGCTGCTGGGATGGGTGGTGGGAGGCAATGGGAATGCTGGGACAGTAGCAGAAGATCTGTTCTCAGGAAGACCACTGGAATGTTGAAAAAGATCGGATCTTTCCTCACTCATATCTACTGCAGAGATCTTCACAACTTCCCAGCCAGGCTGGATGTTAGGGTCATTTTTCCAGAAGCCTATATTGTTTCCATCTCTTTAACAGTCCATCAGGTTTTTCCCCAGAAGATCAGAGAAAGCACTAGCAAGGAATACCCTGGGGACAGATGTAGCTTTAAACAGACTTCTCTCATTCCTCTGGAATTCAATGTAAAGACAATGTAGTAGCAGATAACTGAAGTTCCAGCCTTTCCAGGGTATATGTGCTCTGTAAAGACCAAGTAAGGTGCTCTGGGAGTGAAAGGAAGGAAGAAGCACCTTTCCCTCCCTAAGCCCATTCTGGGATTTCTGATGGCAGAACCCTTGGCCAGTGGAGCACAGGTTTCCTGGCTGAAGGGCCATCAGGGTGCTGGTGGCATTAAACTGTTTCCAGGTTACAGTTTTCCCATTTTCTTTAAATAACTGAAACAACTAGCAACCTAAAAAATCATCATTTTCTTTATCAGAAATATCATTTTCAGTACTCTGCCATAAACATCACCTGCTTTTGCCACATTCATACTGTTAATAAAGCAGTAGCTCCTTCATGCCCCAAGTCCATGAGATGTTTCGTTATGGACCTTTGCATATCCTAGTATTTTCACCAGTTTCAGAAGCACAGTGCCCACACTAGAAGCCAGATGTATGGTTAAGTACAACTTGAATATTACCATAAAGCTGTCTTCTTCCTCATTGTCACTGGTTTTGGCCACAGCTGGGGAAACCATATCTTTGTGTCTGCCTGCAGCTGAGCTGCAGCCTTCTAGATTTCTTTCTGCAGGGCAATTCTATTTCACGGTGACCACCACTTACTAAAAAATTCCAAAACCCCACCCCAGCACCAAAGAACTTACGCTGTTATTCAAGTAAATACATTAAGTCAGGTGAGGGCAAGGACTATGACATCCAAGCCAAGTACTCTGTGACAGACACACCAGCTGGGCACTCTGAAGAACAGTGACAGCATGCCTTATCCTTATTTACACCCATAGTGGGCCAGATCCTCAGCAGATACAGCTTGCTGAGCTGCAACGGAGTCACACTAACTCACATATCCCTCCAGGGGATATTTCTAGCATCTCAAGATTCTCAAGGTCAGCCTCCCAGATTGAAAGCAAAGCGCTCACATATAAGCATGCAGTGGTGCTGGGAAAGAAGAGATAACAGCAGGACCAGGGAAGTTAGAAACACTAAAATAACCTTAACCTTAGCCCAGCACAGAAGGGAGGGTCACTCCAATGGCAACTCTTTGTAGTCAGTTGGTTTTCATCAGGAGCAAATGCTCTGGCCTGATATCCCGCAGCTCCCTCCTCTCCTCTTTCGCAGCTCCAAGCAGTAACAAATGATGCATCAGCACCTGGTGGCAAGAGAACTCACTTCAGTTGTTAGGAGGTCTGTCTCTGGAGACCACCAGGGTAAGCCAAGTCCCTCTCAGTACCCATTACACCACGAGGTGGTAGATCAGAGGAGCTGGGATCTGAGACCAGCTGTGGTATGGATGCCGCGTTGTGTTGAACAGAGAGAGATGGCAAGAAGCCCTGCTGGTTTTTTAAACCCCAACAGCAGCACACAGGGTTACTCACAGAGTTTTCCTGCCTCTCGAGGGCACTGAAATTTGGGGTGTGATAGCACTCCAGAAGAGCTGAGCTCTCCTGCCCTCTCTCTGCCTGGCACTTAGCATGTGGCTCTGGGCACAGCTGTTTACCTTCCCCTCTTGCTGTGTGTTGACCTTCCCCATTTTGAGTGGAAGCTGACTAGCACAAATCTGTAGATATTTATTAACCCCAAGAAGCAGAGAGGCTGTGGCACTCAACTTCTAAAGCAGCCCCAGGCACCTCTTGCTAGAGATGCTGAGGAGCAGCATACCGAAGCAGAGCCAGAGAAAAAGCCACAGCAGAGGCAAGGGCAGAGGCTGCTGAAGCACACCGTGGGAAAGAGCTAAGGCGTCGGTCACAAGTGCGAGCTGGTGTCAGACCGGAGTGGCTGCTGGGAGTACTGGGAGAGGGCTGGGCACAGAAATGAGGGCAGCAGCACGCCCCGGGGACAGGAGGAGCAGGAGGTGAGGAGCAAGGGAGAGCTCCTGGGGCCCAGAGGCACTGGGCCCACAAAAGCAAGCAAACAGCTCAGCGGTGGGAGGTTGCAGAGCTCGGTGCACCGGCCACGCCGGTCTGCTGGAGAAACTCCTGCCTGCCTGCCTAACAGATGGCAGCCAGGGCTTGCTGCAGCAGAGAGCAGCCTCTCGCAGCCACTGAGCAGTTACCGGGCAGGAAGAGGTAGGAGGCATTTGCTCTGTGCAGGGTTTGCCTCCACCACTGAGAAGAGGGAAGTGCATGAGAGCTTAAAAGAATCTGCCAGGAGCAGCAGGTGGGATTTCTGGCCCAAATCCAGCATCCCCGGAGCTCTGGCTGCAGGGACCTCCATGCTACTCACGGGTGAGTGAGGAGGTGCTGGCTGCCCAGGGGTTTTCGGAAGGATGCTGAACCTACTGAATAATTTTGAAAGTGAGTCATCCTGTACACGCAACTGACACAAAAATGTGTGGGGGCTCCTAGGCTGCCAGCTTGCTGCCTTCCCAGAGGTCATCTTTGCTGCTGGGAGCACCAGCCAAGCACGCCACAGAGCCATGCACAGTTTGTGACCATCCTGTCCTCACTCCCAGAAGGATGCTCTGAAGCTGCTTAGCTCTCAGCAGTGAGGTGATGGATGGATGGCCCTGGCTTCAGCTGCAGGCTCCCAGAAGCAGGGTGTACCAGAGGCCCACAGCACGGCACAGGATTCAATACAAGGAGGAAAACAGAGCTGTCATTCTTGCCTATGTGCCTGGCTAAATGCCTGCCAGCATCAGCTCCTGTGGGCCTCATGCCAATAGCAGACTCCCTCCACACGGGCCAGGATTAATCAAGAGCAGGGAGTGCTTGTGCAGAGAGGTCCCCACTGATGTGATGGAGGAGGGGACATTGTTTGAAGGTCTGAGACATGGATCAGTGGGAATGAGGGGTTCAGCAATCCTTCCTCATATCCAGCAAGTCGCAGAAGGCTTTCAGGACAGACCCATGGGTAAGCACTGCAGGAGGGAGAGAGAAAATGTCACCAAGAGGCAATCTGAATCCATCACAGAGTCTTTTTAGAAAGGTCCTGGTTGATAAAAGCCTGTTAATATTTCCAGGTAGGACTTCAGGGCTGGTTTTTGCAGCCTGACATTGACCTTTAGTGTCCAGCTGGCAGGGCAGGTGGGCTGCCAGGGGCCTGGTGGGCTGCTGGGGCATGGGGCCCTGCTGCCTGCAACCCTCTGGCCTTACATGGGGCAGTGAAGCAGGCACTGCCACACCGTGCCAGCCCACTCAGTTATGGCAAAGGGAAGAGTGGCAATTTTTCCTGATCTTTTCTTCCCACATCTTTGGGGTGGAGCTGCCTGGGTCTGCTGAGTGCCAGTTCACACGGTGGTCTGGGGATGGGGAGAGATGGAACCTGACTATTCATCTGCTGGGCTCAACCTGCAGAGCTGCTGCTGGCAGGCAGTGCCATCCACTGCCTGGCTGTGCCATCACTGCCTGCTAGTGGCACTACCTGGTTGTGCAATTCACTGCTTCATAGTGCTATTCGTGCCTGCTAGTGGCATTGCAGCCTTGCAGTGCCATCTGCTGCCTGGTAGTGCCATCGCTGCCTAGCTGTGCCACCCATTGCCTGCTGGTGCCACCCACTGCCTGCTGGTGCCACCCACTGCCTGCTGGTGCCACCCACTGCCTAGCTGTGCCATCGCTGCCTGACAGTCAGTGCCTGGCAGCCTGGAGGAGGTAGAGGTGAGCCCATGGACATGCACAATCCTTACCCACTGCAGAGCTGTCCCTAGGCAAGCCCATGGAAGTTCCAGCCTGCAGGAAAATGGAGAGAGCAGACCACACTGTCAAGGACTGAAAACTGCCAAGGGCAGAGATGCTACACAAGCCGCATAAGACCTGCAAAAGGAACTCATTAACCTAGGACTGCTTAATATGCTGGAGGCTCATACACAGCCCTGGAGCTGCAGTAGGATGCTGTGCCAGGTCTTGCCCACTCAGTCCCTCAGTGCAGACAGAGGCACAGGGATGCACACCAAAACCACAGCCAGCCACCTCACTCATGGGCTGGGCGAGCCGAAGCCCAGGGCCAGGGGGCTGCAATATGGTGGGGAGGATGCCTTAGTGCCCACATGCATGGGGTGCAAGGCAGCACCTCAGTTGCCTTTTGCATTCCTCAGGCTCAAAATGGCACTGCCTCACTCCAGGAGCCCCAGGAAACCTGGTTTGCCTGGTTGGTAACAGCAACAGGTCACTCTTCCAGGTCTTCTCAACTCCCAGGGGTTTCCAGCCCACAGACATTACAATGCTTGGCTTCACAAGCTCAGCTCATAGCAGAGCTGAGGTGCAAACCTGACCTTGGGGAGTTTTAAGGCACCCCAAGTGTTCATATGCAAAGAGGCACAGCCCAGCCCTTGTCTGCTGCACAGGTACCCCACAGTATGGGTGTTGCTTGAAACAAGTTATGTCCTTTTTATATCTCTCAATTTGTTTTTTAAATTTCTTTTTTTGGTCTCAGGTCCGGGATAAGAAACTCCTCAATGACTTAAATGGAGCAGTTGAAGATGCCAAGACAGCCCGACTTTTTAACATCACCAGCTCAGCCCTTGCCACCTTCTGTATCATCCTTATCTTCATCTTCCTGCGATACCCCCTCACTGACTACTAGAGTGAGGCCAACAGCAGTGGCCGCTGCCAAAATGCCTCTATGCCAGAAGTGTCTGCAGTTGTTTCTTGTAGCAAGAACTCAAAAATACCCAACGTTCCACCTTGATTGCAAAAAAACCCAACAAACAAACCCAAAACAAAACAACAAAAGCCAATCAAATACATAAATAGAAATTGAATGAGTTGACCAGCCCAGCTGAGCATACCCTTCCTGCCCCCAAACAGTTTGTGGACTGCTGTAGAAAGGGTCTTGCTCTCACATGTGCACAGGGAGAAAACCAGACTAAGAAATATTTATATTGTGTCCAACAAGCTGTGTGACATGAGCGTGCAAAGCTGAGAGTGATGCGCTCCTGGCAGCAGAAAGCTGAGCTCTGGGGAGCAGCTGGGTTCTGCCAAGCAGGAGGTGCATGTTGTGATGGATGGTGACCACAGCAGGGCTGGCTCACAACATATCAGACATGTTCAGACCACCCATCACCCTTGAAGTACAGGGATTTCTTTTTCTTTTCCTCTCTTGAGTTTAATCTACTGGTTCAAATCCCTGGAGAGCTCAGGGTGCTAGGAAGTTCATGCTAGGGAGCCCCAAAGCCTCCAGAGAAACCCCAAAGCATTAAATGGCAGGTTTCTCCTCAGGATTTCCTGGCAATGCTGAGAAGGAAGGCACCTTCTGGAGAGCTTGCCTAAGCCCCCTAAACCGAGTGCTACTGTATTTCCGTAAACGGTCAATAAAGATACCTCTAATACCTGATGCTGCTGGGTTGATTCCTTCCTTAGGACGGTTGGGCTCCTGGTCCCTACAGGCTGGCAAGAGAAAAAGCTAATGTCACCAGCAGCTTCTTGGGAGAGATTTAATGCAGGAGTGAGGGATGCTGCTGTGGGTTGGAACCGCACACAGCCATCAAAGAGGGCTCAGATCCAGATTTAAGAGCTGAGACCTCAGCAACTCCTGTGAATGGCTGATCAATTGCAAGCAAGCAAATGCAGCTGAGTGGGCAGGTCCCCCCTCCCCTACTAGGACCACTGTTGAAGACAGGAATAAACCACCGCAGTCTGAACCTGCTGCTACCACAGCGCTTCCCAGGGTTATTACAGAGAGAATCTGGAGACACCTCACGTTTGCCACTGATCAAGGTGGGAGCTTAAAGCCCAACAGTTGCCTGCAGCTGCCTGCAGCACTGCAAATCAACACACCTTGACTTGAAAACACCACAAATTAATGGCAAGACCAGGACTAAAATACAGCTTTTCAGCTCCTCTGACCCATCATCTCATATGTTGCAGCTGCCTCAGGAATGATGCAACAGCATCCACCTTTGTGCCCACCATGAAAGGAAAAGTGCAGCAAGAGATGGGGAATGCAGACAGGTCACTGTGGGATGCTTCATCCTCTCTGGAGTGTGTGGTAAAATCAACGTGCTGTCTCTGGGCTGTGCTCAGTGAGGACTGTGCCATAGTGAGCCATGGGGACAGACCATGAGGATGCTTCCCTGAAAGCCTCATGAGATGTCACCCCTTCCTACCCAGGTCTCTACATCTTAACCCCAGCCTGGGCTTCATTTATGGGAGAAGCTATAGACAGAAGGATCTGCATTCCTACCTGTTCCCCAATTTCTGAAGGGCATTTCCATACTAGACCAGATCAGAGATCTATTAAGTTTCTGCCAACACTGCAGTATATGGTGCCCTAGGAAGTATCTTAGCCATTAACAGGTCTATGGTCACTTATCCAGAGGTGAAGACTCTTCCCGGCCTCTCTTGATTACTTCTTGCTCCTTTCTCTGAAGCAAGATCTTAGGGGTTGTAGTCATTGGCATTTTCATCCCAACATATCTAGGATCTGTATTCAGTCCTCGTCCCTGACAGAGGAAGGAGGTGGCATGTCACAATGGCAGTGCCTCCAAAGAAGGTGCAGCCAAAATTATTCACGTTGCAGCCACCCTAAGCTGTCACCTGATAATTGGAGCAAATTAAAGCCCTCTGGGACTGTGCTAGTTTAGGCAAGACCCTGACTAGTCACCCCAAAGTCCTCTGAGGGTTAGGAGGAGCTCACAGGTGAGGTTGCATCACCATTTTCTTCCCTTTGTACCTTCACTGACCTCATTTTGTCCATTGCAAATTTGGCTTGATATCCTTCACCATCCAGGTGCCCATTGTACCTCTCAAGCTTTTCAGCGCAAACACAAGCCTAGTTATCCCCCTGGCTTAGGGGATAACTCACACAGGGTGACCCCCGCTTGCAGTGCCAGGAGCTCAAAGCCACAGGTTTAGGTCACTGTGGGACCAACGTGTCTGATACCTCTCACAATAACAAGTCTGTTTCTCTCTGTGAGCTGGGACTCCCTGGAGCCACGTTGCAAGTGCTTTTGCAGTCAGAGAATCCCTGACTCTACGAAGTCTTGCTGGGATGGTGTGGCCATCCCCATCTCTTGTGCCATGCAGGAGAGAGACACTTTGCTTGACATGCAGGCATGGGGCTGCTCAGATAAACACAGAGCTGGCACAAAATTGGAAGTGACCCAAAGCCAGCCTTTCCTACATTTAACAAGTGTGACAAATGAGTTACCATCATCCCTTCCCCTGATGGACTGTCTTATCTGTAGGAAAATGGATGCTGGTTTCATGAACCAGGGGGAATATAGAAATGACTCTGCAGCATTTTTGTATGCATAAACTGTGAGGGATGGAGAGGGTGGGCTATTATTAGTAACCATCATATTTATTATTTGCTGCCCACATTGTAGGAGGTGTGAATGCTGAAATTGCTGTGCTGCAGCAGGACAGAGGTCCACTCAGACATGCCTCGGACAAGAACAGGATAGGAAAGGAGGATGCAGTAATGAAGATGGGATGATCAACCACAAGCAGATGCTCAGAACCACCACAGTCCTCTCCTCTGCTCCACTTGTAGCTCTGGGCTGGGAGCAGCAAAGCCCCAGTGCTCTCCCCCTCCTCTCTCTTAGTGTTCCCCCTTTCATTTTAATGGAGCCTCTCCAAACTCATAGCAGTAGGAAAGCACCCCCCCAAAATGAGGAAAATCAGAGGGGAACATAGATTTCCAAGCTTGCTTAGGGGAAAAAAAAAAAAAAAAAAGAAAAAAAAAAGAGTAATTTTTTCATGCAGAGGTCTTCCAAGCACAACAGCAACGAGGTGCTTAGCTTTCCTCTCATCTTGCCAGTGCTAGGGAGCCCCAAACTGAGATGGCAAAACTGTATCCCCACATACTGGCAGGCAGGTACAACCCAGATTGCACTGATTGTGGTGTTAAGAGAAAAAACTTTTTCATTTTGAGGGAACAAACAAAAGCAAAGCAGCAGCCAAATCCAACAGGTCCTGTAATTCCTTTATTTTCTTTTTTTTTTTTCTTTTTTTTTTAATTTTGCAAGAAAATTCTGGAAGTTCAGGTTTTGCCAAGGCTGACATCCGATGCAGCAGAAGGCAGGCTTTCGAGAGCTGCTTCTCTGCCTTTTCACTTCTGCCACTCACAACATCACGCCACGCTCTCCGAATCGCACCTTTTTTGGCTGCGAAGCCGCAGTCTCTGTTGCACTCGGCTGCGGGAAGGGAAACGGAGAGGAGGGGGAGGAAGAGCAACAGCAGAATGCTGCTTGAGAAGCATCTTTGGAGATGGGGAAGAACTGATGGTCATGTTGTCATGTAGAGATTTAATTGTATTCCTTCAGGAAACTGAGCTTGACAGCTTGATGAGGATTTCTTTTTGCGTTTTCTTTAGCTCGACGGGAGAAATGGGTAAGGAGGGGAGTGACTGTTCACTTTTAGCAGACATCGTGAGATTGCGCCTAAAATATTGCTGCAGGTTTTGTGTCCCTGCGGTACCCCTCAGGGTACCCGCTGAGGGGTGCGCTTGCCCGGGGAGGAGATGCTGCGGGAAGAGGGCTCCTTCACCCAGCCATGAAATGGCTTCGGGGGAACCCGCACGGCAGCCCCAGCACCCGGGAGGAGGTCACGGAGGAAGGAGGCGGCTTCCCGAGCAGAGCCGGAGCCGCCTGCGGGGAGCGGTGCTGCGGGCGGCAGGCAGAGGGCCCCCCGACACCGCCGCACCGCAGCGCCAGCCCGTCCCCGCGGCCGCCGGGGGGGCCAGAAGGCTCCGGGCCCGCTGCCCCTTGCGGGGAGCCGCGGTTCATCCCCGGCCATCGCCTGCAGCCGACACGCTCCCCACGAGCTCCAGCGCCGGGGAGATGCGAGCACCCGCGCAGGGCAAGCGCTGGCTTGGGCAAGAGGCAGGTGAGGGGTGAGGGTGGCTCCTGCACCCCAAAACCAGGCAGGAGCAGGTGGGGGCGAGATCACAACCCCGGGTTCCCACAGGGACGTGCCCCTTGGCCGGTCAGCACCGTGCGTCACACCAGGGCCCGGGCACTGTCACACGTTCCCCCCCAAGCTGGCAGGGAGAGGTGGCCGGGGGCCAAGCAGCGCAGGGGCAGGAGGCAGGAGGCAGGAGGCAGGTCTACGTGCCAGCAAACCCTGCGCACCTGCGCAAGCCTCAGCGCTCACCAGTGGCCCTGCCCCAGCTGCCACGCAGGGCTTGATGATGCAACCCCTGCACAAATGCCACTGAGCCGGTTTGCAGACAGTGCTGCATTGAATCCCAGCTGAGGTGAACTGATTTTGGGGTTTGGCTGGTAAACATGACCTTGCACCTCCCCTATGTCTAGGGGCTGGCAGTAATAAACATGTCGAGCTGGAGCTAATGCAGGTAATGACCTTCCAGCCCAGCACCAGCATCTACTGGTTCCCATGCCAGGGGTGAGCTGCCAGGCATGGAGGTAAAACACAGTGAGTTAGAGCTGAAGCCGCCCTCAGTCTGGATACTCAACAGTCAGAGATGCAAATAGCAAATCTCTGTTCTGTGGGGTGTGTTAGCCACTAGCCACCAGTGAAATCCAACATTGAGCTGTAGCATCATAACCCTGCTTCCCGAGCCCTCCACGGGCCAAGAGGTAGTGTCACGCTGCCAGCAAGTAGCAGCTCTGGCTTCTGTTCTCAGCCATGTACTGATGCTCTGGATGATCTTACCAAAGTACCTTCATGTCTGTATTTTCCCCTCCAATATGGTCTCATTGGCTGTTGGATTCTCAGAGGAGGAACTGCAGCCTTGCTTAGAGCCACCAGATCCTGGGCTTGCTTGGGACCTTGGCACCATGGGCTTCGTGCAACCGGTGCAATTGCAGCAATGCTCAGACATGGTTGGCTGATACAAAGGAAGAGCAGGGTGCTGGTAGACCTGCCTCTTCCCTCCTTTCCATCCCTGGACGCTGGCAGGTCTATGCAGGATATGTGTGGCAGGTTGGATAGTGAAAAGCACCCAGATCTGCAGGCAGACTATGGCACTGTGCAGCCCTGCTGGGGGTAGGAGAGGCAGGCACAGATGGCAGCAGATGCTCTCATCAGTGAAAATGATTGAAGCAAAACACAAAACAAAAAAACCTAGCAACTGGTGAGCAGCCTAACAAAAAAACAGCACAGGGCTAGGGGAAAAGGGTCTAGATCTGAGAGAACCTTGCAAGGATGCTATCACCATGCTGCCTTCTGTCCTGGGGTAATGTTTTTTCCTTTCCTAACTCACTTAAGGAAAAGAAAGACCATGCCTTGTACCAGAGCACTGGGCAGTGATTATTTTTCAAGACTCGGGTATACTGAAATGAAATCACTTAGTGTCTCTCCCCTTCCCCTGTCCCTGTTCTCTCTCTCCTCCCCCTCCCACTGCCTTCAGAGGAGTAAATGTGACCCCAAATGGCTTCTAGGCACACCAAAGCCACTCACCTACCCTCGCTGCTCAGGGAAAACCCACATGTATGCCAACGTGGCACACTGTTTCAGCACTGGGGGCAAAGGAGCAGGCATGCTTCCTGCACCTGAGAAGTGTTACTGCAAAGCTCTGCAGGGCTTAGCTGCTGCCACTGGCCTCAGCTCCTCCGGCGTGATCACTTTGTGCCAGTGCAAAGGTCCTGCTCTTCCGCCCCTCCCATCCCCTGACTTTGACCCATAGTGCCAGTGCTCAGAAACCATGCCCCACATTTGGCACATCTCCACACTCCTGCCTATCTTTTCTCAGACGTGTCTCGGGTTGAGGGAGCCAGAGTGAATATATTAAATGTAGGATGTTTTTTTTCCCTTTGGCAGGAGTGCCTTGCACAGCCAGAGCCACAGAATGAATGCCTCTGCAGCATGCGCTGAACTGAATGGCACAGCACGTAGCCCTCCAGCCTGCTACTTCTGCAATTAATTGCTCGGTGGCTGCTTTTGCAACATGCGCACGCAGCTCTGCACCTGGCAAATGCTGAGCTACACTGTGCACGGTCAGGTATTTCTGTGGGAAAATAGAGACAGATCCAGGACAGACCCTGTGTGAGAAACACAGCTGCCTGGTGATGCTGCAAGTGCCTTTGGACTACTCAAGCACGTTGATTCTCTTCACTAATGGAGTGACACCATTTTGGGCTTTGCAGGAGGAAGGGTCATGCTTGGATTCTCTCTGTATCTGCTGGGCTCCATTTCAGCCATAGGGAGGGGGAGCTGGACACCTGGACCCCAGGGAGTACATGGGCAGTAGCTGAAGAGGGTGTGGTATGCACAGTTCACCACAGTCAATATGTTTCTTTACAAAATGGGGCAATACAGAGCCTGGCAAACACTTTGCTCCAGAACCTTGCAGTGGCCCCTCTCCTGGACATCACAGCCAGTGTGACAGGCATGCTCATGACAGAAAAAAACATGCCTGGTGGAAGTGGAGCAATGTCAGCACAAGGGCAAACTCTTGTTTCAGCCATCAGCACAGTTTTGAGGTGCCAGTACCCCCTATGGTGGGAAGACAGTGTCCCGTGCCACAGCCGGCTCGAGGCTGGCTTAGCTGGTGGTGCAAGGAACTGCATCTGAACATCAGCTAAGGTTAAAATAAATTATTCAGCCACTTAAAGTAATTGCAGGTTGACAAAAGGCCTCTGTTTTTTGATGGATAAGAAAGTTGGTTTGGTAGCAATTTCTTTTTCCTAGTTTTAGGGAAATGGTTCCAATCTTAATCCCTATAGGATGCAGGAGGCTTTGCTGCACTCTTCTGCACTTGCCCCATCATGACAAATAGGGAGCCTGGTAAACATTTTAGCAAGAACTATTAAATGTACAAACATAACTTTGATTCGACACATATAGCTGGGATGCTATCCATCTTTGGATGTGCCTGGAATCGGGGAAAGGAGAAAAAACAGAGTGGGGCGAATTCTTTTTTAAGCACTTTAACTGAAATAAAGCACATCCCCTTAGCAATAAGCAACTTGCTGCATAATTTTTGCTCAGCTTATGGTGGTTGTGATGGGGAGGTGGGAGGCCAGCCCTGGGGCTGAGACAATAGATTCACATCTGGTAGATGGGAGCTTAGAGTGTGTAAGGCTGCTTTGTTCTGCCTGCCTGACCATAACAGCATTGCCCAGACTCTCCCTGCTTAATTTTCCCTGGGGGAAAATAGGGATGCTGTTTGCCTGGTCAGTGTGCTCGAGCCACCCAGAGCCTCAGGTGTGCTCACAGCACTGCCCTCACTCAGGCTGTCTGCCCTCTCCCATGTAGTCATGACTCCACACCTGAATGCCAGAATTTCAAGTTGAACAGGATTGGGATCTAAATGGGGCTAGCCCTGGCTTCGGGAGGCAGGTGACGTTTTGCAAGACTCCATCACTGCCTGCTCTTGGCCCTTGCGATCCCAGGAGCAGCTTAACAGCAGTGAATCATTTGTTTTGGTTTCTCCCCATGAAGCGTTTGGCTGCAGTGCCTTGCACAGAAGCAGTGGGTGTGGGAGAGATGCACAGCTTCTGAGCTGGAGCTTCTCCCACTGGGCACAAGAACCAGAACCTTACTGGTCCCCAGCCCCACTGGAGCACCTCCTTCTGTTTGCTGCCATTAGGGATTTTATATGGGTCAAATCTCCTGTGTTTCCATCACCCAGGAATGCATTAGGGTCTGTGGGGTGGCTGAGGAGAGGTTGCCAGAGATGAAGGCTCAAGAGGAAGCTCAGCTCAGCCTCTTGATGGAATGAACAGCCCAAGGCAGCTGTCCGGCAGGTCCTTGGGACACCCCATGCTCTGCCCCTTCCTCACCACCTCCTCCCCCTCACTTAGTGGCAGCCCAGCATCCTTCTCCCATCTCCTTCCTCACACTCCTCCCTTGCACTGTGCCACTGGCCAGCCAGGGAGTGATCTTCCCAACAGCCAATCAGGGATGCTTCTCTGGCAGCGTCATGCCAGGCCCAGAGTGGGAAACACTGATTTAACACAGGTTTGGAAAAAAACTTGAAAACCTCTTCCTTCAGCAGGCTTTGCTAGCTCATAGCTCTCTGCCTAGATAATAGATTTTACAAGGAAGATTTGGGATTTTCAAACTTGTTCATTTCCCCTTCGTTTTTTTCTATTTTACCCCTGAAAAAATGGGTGTTGGGCAGAGTCAGAAACAGCCCTAAGCTGAAGCAAGAGAAGTCTTTCTCAGTTTCTCCTCAGCCAGGGCACCCTGCATGGATGTGAGAAGGGAGCTGAGCAGGAAAACTACCAGGAAAGGCAGAATGGAAGAAAGACCCTGGCTTTATTCCAGCCATGCTGGGCACAGTCCTGCTTCAGCTCTCACCAGAATGAGTGCTCCAGAGCCACTAGAGAAGCAAGCATCCTAGCCCAGTATCTTGCCACTGATTATGGTGAATGGGCCTTGCTGCTTAGGTAGAGTAGCCCTGGTTTTGCTAAAGTTTCACTGCTGACAGCTTTGGATGAGCTGATTTTCTGTGGTAGGAGAACGGTATGAACTCGACGCTGCTTTTGCAATAGAGTGAGATTTTTTAGCAATCCATGGTTTTATACCTCTGGTATTCTATGAGAAATGACATTTCTAGGAAAGATTTTGCCACCAGTAACTGTGGGAGCTTGTCACCCTTCTTGAGCAAGCTGCCAGCTTTGTGTCCGGAGAGATGAAAGCTAATTTTAAAACATCCAGCGTAAATACTGACAGGGAGAAAGGTTGCCTTGGTTTCCTAAGCACCAGCAAAACCTAAGCTTCTATACTCTAATCTGTCCCTAAGATGGAGCAGTCAGAGCAGGGCCAAGGACAGTGAAAAGCCTCTGCTGCATCAGCCAACCAGCACAGCTCTTTAGTGCCACGGCCGCAGGATGGAGATAAGCCCACCCCATCCAGCCAGGAGCCAACCGGCAGCTCCCCCTGAGCCCCCAGCTTTTGGGCCACTCTTTGCTATGCTGCCTGCTGAGCCCACACTGCATTTACATCTTTCCTTCCTCAGCTTGGGTTCTTGAGAACAAGTGGGGCTGTCCTGACAGCCACCCTGCTGCAGGGTAGGCAGAGCTGGCAGGTGAAATGCAGGCAGGGTGCACTGACAGGCAGGAGGGGTGGTCCTGCCTGCAGGAGAAGCTCCAGGCTCAGCCTGCATCAGGCCAGAAGAGCAGCCTGCAAACCACCTATGAACCAGAAATACACGAAAGCACATGTTTTTGCCGGGAGCAGCGCGGCGCTAGAGGTGTTCCTTGGGAACCTCAGAGGCCAGGACAGTCACCCCCAAAAGGGCCCTGTGCTACTTGGGGCACTCTTTCCGCAGGGTAACCCGTCTCCTTGCGAGAGGGAACCCTCACCCAAATTCACCAGGCGTGGGAGCCCCCCAGGCAGCCCAGCAGTGAGGCAGGGCCGGCGCAGCGCGGTAGAACGCGCAGGCAGCGCGGGCACCACCAGGGCGGCAAGCGGAGCTGCGCGGGGCCGCACAAATCCCGCGGACTTCCTCACGCCCGGCCAGGGATGGGACGGGACGGGACGGGACGGGATGGGATGGGATGGGATGGGATGGGATGGGATAGGATGGGATAGGATGGGAGCGGGGGGGAGCAGCTCCCCCTCCCTCCGCCTCGCTCCGCGCCCGCGGGGCTGACGTCACCCTGCCCCGCGCCGCCCGCGCTGATTGGCTGCGGGTGACGTCAGCGCTGTATTCCTGCCCCCCGCCCCCCCGCCGTTCCCGAGGCATGACCTCATCGCCGGCGCATTCCCGGCGGCGCGCGGAGCGGCGCGGAGCAGCGCGGAGCGGGCTCCCCCCTCCCCCCCCCGCCCGCCGCGGCATGCGGGCCCTGCGGCGCCGGCAGCGGCCGCGCCAGCGGACAGCCCGCGGAACGGCCGGGCCGCCCGCGCCCGCCGCGCCGGGTCAGTGCATCCCCTCTCCGTGCCTGTACATGCCGGGGCCGTGCGCCCCGCTGCGGGGGAGGGGGGGGGAACGGGCGCGGGGGGGGTGGGCGGTGCGGGGCAGCGCGCCCGCATGTGCGGAGCGGAACCGGCATCGCGGCCAGCGCCCGTGGACAGCGCGAAAACGTGTACCTGTATGTGTACGTGTGCACGCAGGTATAGGGCTTTGGGTTTTTAAGGGGGACTGGAGTTATTCAGGTGCAAGGAAAAAAAATGGGGTTGGGGGGCGGGGAGGACCCTGGAGGGCGAGGGGAGCAGCCCCGCAGCGGGCTGCGCCGCGGGGATGGGAGGGGGACTGGCGCTCCGCGGCCGCGCATGTCGGGGGCGCTGCGCTGGTTCCCGGGGTTGTGAGCGGGGTGCAGATCCCCCCCTGCCTTCGCGGTGCGCGCTTGCCGGGCGGTGGTGGTGCAGGTGAGTAAGGGGTTTGGGAATCTCCCGGGAATGCCCGCTGTCCTGCTGGGCCAGAGGTCGAGTATGGAGGGGTTTTCTCTTGGGGGCTGAGGGCTGGTGTTTGAGGAACCGGTGTTAACAGCGCTGTGGTTTTTCTGATGATGAAAGAGGTTGGAGTGTCGCCCTGTGTCCTTGGCGTTTAAACGGAGCCGGCATGTGTTCAGCAGCGGGGGTTTGCATGCAGAGCTTCACGGCTGCGGCTCCAAAGGCGCTGCTCGCCTTTAATGAGTTAAGCTGCCCGTTTAAAATAATCCCCTCCACCTCCCCTAATGTGCAAGGACGTATTGATCACCCCTCCCCAATTATTATTTAGTGATAAATGTTGCTTTCTGTGCTCAGTGTGTTGGCTGTTTTTAAAGATTCCTGGTTATTTCCCATATTGATAAATAAGTTCCATCTCCTTCCTGCCCGCCCCCCCCCCTTTTTCTCCTCCCCCAGAATTAAATTCCTGAGCAACAGCAAAAGCTGATGTCAGTGCTTCAGCTTGCATTGAGGGAGCTCTGTGCACAGGTCAGTAATTTGCCGTTTCGTTAGAAGGCAGGATGCAATGCAGTGCTGTTCTGTTAAGGATATTTGGATTTTTCTGGGCACAGATGCGTTTATCCTTTGTATTGCGGTAGTTATCAGCAGCTCCCCGGTGGGAGCGGGGCACTGGAGAAGCAGTGGAAGAGATCGTCACCATCCCAAGCAGCTAGTGATGACAGATGTGTTGGAAACCATTTGCTGGACGTTTTGGTCTCCCTCTGATTTGGGGTATAAAGGCAGACACCCTTTCCCCAGGAGACAGTCGGGGTGCCCAGGAAACCCTGAACAGGTAGTGCTGAGGCTTGTGCCTGGCAGTCCAGGGGCCATGTTAACCTTGAAAGCAGCTTGCCCGTGGAGCAGGGTTTAACGCTGGCGTGCATTGTCTCATCTTCCTCTGCTAAGGCAGAAGACTCGAGGCAGGGCTGCCTGCATGCCCCAAGGTGGCTGCGGGGAGCTTTGTTTTCAAAGGACTCAATGCATGGGAATTGGTGCTTCTGGATTTGGCCTTCCCTCAATCAGACGGGGTTTGCTCACGCTGTTGGAGGGTGCCTGTGCCAGGAGGACTGTCTCTGAGAAGAGGTTTGTTGGGGTTTGGGGGTCTGGCTAGGGGTTCCTGCTCTTGCTTTGGTTTTGCTTGTAGCAGTTCCCAAAATGAAGTAAGCTGCAGCACTGAGAACCCTCCTGGCCGTAGCTGGAGGTATTTGGGATTTTAAGATGCCTGCAAGGACTTTGCAGGTGCTTTGTCCCCAGTTTTGCCTGGCGCAGCCATTCTGGCAGAGCCTGGATGTGTAGGACTGTCCAAGCGGCTGGGACCAGAGACGACAGTTGGGTGCATGAGCAGCAGATGGGTGCCCAGACCCCTCTTTGCAGTGGCAGTAGGCAGAGATTCCTGCCCTCAGACCATCGGCAACACGCTTGAGCAGCACGAACCTGGGGCTTGAGGGTCTCGGAGCCAAGATGGCAGCATCTTGCACCAAAACGCTTTTAACCCAATAGATTCAGATCCCCAAGGCTTTCTTTTGCTCCTGCCTGGACACAAGGCAGGGAGAAGGGGAGGAGATCCTGCATCTAGCATTGCTGTTTAAAATTTAGTCTCAGCTATGGTTGGGAGGGCTGAGCAAAGTGGCCAGAGTCCTCAGGAGCATTCACCGGTGGCTCTGCATGGAGATTATTCTTTCAAACACTGCACTGTGCAAAGCATATTTTTGCTAGGTGCCAGGCACCTTGCTGAGAGAGCTACTGAAGAGCATGCCTTTGGAAAGCTATAGTTCACCTAAAATTAAAAGCAATGCCACTATTACTACCAGAACACCCCTGAGGGCTGGGTGGGACTTTTCAGTTGTCTGTTCCACACTGCCAAATCAGACGTGGGGAGGTGGGAGAAAACTAAATTCTCCCCCTGCAGACACATCCCCCCGCGCCCCCCCCCCCCAAAAACAAACAAACAAACAAACAAAACCCACAAAAAACCACAACAAAACAACCAAAACCTTTCCAAAGGCTGGAAACCCATTCTGGCTCTGGATTTCTGAACTTAATGAGTCAGAATATGAGTCTCCACTCCATTCCTACCACTTACCTCTGCACCAGCTACTGTAATCTACAGAAGAGATAGGGTGTGTGTGTGTTATAGATGGTTTTCCTCTTAGGATTTGCTTTGTTTCCTTTAAGTGAGTCTATTCTTAGGGATCAGAGGTTAGTTTCTCTGGTGTGCAGCTCAGCTCCCAAAGCCCTGGGTGCAGGCAGGTGCAGAGCATGTTAACGCAATCAGAGATGGAAGGAGGAAGAGGAGGTGCTCCAGTGCATGGCAGCCTTGATTTATGGTGCAGGCTGACAGGATGCTAATACTAAAACAGCTCTGGCAAACTGAGTCTTCTAGGAAAGGAGGTGATATAGAGCCTGCACATGCTGACTCCTCTCTGCCTGGTAGGACAGCTGGGGACTTGCACTAGGAGAGTTTGTAGACCTTTCTGCCCTCCAACATGATTTTAATGGCAGTGATAAGGGGGAGATGGCTGTAGAAACACCCAGCTGCTCCGGCTCCTCCAAGCACAGCCCCTGGGTCTCACCCACTCTTTCTTCCTGCTGTGCAGAGAAACTCCTGCAGCCAGAGAGGTAATGCTGTCATCCTGTGGGGAAACCTTCAGCACTCCTCTGCATCCCCATGCCCTCTGGGTTTTAAAACCTGTTTTTCAAGCTTTACATATCTTCTCTGAAGATACACCTGTCCTGCCTGATGCCAGGTGGGAAGGAGGCACTTGACGTAATTAAGGGCAAGCTTGGGAAAGCTAGGTGAGTGGCCTGGGAGCATTCATCAGATAAGAAGCTAAACAAGCTCTTTGATCAAGATTTTCTCAAGCTAGCTCAGGAGACCTGCGCATATTTCATTGCAGGGTTATAACACAGCCAGGGGAATGTGAGTGGGATAAAAAACTGACCATGCCAAGTTGCTCTGCACTAATGGTATCCGGAGCTGCCCGCAAAGCCGGGAAGAGCTTGTGGCTTGATACGAGGCAGTGCATGTTTCCACAGGGATGGTGGGTGGTGTATTGCACCCTGGCAATGGCAGACTATTTGGCTGCTCCTCTAATGGAGAGGGAGACCATGGCATGTGGATGTGTCACATCCCCACGGGAGAGATGCTCTGCCAGAAGTGGGCCAGCAGCTGCGACCATGGTGGGACATAACAAGCTCTGGCAGCAATGGGTGCCTTGGTCGCCCCTTCTCTTTAGTGTGATTTAATGGAAAGGAAAACAAGCTCTTACGTCTTCTTCTTTTTTTTTTTTTCCCAAGAGCTCTTCGTAGACTTTCCACCCAACCTTTGGGTCAGTGCTGTCTAAGAGGCTCCTTTTGGCTCTCAACTATCTCCACTTTGAGCAAGGAGAGTAAGATGAGGGGAGAGCCATGTTAGGGGGCTGTGCCCAGCACAGAGCCGTGTCCAGCATGTGCTGCAGACTGCTGTGGCTCCTGTAGGATAGCTTATTCCATCTCTCTGCTATTTGGCTCTTCCTCTGAGGTTTTCTAGACCCAACTGGACAGGGTAATCTAGGCTATTGTGCAGGGGGCTTCTTTCTGTGCTTTGCTCAGAGATTCTGAGGGGGTTTTTTTTGTGTTCCTCTGGACTTCCAGTTTCCAACAGTGACAGGTAGTGCTTGTTTGCATTATGCTTTTAAAGAACTGGTATTTCAAAAGATAGCTGCAGTGGTAACTCAGGCTGGGATCAGAAGAAAACCTGGAGATGCTTACTGGAAACTGGTCCAGGACATGGAGAGTCTCCTAGCGCACACAGGGAGCAATAACAGCACAGAAATGCAGGCACTGTGTTGCATGAAGGTGAAAAAAGGGATGCATTTTGTACTGACTTGAATCAAGAGCATGCCAGCAACCTGTTTGGGCTGAAAATCCTTCCTTGATTCCCTCTTTTCATCCTGCTCGTGTTATGCCTTTTTCCATGTTGTTTGCTGTGTGTGGAAAGCCCTCACGGTTCCTGTTTGCCCACCTCAATGTGTGTGTGCATGACTTCTCTGCCTTCTTACAGCTTTTTTAAACCAAGCATTCAGGTGTCTTGGGACAGAGACCTTATTTACCAGGAATTTCTCCAGAGCCCTTCAGGGTGCCCTTGCAATTTGCAAAAGAGGCTCTCTGTGTAGCATTTCTGCATGCTGAGTTATGGTGAGAATAATTCCTGAGCCTACTGATGACTAGTAACATGTCATTTGATGACCAGAAGGACAAGACGACCTGTTCTGATGTGGATGTTAACTCTCCTTTAAGGGAGAGAGAGGTTGGACCAGATGAACTCCTGAGGTCTCTTCAAACCTAAATTATTCCATGACTATTCCATAAACAACCCACCATCCTGCTTATCCCAGGCTTTTGCAAAATGCCTGTTATTAGGCAGTGATGGTGAGGGGACATGAAACAAGGTGGACCACTGCTTTGATCCTGCATGGCGGTTTCAATGACAGCATGATCCTGGCATTCTCCCCTCTGCAGCCCTGCTAATGATGCTGCGTGTCTTTCCGGTTTGTCCCTGCCTCCCCGCCTTACTCATCCGGCACGTAGGTGCACAGTGTGCCCACATCCACAGCTTTGCATCCTGCCTCTTTGCTTCTTTTTCATAGGGGATTCAGTTTGTAAAGGAGTGCTGCTGTCTAAAACTAGCACGTGCAGCAGAAGCTGTGGTAGGAATTTCGGTTGGTTCCTTAGGTGATTGCAGGGTTTTTTTCATCAAGCAAGTCAAGACCTTCCCACACATTAAACCTGCTTCTGCTTCAATCGCACATCTCCCACTGATATCCAGCCCCTCTTGGGTAATGCCGGGCAATCTTTGCTGCAAACAAAGAGGGTCCATCAGTGCCGGGGGCATGCTGTTGAAAAGCCACCGAGAAGCATCTACAGCATCTAATTGTTCTTGTGTTGCCTCTAACGACCCTAATTTCCAGGCTTTTGATGGTGGCCTGGTCCTCCTTGAGCTGTAACTTGAGTGGAGTTACTCATGCCATCTTCATCTGCCTTGGCTGGCAGCCCTTCATGGGGAGTGCATGGGCACAGCCTGAGCCTTGCTTGGCACTTGAGGCTGTGGAGTAGAGGGCTGGTGCAGAGAGGGTGCCAGCACTGCTGATTTGTGAGCTAGCCTGTGAAACACCAAGGTAACTACGTTGGTGATGATCAGTGGACCATGTAGAGATGTCTCCACCAGTTTTCCTAGCTCAGTGGAGCTGAGAGCCAGAAGCTAAGTGAATCTGGAGCTCACCTAAACACCTTACCCACTGTTCACTGCAGTTTTAGCTCTTCTGATGGGAAGTCAGAAGAACATGGCAGGGTAGGAAGGTGACCCAGAGGGATGAGCCTCCAGCCAAAAGGGAGTCACGGCTGTCTGAATTATTCTGTGGGGTGGTGAAAGGACAAAATGCCTCCCGCACACCGAGCAAAGTTGACTGCTGCAAAAAATCCAAATGCAAATCTCTGACTGGGCAGAATCACCCCAGACACATCCTTTTGTAAAGCACTTGCATTATACCATTAAAAATAGATTGGTGTGTTCTCTGCTTGTTTGCTGAATGCTGATGCCTCTAATTCTGCATCATCCTCACAATCCCTTCTGCTTTGAGCTTGGCTGCCTCTTTGTCTGGCACCTGAGCAAGGTTCATTCAGCAGTAAGTGATAAAAAGATACGTGTGAGCTCTAGCAGGACAGGCAGGGAGGTGAGTAGGACTGAACTGATCTTACTTTGCTGGGGGGTCAACATGCAGCCCTAAAGGAGCAGGGCTTGCTGTGATCACCCATGCTTTCTGTTGCATGATGCAGAAGCAGGGATGAGTGAGACCTGCTGGTGTGGAAACAAGTTGGAGGATGTTGAGGCTCTGGGTGGATGTCATGATGTATCTCTGGGTTTTTTTTCAAACTGTGGTTAAAAAAAAAATACATCTATCATGCTTCAGTGTTTGCGTGGAGTTGGTGAGGGGAATATTGCTGTTTGCTTCCCCATGAATGAGTTAATCTGGAGTCCCACCCACAATAGCAGCCATGAAATGGGTTAAGAGAGAAGACCCATATTGCAAAATGATGCAATATCCAGTGTTCAGTGAAGGGGCTAGGCTGTAGGATTTCTTACATGAAGAATCATGGCATCTGCCCGGCAAGCCATGGCTTGGTGTGGTCAATGAGCATGTGCTTGTCTGGTATGGAGGTGGAGGATGTCCTGCAAAATACTTTGACCTCCATCTCAACTCAGATTAACCAAACAAAACCACCTGGTAATGAATCTCAGCCCTCAAGGGAAAGGAGAATGGGGCAGAAATATCACCTTGGGCTTTGCCTGTCTTCTGTGTTTTTTTTAGATAAAGATAACCCCTCGAAACCTGGAGGTAGCACCTTGTCATTGCTGGGGTCAGAGACAGAGTCTGAGCTGACAACTCAAGTGCTAATTCATTCCAAACCTGTGAGCAATTTAGCTATTGTGTGCATATAGGAAACTTACCAAACCTTGAACCAGGTGAGAAAAGTCTTGCAAAGCCTATGTTGCTGCCCTGGGGGATGTCTCATCCCATGGCAAAACAGCATAGCCCCTTGCATTTGAGTTGAATTCTGGGTCACCTAAGGAGGGCCAGAGTTTCTGCAGGCATAGAATATGTAACTGTGGACATTGGCCTCTGCTGTCTGGAAACCTGTGCTAGGATTTGCACCTCAGGTTGCACCAGTTACTGTCAGAAACTGTGTAAAACCTGCCAGGAGGCAGTGACATGATTGCTCTTCAATGAGGCCAGGCGTCCTGTTTGTCATTTAAATTTGGGGTACTAATGACACTGCACTGGGCAGGTGCCAGCGGGCTGCCCCTGTGTTTGCTAGGTGCTTGCTTCACCAGCCTTGGCCTCACCTGTGACTGTCCCTGGTGCTCTGCTGAGATGAACAAATTCCTGTCACTTGGGATTGTCTTAAGAAGTGAAATATTCATGTATTTATCTGCAGCCTTGAGGACCCACAGATTAATACTGTGGTTTCTTTCACTTAGCATGTAGGTATTGTGGAAAATAGTACAGATATTCTGTCCTGGAGACCTTTTTTCCTGGAGACTGCAAATGCACCCAACAGGTAGTTATGGTGTCTGGTGTCCTAGGAAGAGAGAGATGAACCAGCCCTGTATCTAACTGCATACCTTTCTGGGTTGCTTCTGTCTGCTCTTGTTGCAAGAAGGCAAACAAGCTATTGGAGATCCCCAAAATAAGCCTGTTGGACTCATGGCGTCATGCAGCAAATGATGGGGATATCAGTGCACAGCAAGGGCCCTTGAAGCATCAGTAGAACTAGATTTTCCTCTTCCAGTGTAACCTGTCCTCTGTGATGTGTGCCAAGGTGCTTAAAGCAGAAGGTGCTTTCAGCTCTGAGACCCTGGTCAGCTCTCAGACTGGCAGGGTGGTGAAATGGGATAGCTTTAGAAAGCAGCATGCTGGGGAGCTCCATCCTCAGCATGGGCAAAGGCAGCAATTAAATGGCTGGCTGGTCATGGATAACGTTTGGTCTTAGCTTTTGTAGGCTTCAAAATGAAAGCTCGTGTTTATACTAAAGGGAAAAAAACATATAAATAATGTTTAAATCACAAGTCTAAGAGAAGGAGATACTGGCCTTGTAGTCTAGGCTCTGGCTAAATTCCCTTCCCTGCTGTCCCCATTGGCTTTTTCTGGCCGTATCTCTAGACTGACCACCACAGCTGCAGTCAGAAAGTTTTCTGGGAATGGCCAGTGTGCAAATCCTTAAATGCAGCTGGGTTGCTTTGGTAGAAGAAGGCTAGGAGACAATTGCGTTTGCAGTCACAGCCCATCCAAAGCTGCTGGGATAACATAACATCAGGTGGGGGGGCGTGAAGGACCACTTTTGCTTGGCTCAGTTGCAACCAGAGGAGCCAATCTGCTCTTAGGGCTGCTTGGGAAAGACTCACTTGCAGCTGGGTATGACTTGTTCCCTATCCTTTCATCCCTGTGTTCTTGTCTGTGGCTTGAGCGTGAGCAGCCCCTGTGCTGCCAGCTACGTACCCAAGGCTGACCAACTCCATGCCAGCACTGCCACGTGCCTCCACGCCACATCCCTTGGCCAGGGTGAATGCACCATCTGGCGTTTTGTTGAAGGACAGTCCTGGTCCTTCATCCACATCCTCCAGTGGAAAACGCCTTCTGGAGTGGGGGCTGCAGATGCAGAGGGCAAATGGGAAGTGCGAGGAGGCAAGCAGGTGCTGCTCGGCTGTGTGCAGCTCCTTGCAGGGCTCCCCACCACGCTGCTTCCAGCCTATGGGAATTGAAAGGAGACTGCGGCATAGAAAGGAGGAGGGGAAAAAAAAATCCTGAGATCAGCGAGCAGCTGGGTTTGAAACCCTGGAAAAGGTGCAGTGGCTGCCTCCTGGTGATGTGCTGTGGGAAGAAGGGGAGGCTGCCCTTTCCCCTCTTCTTGAAGGGAAGACTGGAAGAGAGGGACACCTCACCCCTTCATGGAGGAGGTGACCGGGGTGTCTTGTCCCAGGGGGAGAATGTCTGTGGTGTGTATGGAGCTGAGATACCGGGATGTGAGATCAGCATGGATGAGGCTGGGGAAGGGAGACCTCTGTCTACCCTGGGAAAAACCCCTGTGGGGGGGTAGAGCAGGGCAGCAGGTTGCATTGGCATCTCCCCTACATCTTCATGCAGCTGGGACTAGGGAGATGTTGTTCCTTCCGCCCTTGAGATTCACTGCAGAAAGGTGAGTGAGCAGACTTTGCATCTAGGTTAGTGGATGTGGTTAGTGGTGTTTCTCGTCTTCATTTTAAGGAGAAAAAGGGAAAAAAACCCATACTGTTTTTCCATCATCAAGCAGAGAAATCTTTTGTGCTGCTTTTTTAAAGGGACCTTGAGTAGCTGCTAAGAAATCATCAGCAGTTACATCACCTCCAAAGCTGCTACTGCAGGCACCTAACAGCTTTGTCCCACTGCCACCCTGCCGGGATCATTAGTGCTCCAAATTCCTCGCCCTTGGAGAAAGCCTGCATCTCTTGCTGGGAGGGAGAAGCCACTACGCAGTTTTTGATGCTATGAGTGGCACAAGATCAGTAGATGAGCTGAGGTTCACAGCAGATGGGACAGAGCAGGGGGACACATCCTGGAGTTTCCTAACCACATCTCATTTGCTAAACTCGGTGCCTCAGCCCATGCAGGACCTAAGCATCTTTCAGGAGTGAGCTGAAGGTGCTGCAGTAGCATCGCCTCCGGCCGGAGACACAGCCGTTGCCTGGCAGCTGCGGGTTTCCAGGGAAACCAGAGGTGATAACTTGTTAATGAGCCCTGCGTCCCTGATTGCTGCTGCAAAATAATAATAATTAGTAATAGGCCCGTGATTTAGGAATTCCTCAAACAGCGTGAGCCTGCCAAGGGGAGTCTGCTAAGTGCTGAAGCACTTGAAAGAAGTGAGGGGATGGGGAGGGAAAAAAAGGGTGGAGGACTTGGCAAAAGTGCCATGTTTTACATCTTAATAAGTGTCTGGAGAACTGAGGGCCAGTGGGGTCCAGTCAGCATCCCAGTGGTAAGCCTGGGGCTGGTGACAAGGCTGACCTGGATGGATGAAGGAGTCCTGGCCAGGCAGCATTTCAGACATGGATATTTCTCCAGGTGGGCTGCAGGAGAAATAGCCAGATCACTTAGCTCAGTGTTGCTGGGTCCCTGGTGGAGACTGCAGTTCTTCAGTAATGGCTGCTTTTGTGGGTTACTGGAGACAAACAAGCAGATGTTTCTCTGTGGTGCTCTTATCTGTTGGTAAAATCAAGGTGGAGATGCCACCAGAAGAGCATACTTCTGGGATGAGCATCACAGGAAGCATGTTGTAGACCCAGTCTCGCATGATGGAAACAGGTTCACGGGGTCAGACCTGCATCCTGCACCAAAGCTGGCCTGCCTGAGGCAGTGAGCAGAGCAGCTCCTTGACTGGACCACGTGTGGAGGGTAGAGCTTGCCAGGACATAATCACAAACTTAGTGCAAAGAGTGGGCATGCTGGTTAGTGAGGTTTATGGTTGCTACAGAGACAAGCTGGCCTTCCAGTTGATGTCTCCAGAGCAAGAGAAAACAGATCTGTACCCTTCCCATACCATGACTCTCATCTGTGGGTCTTGTGCAAGGGAAGTGGCCTCCACCTTGGTGACCTATGTTGAGCCAGCACAGGGATGAATTCCTGTGGTCTGTCGTATCCCACAGACTCAGGCTGGGACATGTTTCAGGATTTTTTGCTCTCTTGCCTGGCTTGACCAGAAGACAGTTATAGCCTGGATGAACACTTATCCTTAGTCTGGCTTGCTGCTCGCATCTGTCACACTCGTGACTCGTGTGGCCAGCACCTTTCTCCTAACACGTGTCCATGAAGGCGATGCTGGGGGCAGAGTCCTGACGAGCAGGCAGTTGGCTCAGCCTGTGTGTAAGCTCTGCCTGTCTTTCTGTCCCTCAGCTGAATCGTGGCTTCTCCTGCTTGACTGTCCCCATTCAGCTAAGCCTTGTGCCCGTCTCCTCATTACAGGCACTCCAGGGAGAGGTGGGATTAAAGGATTATGGTAATGTTCTTCAGGAACACTCAAGAAGATTAAGATGGCTTTAATAAACTGATAAGAGAAGGACATAGCTATGTTTCGGAAACCCTAATTTAGGTTTGAGGTTAACATTTTCCTCTGGTCTCCTGTCACCATGGTGAGAAGATCTCTTGCTTCAACTGTTCCATGGCTGTGCCTGTTCCTTCAGTTTTCCTTTTGAACCATCTGAGCAGAAAGACACCTCTTCCTTCCTTCTCTGGTAGATTTCCCAGGTACAGAGGCGTTAGAGCTCCTTCTTCTCAGAGGCCATCTCACGCACAGCCTGTGAGGTACTGTGAAGGTCTCATAGGCTCTCCTGGTACCTGGGGTACCTGTTAGCTGGGGATGAATCCACCATCCCTTAGTCTGACTTCAAAATGTCCTGTAGTTGCTGGCAGAGAAGTGGCTCATCTGTCTTTGACCTGCCTGCACATACTCTTAGAGAAGTCCTTGTAACTTGGGTCTAATGCCAAGGTTGCAGCACCCTATGACCATACTCAGTCATCTTTAACCCCCATAAAGGCTCCCAGAAAGAGGGGCAGAACAGACCAATTTTGCCCTGCCTTCCCCCATATCTTTTGGGTGGAGCTGGGAGTGGGACCTGGCTGATGTGTCAGACGTGTCTGCCACCAGGCCCACCTGGGCTCATTGAAGCGAACACTGACCTGGGAAACCTCCTCATGTGTCTTCTCCAATTTCTTCCACCCAAGCTCTTGGTTATCTGCCAGAACTTCACGCATGGAAGGCCTCTTCTGAACAGGTTTCTCTTGGAGCAGTTAGGCAATCAAGGATCTGTTATCTTTCTTACACCTCTCTATTTGTGTCTGAGACCCCCAGAGTTTATGCCTTGCTCATTATCTGGAGAGCAGATACCGTGTTATTCTCAGAGGTACTATGCAATGTGTACCCCCCTGTTGGATCACTCCTTCCTTCCACTCTAGTCTTTCACTCCCATCCCTCTGCTGCTATATTATCCTCATCTGTTTTGTCTGCCAACTCTCTCCATTCCCTTTTTATTTCTTAGATGTAATTGGAAGAGCTGAGAAGAATTTGTAGCCTGGTGTCCTGATTGGGAAGGGAAGCAGAAAGTGATTTGGGGAGTGGGGCGTGAAAGGAAGACGAAAGGGAAAAGCTGGCTAATTTGCATCCTTTCTGAGTGCCCTGGCTCTATAGCCAAGGTACAGCAGGGGGTCTTCTGGCAAGAGGGTAGCAACATAATGAGGTGTGTCATATCCCAGCAAGAGCCAGCCTCACTCTCCCTCAGACCCCCTAATTAGAACTGTTTCAATTTTTAAGCCCCCCTGGAGGAGTGCTAGGGGGAGGCGAGAGGAGCAGGGTTCCTGCAGCAGGGGGACTGTCAGCTGCCTGCTGAGGGGACAGCACTAATTGGAGTCATCACGAGGAGCCGCAGAGCTATACAAGCTTGCTGTGGGGCTGGGAACAGAGATGCTGTAGTGTTGCAGAGCTGCCAAAATGCTTTGTGCCAGGACGAGCCATCACTTTAGGGGATTTCCACACACCCCCCTCCCCATTTGAGTGAATGCATTGGCAGAGGCAACAAGGGTGTGAGACAGGGACAAGGGGGGATTGCATATCCTATTGTGGCCTTGTATTGGGAGCTTGGATCTTGAGGCTGAAGCCTGGAACATTTATTCTCTGCTTTGGGAGGCAGGTCTGGTAACCCAGAGAAGTTGAGGCTGTTAATGCTGGAGTCAGAGCCAGAGCAAAAGGTAGAACCTCCGTCCTCATATTCTGTGGCTTTCCATCCTTTTTCTGCAAGCTGGCTGTGTCCTCCAGGTTTGGTGACTGGTAACTGAGGTCCCTGTCATTTTACCTAGTAGTATGTCCTACCTAGGCATCTTTTTGGTGTCTTGAGCTATTTGCATTTATCTCAGATAAAGATGACTCGTAAGCCTTCTCTAGTCCGTGGACCAAATCCTGGCCCTGCAGAAGTCAATGAAAATCTTTACACTGGCTTTTTCAGGCATGGTATTCATAGTCCTCTTAATTCATGTGCATTAAAGCTTCCATGCTACAGCTTGTGGGTTCTCTCTAAAACACCGTCTGGCAGGAACAAGAGGAGCCTGGTAATAACCCAGTCTTATTTTCTGAATGACTGCAGTGGCATTAAAACCTAATGCCATTAAAACATGCCTACAATGACATGTGCCATTAGAACCTAAGAAGACACCCTGAGCTGAATGCCCCTTAGTCTGCCTGTTACTTTTGCAGATGCCATGGGCTGGATGTGGAGGAAGCTTGTTCTTCTGGTAGCACTTCAGAGAGCACTAGGCTCACCCCCTCCTCAGTTTCTAAGATGGAGTCCAGATACGTACCCCTGTATACAAACCCCCCTTGAAAGTCTGTGCAAGTTAAATACTGGAAGGCAGTAGCCACTTTGGGACCATCTTGGTCCAAGTATGGACCATCTTGGCCCCTGGTATGTCCGCCTGTCAAAGACAGTGCATCGAGGTGGGCCAGGTTGGCAAAAGGTGTCTGTGCAACAGGTGGCTCTGTAGATGCTCTGACCTGAAAGGCTCCTAAACAAGGTCTAAATGTGGTAAGAACTGTAAAGAAGGTGATTAGGGAAAGGGTATGCATGGCCTCTTACTGTGCAAGTAGTAAGTGTCACCCAAAGGAGCTATTGGTTAGCAGACTTGGAGCAAACCAGGGAAAGGACTTCATCATAGCTGGCAAACCATTCCCCTCCCTGCCAGTGGCCACTGTGCCTATTAAAAGCAGACATGGCTTCAAACAGCAATTAGACAAATTAATGGAAGAAAGATTCACTGAGGGCTATTAAATACAAAGAGAAAACCTCTGGTTTGAGCAGTCTGGAGCCATAGATGCCTGTGAGCTCAGAGAATATACCTAGAAAGTGTGGCTTGTTTACTCTTACAAAGTTCTGAAGACATCTTCTGAAGCTCTTGGGGACTTGGCCAAAGATAAGTGTTGTGTCCTGCCCACCTGACTGGTTGTCTTCTCCGTTCCTGTCTTTTCAGGTTCAGCACAATGAGTTGGCATCCTGGGTATTAGCAGTGTGAGGAGACCAGGATAGGTGCTGCCCTGCTCACCCCTTACACCTCACTTGTTCCTCTTGGGGAGACAGGTGCTGGCATCCCTGCCCTTCTGCCCCTTGCTTCCCACTCGCCGCAGAGGGGACAGGCCCGTTATGGCTGGGGATAGGTTCCCACGCAAGGTGATGGACCCAAAGAAGCTGGCCAGCCTCCTGAGGAACGGAGCAGAGGGCACACTGGTCATTGACAGCCGCTCCTTCGTGGAGTACAACTCCTGGCACGTCCTTAGCTCTGTCAACATCTGCTGCTCCAAGCTCGTCAAGAGGAGGCTCCAGCAGGACAAGGTATCCATCACGGAGCTCATCCAGCCCGCTTCCAAGATGAAGGTAGGGAATCTGGTCCTCACCTTTCCTGGTGCACGTTCACATTCTCTTCCTCAGTAGAAGGGGGCAGGCTGGGGGTGGGATTCAGACTGGCCTATGGGCTGTCTAAGCCTAGTATGTGCATTCTCCTCCACCATCCCTTGAGCCCAGTATCTGCTGGCATTTCTCTGGCACCCTTCGTAGAGCTGGAGCATGAGTTCATGCAGCCACAGCACTGTCCTTGGCAACCTGTTTGTTGCTCCCACCGCAGTGATGCAGCTCCCTGCTCCAGGAGCCCTCCCCCGGCAAGTCAAACAAGTATATTAGCCTTAGGACTTGTCGTATGCCAGCAAACAACCCCCCCCCCCCCCAAGCCTTCCTAGAGCTGTAAGCTTAATCCCCTGCTAAAAACTCTTCCCCTCCCCTCTGTCATCTCTAACTCCATTCAGGACATGTAATCCTCCTCCCCTGTGACGCCAGAAGCTCTTATCCGGTGTCATGGCATATTATCTCTCCCAGGCTCCTCTCTCTGTCGCTCCTGGTTAAATAATAGAGATGGCTCAGAGCCACGGAACTGGGCTGGAGCCCCGGCCAGGACAGCGCCGGGTGCCCCGGGGTGCCATGTCCCGGCTCCTGCCGAGAGGGCAGCGCCGCGGGGCCGGGCTGCGGGACGAGCCGGAGGCTGCTTTGCCGCCGCAGCCCGCCCTCCCGCCGGCTCGCTTTTACCGTCCGTCCCCCCCGCCTCAGCCTTGTAATTTTATGGCAAAGCGAGGGTAATTCAGGCGATTAATCAAATGCTGGGCCCAGCTGGAGCCATCTGCGACGCGTCCCCCCCCGGCGCCCCGCGCAGCCGCCGCATTGGCTGCCGGTGACATCAGCGCGGGATCAGGGGCTGGCAGCGGGGGGGCGGCCCCGCGCCAATCTGCTGCCGCGCTGCTCGGGGCGCCGCGAGTCGGGGGGGATTGCGGAGACTGATTCCTGAAAGGCTTTAGCTGCTCTTAAATCCCCCAGAGAATCAAGCAGAATAATCAGTTTTTCGCCAGCTCGGAGGGAGCGCGGGGCGGCCGCCCCCCCCCCCCGGCCAGGGTCACCTCTGCGGCGGCCGCCGTCACGTGGAGCGGCAGCAGCGCGAGGGGGAGGAGGAGGAGGATGGGGAGGGGGGAAGCATGGAAGAGTTAACATCAGCTGATGCTGCCCGCCTGCAAACCTGCAGCTTGGCAGCCGCAGAGGAGCAGCGGCTCCTCGGGATCGGCGGATCCGTTCTGCCCATCCCTGCTCTGTCCCCGTAGGAGGAGCAATCGCCTCTTCCTCACTCGTGGGTCACTGTGTAATGGTCCGGGTATCAGCTGGGACTGTATTCGGCTATCACCAGGGGTGCTAGAGCGGTGGAGAATTCACAGCTTTTTCCTTTTCTCTTTGGTATGGTTGAAATCTCTCCTGGCACACCCGCGGGCAGGAGGCACCGTGTCCCTCCTGCTGCTCTTCACAGCCCCTGCTGCACTCACCACTTGCGTGCTGGCCCTCCCAGTACACACTGCCTGGGAATTAATTAAGCTTCAAGGCACCCTTGTGAGGTTAAGCCACTTGCCCTGGGAAGTTGGAGGGGGGGTCCAGAGGGTCATGGCTGTGTGCTCCTCTGGCATAAAGCAGGGATGGTGGCCATCGGTCAGGGTGTCCGAGCCTTTTCATGCACTCACCTGTGAGTTTGCATTTTGGGGTGATGAACTCTTCTCACCCCCTTTCTCTTTCCCCCTTGCCTCCAATTTCAGCTACTTAGGTCCTGGATGTATTTTTGGACCCCTCAGAAATCAGTATGGTCTACTGTCTCAAAGTGCACAGACCCTCAGAGGGGGATGCTAAAAGCTGGTTTAGACCTCCTCTGTTACCCCTTGTATCATCTCCCTGCCTCCACCTGCCATTGCCGCCCAGCGCACAACCCACCCCCCAGTCCTGTTCTGCCCCTGGCTTCCCGCACCAGGGCTGGGGGAGACAGTGGGGCAAAGCAGGGGGGGACAGGGGTCATGGCTGGTGTTGGGAGCAGATGGCAGGAAGGGTGACATCAGTGGCGCAATTGTCCGGCCCCATTATTCCTCCTGACGGGCCTCCCACCCTTCTCCCGTTTCCGGCTCCTGGCTGGGGCTGCTGAGACAAAGGCAGCCAGCAGCAATGTGGGACTGCCCAGGCAGGGGCAGGGCAGCCCTGAGCTCCCATCTCATCCTGCTCCTCCTCATCTGCCCAGTGCAAAGAGAGTTCAACCTGCTCATCCCAGCTCCGGGATGCCCTGGGCGGCAGTTGCCTTCTGGGGAAGGATGCAAGGGCTGATGCCGAGCAGAGCTTTTGGGCAGTCCTGCCTACCTCTCCCTTCTGCTTCTCCTGCATGTGCACAGACAGGGGGGATGAGAGCACTTGTCTAATTTACTTTTCCCAGTGTTTGCACCTCTCTGATCCATACTGCTATTGAGGAAGGGCACCGTTAACAGGGCTTCTGGATGCTGCAGTTTGGAGCAGTGCTGTGGGATAACAGTAGCTGCTGGGTTTTTGGTGCAAGGAAAGGACCATTTGGTGAGGAAAATAAAAGTCAGTTTGTTTTTTTCAATGATACATGTTTATGATTGTGGGTATGCTGGTCCCCAGGCCCCATTGTGCACTGCATCCTGCTCGACGTGTACATCTTCCCATGGTGTCCAGCTGGGAAACTGCACAAAAACGGTACCAATGTACTGCTCTGGTTTTGGTTTTGAACTGTTCCCATCATATTATTAATAATGAATTCTCCCAATAATAAATTCCAATAACAACTGGAGTAATTCAGCTCCTTGGTGCAGTTTTGGGTGCAGAGGTTATGGGAAATTCCTGATTGGGGGTTTTACTAGCATTTCTTGAGGGAAATGTTGGAAATTTCACTTCTTCAAGATCCCCCTGGAAAGTTTTTCCACCTCTTGACCTCTTTTTCGCTTCCTGAAATGTAGCTATCTTTGCAGTGGCTACAGTTGTGGTTTGAGGCATGACAAGGGTCTCTTTGGGCAATGGGAATACTTATTTATTTGCATTAGGAGCATGGCACTGCAGGCAGCTGTTTTGCTTGAGGGAAAGCTGGGGCTTAGGTTTTGAGCCATGTGCCTGGCTGCTCTTTATGTTGATGGCAGCCCTGTTATTTCAGCAGGATGATTCACTGTGTTTTGAAACAATATGTGACTGAGGTGTTGGTAGTAATTGGGATAATAAGAATAGCACTCTCTTTTCTTAGCCCGATCACCTGTAGAGCAGCAGCATCCCTTCTTGGCAGCCAGGAAGAGGCAAAGCAGGGACCCAGCATGGAATCGCCCAGTGCTCAGAACCACATGTCCATGGGGAAGCTATCTCCAGCCAGAGTTGGGCAGGGTAATCAGGAGCACTGAGCTTGGTGTGAAGGTGACGGATGGTCTCAGCTGTGGTTTGGTTGGAGCGAGTGGCTGTGTAGTCCCTGCTCCAGGCTGGCCATCCTCCCCAGCCAAAACGCTGACCGGGAGCAGGGTTGTCCTAGGGAAAGTGCCCTGGGGCACCTCCAGGGCTGGGGTGAGTCAGCAGATTTTTGAAAAAAGGCATGCATGGGTTTGCAAGCCCTCTTCAACATCTTTTTGGAGCCAGAAGATTTGCTGTGTCTTGGTCCCACTGTTCCTTGCTGGCTGGATTTGGAGACCCTTTCTGGAGGGTGATGCCTGAGGGTTTGCTTACTTCAGCAGTCTTGGGGTGATGGGCAACTCCCATTGGAGAGCTCTGACGATGGATGTGCCACTCCTTGAAGGACTCCTCTGTTATCAGCCATGCCCCAGCACTACGCTAGGCCCTGGCAGAGGCAGGAATGTGGCCTGAGCCTCTCTTCAGCTTTACCCTCCTCCTCTGCCCAGTTAGCTTTTAACCTCTGTAGGTTTAAGGCATGAGAGAGGGCTGAGCCTTCCCCTGCGTATCAGGAGCACGTAAGGTCAATGGGAGACCCACAGGCCGGATTAAACATCACCCTCTCATTTCCATCTGTGGCAAGGAGCTGGGAAGCCAGTGTGAGCTCCTTGTGTGCTCCACAAGGGCTCCTCTGAACCTCTGCAGGCATCCTTGCCCCAGCAAGTGAGGTATTTATTTTCTGCAGTCAGGCCATGCGAGGCCAGTGCCTGTTTGGCATTTACATTAAGTGAAACCTTGTAACTTTAATAAGATGTAAACTGTGTTGCACTCTCTTCTGTCACTCAACAGCCCTGCAGCAATGGCCCAAACCAAGCCTCCTCATGCAAAGGGACCACTAAATCCTATAGTGGGATAATTCTCCTCTGCCAGAGCTGGTACCTCCCTTGTAGCCACCCTGTCTGGAACTGCACAGCCAGGACAAGCCTCTGCTCCACTGCAGGTTGATCCCAACCTAACTGTGCTTTTAGCGGAGATGCTTTCACTGGCATGGGGCTTTGAGCTGGGGACTGGGTTTTTGGGGTGTGCTAAAGGGGCTTAAAGGGCTGGCAGGCTCCCAGCCCTGAGCTGGTTTGGCAGCCATTGTATTTCCTTCCAACTGCACTTGGAATGGCTTCCTATGTAAGTCCTGCTTCAAGGATGGCCGAGGAAGAAATGCTGGGCTAAATCTTCAGTCAGCTTAGCCTCAGGTGGTTTCACTCATTCTGCAGTGTCTTATTTTAAATTTTCCACATCCTTTTCTCTTCTCATTCTGCCACTGATTTTTCATCCCTCCAGTCATCCCTGTGACCTCCTGGGCCAGTTTTGCTCTCCAGTGCCCGTTGCCAGGCTGGGGACAGGCAGCTCCTTTGAGCCTCCCCCTTCCTGTTGCAGAGTGGCACATGGTGTCCCGGTGGGGATTTCTGTCAGTGTGGGGCTGTCCCTCTGCTGCAGCAAGGAAACGTGATGAGCTCAGCTAAACTGGTGTGCCCTGCAGTTTTATTTGGATGGCGCTCACGTTGCTGAGCAGAGAAACACCTGCAGCAGGGTGCGAAAGCAGCATTAATATTGACAGTATCCTGAGCAAATCTGTGCTGGTGATAAGATAGAGCATAACGGTGAGACATCAAAAGGAGGTGGGTGTCCATGAGTGGTCTCTAGTTCAAGTGGCCTCCTAAAGAGATTTTGGAGAGGGACAGGCAGGGGGTGGGTGATAGACAACTCCGACACAAGAAAGAGGAGACAGTGGCTCAGGGGCACAGACCCTGCTACCTGCCCACTGCTGCCTCCTCCCCCTCTTGCAGTGTGATGGGTGGGCCTTATCTCACTGGTTGGGAGGGCAGGATCTTGCAAGGCAGGTGTAATGTCATCCATCAGGCTATTCAGAGAACACTCTGAGCATATACAGACCTTCAGGTAGATGTAGGAATGACTGATTGTGCCTTGAGTACTCTCACTGCAGTCCAGGAGTGGAGGGACACCTGCCTGCAGACAGCTGCCTGCCTGTGGGGTACTCCACAGGCATCTCGCCTGCCCTGGAGACCCCGCAGTGGCAACAAGGCTGGATTCTGTTCATGGTATGTTAAGTCACATGAAAGCAACTGGGGAGCTGCTTCCCCTTTGCTCCAGCACATCTCTGCAGTGTGCAAGCCCCACTATGCATTACAAATGGAAGAAGGAGCATCTTGCTGAACACCTTCCAAGCTAAAGAGATTTTCCCTCTGCTTCAGTCCTCAGGATTGACCTGCAGGTTTAGATTGAGCTTCTGGAGGGGTAGTGCCTACAGAGGTGTGACACAATGTTTCCAGGCTGAGCCCTGGACAGCTATGGCTCCAGCCCTGCTCACTCCAGCCACTGCACAAGGGCTGTGGTGGAAGAGCCTCTTCTGCCAAACCACCCCCAAGTCCCTATGATGCCAGTCAGGCTACAGTACCTGAGGGCAAAGGTTGGGTGGGGAGGAGCATGTGGAAGAAGTCACAGCGACCTCTGGGATGTAATTAAATAATGGCAAGCCAAGGGTGGGTGATGAGGAGGAGCCACCCTATTTTGGGTAGGATGCTCAAAAGCACTTGCAGTTGGTAGGGCTGCCCTAACAGGCATCTGTACTAGACACTCTCAGTTTTAACTGTGAAGCCAAGTCCCAGCCTGGCTGGACTCTTCATTTGGTGAGTGAAGCTAACTTGTGGGGAAAAGAGCTGGGGTCTCCCATTGAAGTAGCCATTAAATTCAGCTTTGCTTCCCACGGTGGTGTGGACAGCAGCATCCTCAGCACTCAGCCTATTTCTCTGACTCTTGGTTTTCACCATTCCTGTGCAGGTGGAGGCAGAGGAGCACCAGGACGTGGTGGTCTATGATCAGAGCACACGGGACGTGACCGGCTTGGCTGCCGACAGCTTCCTCTCCATCCTCCTGGGCAAGCTGGACAGCTGCTTCCACAGCGTCTCCATCCTTACAGGTAGGAGTCCTCGGTTACCTCTTCCCCTGGCACTGTTGCCCTTAGTCTAGAGTTACGGAGCAGTGGCCACACATGTCCATCTGCACCCTCCTTCCTGGCCACCGGTGGCAGTGATGGCAGAGGGCAGCCCCTCAGGCAGACAAGGAGACTAAACCCTGCTGGCATCACTGGGTCCTTCCCATGCATTCATTCCTTGCACTGCCCAGCTCCTGCTGCTGCACCCACTAGCCAGGGTGAGTGAGAGGGGAGGGTACAGACGGGTCGTGGTGGCACAGATCCCACCACCCAAAAGCTGCCCTTCATTCCTCCATCCCTGTGCTACCTCATTCCAGGCAAACGTGCCATGGGCTGAGCCTGGTTCCAATTCTCTGCTTCCTCTCACTGCTGTTAAAGGGAGGGCAGGAGAGGAAATCCATGGATGTACTGGGAAGGGGAAAGAGGGCAGGGGTAGAGGGTCATCACTAGGTGAGTCAGGGTCTGCTGGAGATGATGCTTTCCAGCATGAGTGTGCAGGTAGGAGGCACTTGCTGCCCTAATTACAGCCCTTCTGCAGAGCCAAATGGGAGTCAAGCAATGAATAAGTGAAAAACTTCAATCCAGCAGAGAAGGAAAAAGAAGCAGTGAGCTGCTGAAGGGAGAGCTAAAGCTGCCTTTAATTCCCCATGGCTGGGATGGCCAAGTGTCTGCCTGGCTGGATGCCCACCTCCAAGCTTTCTGCCCACACAGGGGTGAGCAGGTACTGCCCCATGAAGCCCCTTGGTCCCACTGAGCTCAGCCAGGCTCCTAGATAGTGCTGACAGCACAGAGATGGGGATCATCTCTGTTCCCAGATCAAGTTCCCTTCCTTCTCCAGTGACTGAATACTGCTTTGGGTGGAGGGTACCAACCTTTGTGTTCCTGGCGCATCGTGAGGATGGAGGGAGCAACTGTCCCTGCAAACTCAGCAGCGTGACAGACCCTGGGAAGGAGTGGTTGTGATGGGGGAGGTGGCACAAGGAAGTAGCATTCAGGGAGCCTTGCTCATGGAAGGCCTGGATAAGTGCTGTTGAATGAGAGCAGCTGCATTGTCATGGGGAGAACAAAGAAAAGAAATAGCAGGAATAAAGTCCCTGATTCAAGGTTTCAAAAGCAGTCAGGGACTTCACAGAATCATATTAAAGCTAATTAACGTGGCCTGGGTTGCAGGAGCTCTGTTGAGGCCAGTGCTGGAGAATGTGGCCACAAGCTTGCTATGGCAGCCCCCAGCCCACCCCAGTAGCCGTCCTTGCAGCTCCAAGGTCGTCACAGCATAAACAAGGGCACAGCTTGGCACACGATGCAGAAGGAGAACACAGATTCTGTCGCATCTGGGAAAGAACCTGCTTAGTCACTGGGATGGGTCAGGAAACAGCCTTTGCAGAGTGACCCCAGCATGCCCCAACCTGGTGCCACTTTCCTAGGGGCAGCACTGTGTCCTAAATGCAAACCTCCTCCCCTGAGTCCTCCTGGAGTAGTGATGGGGGTGAGCGAGGTGACCCTGAAAGCCCTGGAGCCTTCACTTCCCTGGGAAAGCAAGGAGAGGCTTGGGGGACCCTGTCAGTACTGGTGCACCCTAGCCACATGCACAGCATGCCCCATGCTTGGTGAGCACTAGCAGCATGCCACCCTCCTGGCTGCAGGGCTGTAGGCTGATGGAGAGCGCAGGCTGTCAGTGCATGGAAAAAAATGGGAACCAAAATGTAGAACACTGGGTCATGGTGGTGGTGTTTTATGTGGAAGTGGTGACTGGTAGTGGCTGTGGAGAGTGTCCAGGGAAGGCTGGGCATACTTGCCAACACGTGCAGCTTCCTCCTGCCTGTGGTGCGGGCAGCAGCGCGGTTGTTTTAGAGGCAGCTCTGAAAGTCTTGAGGGGAAGTGTGCAGACCAGGCCTGATTCTGCCTTCTCGTCTTGGTGGGGTCTGTTCGCTCTGGACCTCACAGAATCACCAAGGCTGGAAAAGACCTTTAAGATCATCAAGTCCAGCCTATGACCTAACACCACCACATGGGCTAGACCATGGCACTAAGTGCCACATCCAGCCTTTCCTTGAACACATTCAGGGATGGTGCCTCCACCGCTTCCCTGGGCAGTCCATTCCAATGTCTAATCACCCTTTCCACGAGGAAGTGCTTCTTAAATATCCAAGCTAAACCTCCTGTGGCACAGCTTCAGGCCAGGCCATCTTGTCTTGTCTATAGTTGCTTGGGAGGACAGCCCAACCCCCACCTGACTACACCCTCCCTTCAGGTAGTTGTAGAGAGTGATAAGGTCCCCCATGAGTCTTCTTGAGGCTAGACAACCCCAGCTCCCTCAGCCTCTCCCCATAAGACTTTCCCTCTAGACCCTTAACCTGCCTTGTTGCTCTCCTCTGGACCTGCTCCAGCACCTCAATATCCTTCTTGAACTGAGGGGCCCACCTCCCTCGTGCAGGACCTCATCCTGCTCCAACCCATTCCATATCCCAGAAGTGATGTCTGGGTCCTCCCTGAAGGTGGCTTGTGACCCCAGCAGGGAGCTGAGCTGGCAACAGCTGCCAAAATCTCAGGGTCTTGCCCTGAAATCTCAGCCTGTCCCTAAGTGGATGTCAGCACCCCAGGGAACCCTGTCCTGAGGCTCCCCAAACCTGTGTGCCAGCCCAAGGCAGCCCCAAAACCTCCCGAGCCCCTCCATGCTTCTCAGCTCCCCTCAGCCCTAGCAGATGTTTCTCTAGGGGTGACACGTCCGTACCTCACTGTCCTCATCTTGTGCACATGCCATGTTGGCCATTCTTGCTTGCCCCCACCCCCTGGTTCTTCAGACCCTTAAAGCAGCTGGAAGAGGCTGATGGGCAAGGACAGGAGGGCTGAGGGTGGCAAAAGCGACAGCAAGGAGCCCTCAAGGGTTAACAGCTCAGCAGCAGTGACTCCAGCACGGCTGGGAAGGAAGAATCTGAGTCAATTATTCCCAGTCTTGGAAATCATGGGCTTCTCTTCTCTTTTGCCTTTTTTTTTTTTTTTTTTTTTTAATTGTGTAAGTATAAATAGTGCTGCTTGCTGCCCTCCATCCGTGGGAGCAGAAAGCCTGTTGATTTATATGGTTTTCCTTACATCACATGAAGTGGTGGAAAACTGAATGAAGCCAACATTTTTCCTGCATTACGTAATGCCCCCTCCCTCCCAGCCCAGCTCTGCTATTCCTGCAGGAGCTTGACTGTTCTTTAACCTTTGTTTACTTCAGCACAAACCCTCACTTTTTTGCTTTCTTTTTTTTTTTAGCTTTTTGGTTTTTGCTTATCCTTTCCACCCCACCCCCCCCCGGCTTTGTTTTCCTCCCCCCCTTCTTCTTCCCCTTTGCAACCTCCAGCTTGGTTTTTATGAACAGCCATTATGTGTTTATGAAGCAGCAGCAGCGTTATGGCTCCTGATGCCAGCTCTTATATTGGAACCCAGCCAGCACCATAGCATGGCGCAGAGCTGCTGAGTGCTGAGCTTCACCAGCTCCTCTGCATTTGTCCAGCTGCAGCAGAGGGTGGGGAGACCTTCCTTTGCAGTTATAAATGACAGCTGAGAGCCTGAGATGCTTGTCCAGGTGATGCTCAGTCACCCATTCTGTCCCTAATCCTGGTCCTTGAGCCAAGCACCAGGCCCCTCTCGCTTGTGCCCAAAGCTAAATGCCAGCAAGAGACGAAACTGGGGTGGCAGTGTGGCCAGCAGCAGTGGTCCCCACAGCCCAGACCACTGGGGTTGGGAACCCTCTTGCATGGCAGAGACTAATTTCATTGTGGTTTCATGTGCTGGGAAAGCTTTATCATTGTGATATCACTCTCTGACCTGAAACAGGCCCCTCTCTTGCGTTCTGAACTCCAGTCATGAGCTTTTCATCTGGCTCGGGAGCATGTGTGAGATCATCTTCACCACCCCCCCCCTCCTTTTGTACCAATTCTTCAAGGAATGTTTAAATTTTCCAGTCCTGTTCTTTCTAAATTTGGAGTGTCTGTTTACTCCCAGGATTCGGAAAGAATGTAACAATATCATCAGGGAGAAATCCCTCCCAGCCCTCTGCTCGCCATTCTTCTCCTTGGTGAGCAGGCTGGTCTCGGCAGCCCTGGCCATGACCCAGGTCCTCTCCAACCTGGCAGTGCTATGACCAGCCAGCACAGCTGGGGAGTGCACTGTGCACTGTGGCAGTGATCCGGAGGAGGCTGAGATTTGGGGGATTTTGTGGGAGTTTGCCAAAGGCAGGTGACTTCAGAACAGACAAAATGAAGTAGTGAAAAAGGAAAGGGGATTTCCAGTCTAGGAGCTGACTGGAGCTGCCCAGGTGGGAGTAGGTTCAGCACTGGCTGGAATTATTTTTGAAACAAGGACTCAGGGACAGATCATTTTAATAAAAATAAATCAATAAATAAAAGAAATAATCACAACTTATTTTTTTTGTTGCATAGAGACAGTCTTAAAAAGAGGTCATCATCAGGGCAGCTAAATGTGACTTTGTGCATCCTTGGCTGAAAATTCCATGGTGCTTTTGCGTGTTGTGTTGGTGTGAAGCCACATGCCAGCATCACATCTCCTTTGCTGTCTGCTCCTCTTGAAACATGTTGTGCTGGGGCTGTTTTAGAAGAGATTAATGAAAAAAGCCTAGCTAGGCAGGTACAAAAGCAATGCATAGGCAGGGCAGAACAGAAGGTACTTGCTTCTAATCAGACTCCAGGGGCTGGAGGCAGCACGTGCCTCCAAAAGGCAGCAAAAATACAAATTAATCTGCAAAACTTGTCGTGTCTGACATGGAAGGTAAAACCTTAGCAGTATCCAAAACCAAGATCGAGGTGTCTTTACAAAGCAAATGTAAGAAAAAGTAATCTAGAATGTAAGAAAGAAAATACCCTGAACACCCACACTTTAGTCATCAGTCTGAAGCTGTCTGTTGGGAATGGGGAAGCAGGACCCCACTGCAGCTGGTTATTTGATGGTCACCTTCCTCATCCCCCACTCAGGACACGATTTCTTCTGACAACTTTGGTGTGTGTGTCTTCTGGGCATGCAGTACACGCAGAATGCACTACCTTGTGGACTTTGTCCTCTGACTCCAGCATAGTCTCTGTGTGGTACACAGGCCTGAAGATGCACACATAGGTCATGAGGGCTGTTTCATGTACCCTCAGGCTCCAAGATCTAAGAGCACTTGTGGACTTACTGCTGTGAATCCATCAGATGTACCCACACGTTTTTCTACTGAAGTCTAATTATTGCCTCTGAAACTTCCACAAGCACCCGTGACCACCTGCAGACGTCTCAATCCTGTAGCCTATTGTGATGAACCAAAAGAAGCAGATCCTCAGTTTGCTGGAGCGTGTGTATGAATAAGGAGGGTGCAAGAGTGGGATGAGACAGGAAGAGCACTAATGTGGGACTCTCAGTCTCTTGCTTCTCCCAGATTCATGAGTTTTGAATCATCAGCTTTGCAAGTAATATAAATGGGGATCCTGGTTGTTCTTCATCTACAAACTGACCACCTGATGGAGAGGGGTATGCCTGGCTTTTCTCAGAGCCTTGGTGGTGGGGCACAGATGGATTACCTGCAGTGATGCTTTTCTTTTGACTTCCCAGAGGGGTGGAGGCAGTGCTCTATTGTAAGGTACTTTTTTAAAAAAGTCATAGTACTGGCTTTAGCCAATTTATCCATTTGAAGTCCAACTTCAATCACCAAGGTTTGTGATTTTTACAGTCCTGGAGATTTAGGTAACTCTCTAGACTTCCCTACCCCTCATTCAAAACATTCCTGTGTCTGTGGCATCAGAGGAGTTGCTTTGTTTCCAGCAGCAAAGCCACCCGAGACCACTTTGGCCAGAGCAGAACCATGTTTTTTTGCCCTCCAGTCCCCATCCAGTGGGTGCTAGCATCCAACCCCAGCCCAGCAGTGACCCTAGGGACTGTTCCCAGTCTCTGCAGCACAAGGCTTGGTGGCAGGGTAAGGTACCTATTTACCCCCTCTGCCACAACCAGGAGATGCCTAGAAGGATTTTGGCCCTGGTGGTGCTGGCTGCTGCATCCCTTGGAGGGGTTAAGCCAGGTCATGTATGTGTGAGCTGATTGTATTCCAGACCTATGCTCTAAACTTCCCTGTTTAGCAACACTGTCGTCAGACAACTTGTTTTCCCGATTCTATAATTACCCTGAGGAGCTTCCCCTCCCCCTCCAGCCACGTTTTTAACTATCAGACCCAGAAAAGGTGAGCAAAAAGGTGAAAAGCAGAGAGGGACAGAGGAGAAGTGGCTTAGGAAAGAGCAGCCCTCTGGTTGCCAAGGCTTGCAGAACCACTGTGTAATGTTGTTTCTCATTTCTGAAAAGCCAACAGGAGGATGGCAACTTCCCCAGTAAGAGATCCTAATGGGCAGGAGCCTCTGCCCAGTTATGGTTTCCTTCCTTTTAAGAAACCTGCCCCCCTGGCCTGCTCTCTCCCTTTCCCCAGGCCTGTGTCACACACTTGTGAAAGGTCAGTGCTGGCAATTATTATAAGGTCCTGGTGCTGGGTGGAGAGACGAACAGCTGGCTGCTGCCCAGCTGGGCTTGTCCCAGGGTGTAGTTACTGTTGCAGTGGGTATATAGGTGCTGAACAAAGTTTTTGTGCTCCCTGCACTTGCAGGTGGGTTGCGTGAGTCTCCTCCAGCAGCAGGGTTTCTGCTGGTGAGCATTGCGGCAGTGAGAGTGAAGCAGGGCCAGCGAGGCTGGGCGTCACTCCCCAGGTGATGTGCCTCTGTCTCCTAAACAGGGGCTAGAGGCAGGATGGGTGACACCCTGGCCAGGAGGAGCATCTGGGGAAAGGGGCCAAGGGGCAATATGCAGGATATGTCTCCGTGTTAGAGATGTCACCTTTCATCGCTCTACTTGCACGCACTCCATGGCACAAGCTCCCAGCCCCTATCCTGGTCCAGACAAAGGGCTGAAGGTGATGGGGAGGAGGATGCTGCCTGGGGAATGATCCAAGTTGCTGGACCTCACAGACAGGGAAGAGAGTTGCTCACTTGTGTTTTGCTGAGGGTCGGAGAGACCAGTGAACACCAGTGAACCTCCTGCATCAGGGACTGCTTTTGATGGTGTCATGCTCAGCTCCTTAACTGCAGTGCTGAGCCAAAAACTAAGTCCAAATGCTTCTTGAAGGAACATGTCAGTACCAAAATAACTTGTGCTGTTGGCTCTCAAGCCTGAGGGAGTCCAGCAACCAGAGGGCAGCCAGGGAAGGCAAACTCGTGTTTGTGGAGCTCTGGGTCAGGGACAGGGTGATGATCATGCTCCCCTGTTTCACCATGGTCTTTCTGCAGCATCCACCTCAGCTGGCACAGGGCGGCCAGCCAGTTACTGCCTTTGTATGATCCAGTGATGGTTTTCAACCCAGCAGAGGCCCAAGTCCAGCCAACAAAGCAGGTCACAGCTGAACCCCCCACCAGCATGGATAGAACAGTGCTAGTGCAGCAGTGGTGTGAGATGGAGGCACCTCCATTGCTGGGAGCCATTGGCCGTGGCTACCAGCATCCTGCGCCCTCTCTGGTAGGGATGGAGGTTTCGAATGTGGGGGACAATGGACCCCCGGGGAAGCTGCTGTGCAAGCCTCTTCCCGTGTGGGGTTCCTGGCAGAAGGCTGCTCCTCTCTCTTTCAGCCTACTTGGAGCACGCTTTGAATTTTATCCAACCCCTGACCCACATCTGATAATAATCAAACCATATTTGTTACAACAACAGGCTTGTTAGGAGGCTGGCTCCACTCGGGGTTGGGGGGAGGGGAGGGTACTTAGTTAATGCCGATGACCTCATCTCATGTGATGTCATTCAAAGGAAAAACACTGAAGTCACTCACATATGGCTCAGCCTGAGGTTTTTCAGCCCGTAAAGCTTCAGATTTTCAAAGGCACAATACATCCACACCCCCTCACCCCCCCCTGGCCCCAGCTCCTCTGCTTGCTATAATCCTGAATGATTTTCTAGAGGCCTGGACTCTGACCAACAAGCTCATAAGGAGTTGTGTGGAGACGTATTGAGGAGTACCATGGGTGGGAAGTGGGAGGACAAGTAATTCTCTCTCTCAGGACAAGGAAGAAAATGCATCAATCCCCAGCCTGCTTCAGAAGCCACCACTGATGGATAGGCCCCAGCAGGACTGGGAAAGCCCATTTTTACATATCCCTTCTTGCTGGACTTCTGCATGTGAGAAAGCTTTGGTGGAGGATTTCACCTCCTCCATGGTCCTTCTCTGCTGGGACTGAACTCCATCCGATGTGGCCACACACAGGTGCAAGCAGCCCAGCACTAGGCCCGTTCCCCACCAGTTGTTTCGGTCCATTTCCATCCAGCTGTTTGAAACCACTCCAGGATGAGCATCGCTCCTGAGTGATGGTGGTCTCAGTGGAGACATCAAGAAGAAAGATGAGCTGCTGGTGAGGGACCTGCTGTCTGGTCCCCATCTCTGCCCTGCAGCAGAGTACCCGGGGAAAGCTACTTAATCTTTTGTGCCTCGGTTTCCCTCTAGGATGGTGGCGTTGCCCTTCCTGGCGCTGGAGTTCAGAGTTAGAACCAGCCGTGGGGTGCCCGTCACCGGGAGGGGAGCAGCAGGGATGGAGAGCGGTGCCGCAGCGCCGGGGTTTGATAGCACCCTGCCCTGCTGGTGCTGAAATGAGATGTGGGCACTAGCTTCCTCCCTCCGAGTCCCTGTCCCCAGATTAACGCCGCGGAGCCAAGCCGCTCTCCCGCCGCGGCCGCTGGCTCGGGGGGTGGGGGTCCGGGGGGGCGGGACGCGCTTTGGGCGGGCGAGAAACTCGCGGTTGCGCCTTTAAGCAGCCAGCGAAGCGTGTGTCAGGCCGGGCGCTGCGCTGCGTGTCTGTGTGCTGAGTAAGGAATGCGCCGCATGCCTGACCCGTTAGCTATGAGCGCTGTGAGTGCGCAGCGAGCGCGGCGGCAGCGGCGGGGCTGCTGCTGATGGGCTGAGCCCGCGCCGGCTGCAGGCAGAGCGGGAGGCGAGGAGGGCGGCCGTGGAAAGGGGGCTACGCTGAGCGCCCCCTCCCCTGCTCGATTTTTTTTTTTTAATTGCTTTTTCTTTTTTTTCAGCCTGAAGGCTGGAGCCGAGGGAGGCTGGCGGTGCTCCGCCGCGGGGGGGCTTCTTTTGTGGGTTTTTTTAGTATTTTGTTTGCCCTCCAGCTGCCGTTTTGTTAAGGCAAGAGGTGCCTCCGCGAGCCGCAGCCCCGCTGCCCGGATGCCCGTGGATGTAATGATTGCTCCCTCTGAGGACCAGTTCTGGACAGACATGCGCGAGGGGCAGATGAAGCTGAAAATAAGGGTGCGGAGGATGAAGGAGAGCAGGGACATGAGAGGTTTGTCAGGCGGCCGGCTCCTTTCCTTTCGATGGGGACGGCGGGGGAAGAGCGGGTTGCTCGGAGCCCTGCTCTGCCTGGGGGGCGGAGATGGCATTTGCGGAGCGGCGGATGGGGAGTGGATGGCTGGCAGTACAAAGAGCACAGGCAGCTGGCGAGAGGAGCGAAGGAGGCGAGCGTGCGGAGGGGAGCGATCGCCAGTTCCCAGCCACGGGCAATGTATGGAAGCGCTTGCAGGGGCGGCTAGCCCGGTGCTGCAAGCAGCGAGAAAGGAGCTGCACGGAGGGGGCAGCTCCTTCAGGCAGGTGAGAGGCTGCCTGCAGCAGGCAGGGGCATTTATAGTGGTCCCAGCGTTAGGCAGCTTTCCCATCTGGTGCGGGGTCCGGTGAGGCTGCCGTGCTCCCGCTCCGGGCTCCCCTGAACCCTTCTTAGTCCAGGCAAGCTTGGCGAGGGGGCAGACGGAGCAGAGGAGGAGGAGGAGGAGGGAAGGAAGAAGGTCGCGGGAGCCAGGAGAGGCTCTGCCGCCAGCATCTCTGCCCCCTCAGGTGCCGGCTGGGAGAAGTCAAGAAGGCTGTGGGCGAGGGGGAGTGTGCCCCGGAGAAAGGACGGGTGAGGGCGGCGAGGTGTGTGAGGAGCACGTCTGAAGGAGCTCTGCGCTGCTGCCTGTACCCAGGCAGCTGCCCGGCAGAGCCATTTAATTTCACCAGCATGGTTCCTGCCTGCCCGTCTTTGGGGGGATTTCTTTCAAGAAGGGCGTTTGCGGTCTTTCCACCCCCCAGTGGCAGGGTGAAGGGCAAGGAGAGGAAGGGTATATTAATTGGAGCAGCTTAAAAATATGCTGGGCCTGGAATGACCTAGATTACTGAAGGGTTGAATCAAGAAACTTCCCCTCCATCACCACTTAAAATGGGAGCATGCTGAAAGTGCTTGACAGGTTTTTGTGGCATGAAGCACATAACCAAGTGATGGTGTCATTACTAATAAGTCACTCCTGGAAATGACACATTTTTCTTTACTTAGAACGAGTAAGGCAGGCACAGTCACCGGAGGAAAATCAAGCCCAGCAGCTCAGGGAGCATGTTCGTGGTTGTGTGGGTGGAGGGCTTCCTTTCTGCTGCTTTTCTTTTTTTAAAAGGATGTTTTGCACTCGTTTAGGAGAATGTGGGGGGAGCCTGGGACTAGGCTGGGAGGCCAGGGAGGTCTGGCATGGATTGGGAGGCAGCAGGGTGATGTAGCAGCAGATGGGCTAAGGCTGTTCAGGGTGACTGTTAGGGAAACAGGGAGTTCACATGAATCCATAATAGGGCTGATTCATCAGCTTTCTTGTCCCCACTGCTTGGGGTGATGAAATTTGGTGCCAGTCAAGGGAGGGCTGGCAGAGAGCACTGGATAGATGGACACAGGAGGGACAGGAGACTAGACAAACAGCAGACATCTCTCTCCAATGCACTGAGACTGGAGGAAGTAAAAGAGCATCAGCTAAGAGAGAGCGAGTTGGCCAGGCTGTGCAGCACTGGGGTTCCACCCAGGCGGGTGGAAGGACATGCAAGTAGGCAGGCTGCCCATATTAGACATCACTGGCAGGGCTGCCTGCACTGGGCACTGCTGGTAGGGCTGGAGAAAAGCAAAGGGGGCTGCAACACTGAGAGGGGAACAGTGAGATTGGAGGCAGGGGGGAAATTCGGAAATTACCCAGGCAGCAGGAAGCACTGACAAAACCCCAGAGCTTCCCAGAGCACAGTGAGTAAGGGTGGCTGTACAGTGTTTCATCATACTGCCCAGCTTTGCTGCCGGCACCAACAGGCTCCCACCCAGCATGGGAGCCAGGGAGATGGTGTTTTGCAAAGAGGGATTTTCCCAGAGGCTCTGCGTGTCAACGTGTGGCGTGCCTGGCCCCTTCACTTTTCTTCCTTCAATTCAACTTACTGCAGAGATGCCCAGCCGAGCACTGAGGCTCACTGCCCTGCAAAGGCTGAGCATGATGCAGGCAAGGGCTGAGTTTTTGCAGGTTTCCCTGGCTTTTGTAATTTCCTGCCACGCTTCAGTTCAGCAAGGTGGTTTAACAACTGGGGATAGATATGTTGGGGCATGGGGAGCAGCATGTCTCTAGGCAGCTGGGGTGACAGGGAGGGGGCATCCAGGCAGCATCCTCTCCACCGAGCCAGCAGAGCAGTGGGGGAGCCGTGCTGGCGTGGCGGCTGCTCCAGCAACAGCTGAGGCGCGTGCTCGCCTGCATCCCCCATTGCCCCTCGCCACGTGCCACCCTGGCAGCAGCTCTCAGCCACCACAGGCATTTTAATGAGAGCTGGGCAGCCACCAGGAACTCTAAGGGGGCTAGAAGGTCTCCAGCACAAGCACAGGCACAAAACCCACCAGTGGGACCACAGGCTACCAAAAAAGCTCCAGCACCTGCATGAGGAACTGGTCTCTGAGCAGCTCCATCTGCTGCTCTTTAACACTCATTATAGGAGCAATGAGGGTGGGCTATAAACCACCACTTCAATACCACCCCTTGTCTCCCACCAGTCCTGGCATGAGATCTGGGGGTGAGGAGGTGGGTGCAGCAGCTGTTGGCCTGGAGAGGGTTTGCAGCTCTAGCTGTGCCTGTTTCCCTCCTCCTTGCTGCCACAGACTGATAGAACAGTGGGGTGACATGTCACCTCTTCTGTGTTTCCTGCTGGGGGGGGGGGGGCTTTGCATTGGATGTGCTCCACCATGCACATTGGAGGCTGGTGAGCAGGACACGTCCTTGCTGCTTGGTGTGGGGGAACATTTAGGAGACTTACGGTGTTGGGGGTGTTCACAAGGCACATGGCTCTCCCTCAGCGTGGTTTTGGGCAGCTTCTTGCAGTCAGTGGGGCACAGTACTAAGGCCAGAGCTGCTGGAGTTTTTCCAAGGAATTCTGAAGGAGGTGAGTCCATTGGGCCAGAAATGAATGTGCAGTCTGCAGTCATCAGAGTGACCTGAGAGGGTTTTCAAGCCCTGTTGTTTCCTTGTCTCCACTTTACACCACCAGCTTAGGAAGACAGCCTTGGTGCAGGGAGGGACACGGAGCAGCAGGGAGCTGAGATTGCCCTGCTTAATATGCCCTGCAACTCCCTTTTATCCTCAGTATCCTCAGTAGCATCTCCCCTAATGTCCTATGCAGATCAATGGATTGTAAATCCCCAAAGCTGTGGCTTACCACCAGGAGAAAAACAGTGCCACTCCTGCCCCTAACCAGGACTTTGTCACCTTCTGTGTCACCCTCCCTGCACCAACAGTGGTGCCCTGCCTTGAGAGAGAGGGGAGCAGGGCAACTTCCAGGTGATGCCTGACATGTTACATTGTCCCAGCCATGAGCTAGATGTCCCCAGAGACCACCTGAAGGTGACAGCCAAGGCAGTGGAGGGGTCCCCAGGTGCGACAGGGTCCCAGCTCAGCAGTCCAACACCTCTCTCATTCCACCTTCTTGATCTTCCATGCCCATCAGCCCAGTGCCAGCACTGGGGCTTTTTGTTCATTTTGGTTATAGGCATCTCTTAGTCTTTTGCAGCTGCTAGTGCAAAGACAGACTGACCAAAAGGCTTCTCGCTGCAGTTTGCTGCTCAAGGGGAAAAGTTGCAGAGCTTCCCAAAAGTTGCAGCAGTGCTGGTATCACGGGGGCTTATTCGAAGATGCTACTGGTATCTTCCCCCCAAGCTGATTGGATGAGCTCAGAAAGGATTCCCAGGCTCACTGCCTTTCCACAAATCCAGTTTCACTGGGAGATTCTTATGGATTTTAAGATAGAAAGCATGCGGAGGGGAGTGCGTGGCACAAATGGGGATGGGGGAGAAGTTGTGGGGATTTTTCCGTCTCCTCTGTTGGCCACCAAGGCCATGAAGAGCAGGGCTGGGGACTGGCCCAGGGGGGGTCTCTGCAGTGCAGAGCCAGAGATGGAAGGGAGATTCAGCAGTCAGTGAGCCAAGGCTGGGATGGGGGAAGAAATGAGGTTTCAGTTGTTGCACTCTTCAGCACTAAGTTGCTGCAATGCCTCATGTCTCAGTTTCCTGCTCTCCTCTTGGAGTGGGGTGACAGCACTCCCCTCCTTCCCAAAAGCTGGGTTTCTTTTCAGCCCCACCTTGAACTCAACATTGCTAAAGGTTTTTATGTCTCTGGAGGCATTGCTGAATGAACCCCCAAAGCTGGGGGGATGATTCTCACCTCTGGTCTTTCCAGGAACCTGCCTGACGCTCTAGTTCTTGGCTCCTCCATCTTCAGCAGGAGCAGTGAAGGTATCCACACTTCTGACCTGTTTCCCTGTGCCCAAACATACCCTCTCTCCTTCTGTGCCCCACCTCTGTCTCAGGTAATTGCAGTCAGGAAGACACTGGGTTTTCCTTGGAATGGTTCTGTGCGCCCTCAGGAGTGCTAGAGCCATGAGCAGTGCACTGGGCCATGCTGCACAGGGACCAACCAGCTCCTTCCCAGCAGGCCCTTGCCAGGCTCAAGAAGAGCATCAAGAAGAAACCAAAGGTGCCCAAGCGCCCACTGCACATTATATACAAATCCTTCCTGAGCTTAATTCCCCACGTGCCGAAAGAAACAGCATTGTTGGCACCAGCACTGCAAATTTAGAGGACAGACTAGAAAGACCCAGTGCTGCCCTGGCTCCTCACCCTGTGGGGCTCTGCTGCTCTCCTCCAGCAAAAGCTGGGTTCCATGACCCAGGGTATGGAGGGGGGGAAAGCCCAGGTATCGGTTGGAGCCCAGCCAGGGAAATTCACTGCCTTTGTGATTGTTTTGAAGAGCTGCTTTGCTTTCTAAAAATAAAAAGCATGCTAGAGCAGCCGGCATGGGGTGAGCATCACTTCATGGTTGGGATAGTGGTGGGTACCCAGCTCCATTTCTAGGATTTCCCCTAAGCCTGGACTGCCCTCAGCAGCTACAGGCAGGATGGGAGCATGGCTGGGCTCCCAGACACAAGGTTGAGGCTTTGCCTGGGACAAACAGGGCAAGCTATAGGCATGATTTTGCGTGCTGCTACCACTCTCTGCAAACGTCCCCGCCTGCTTCGCAGCCCCCTCTGCCCCTGCCTGGACTTCCCCCAGCAGGGTTGGCAGAGGATCTGCTGCCAGGCAAGTGTCAGTGGAGGCAGGGGGACAGAGCAGCATGCCCTGACCTGCTTTAGCTATGAGATCACTCCACACTCCTGGCTTTAAAGAGTGATATGAAGATGTACATGGCCCCTGATGGCTCTTGACAGTTATGAGTTAAGCAAGAGGCTGAGGACCAGGGAACCACAACAGGCACCGATCCCCAGGGCTGCACTTGTATGCATCCTTCTCCCCAGAACTGCTGGATTCCTTCAAAAAGATTCCCATGTTGCTTTGCATGAGTCCAGAGGTCAAATCTGTGCTCCATTTGAACCTATGTTCTGGAGCTTCCTTGGGGGCAGCTGAAGGCAACCCTTCCCCCAGGGTTTCTGCTTGAGCATCCCCCAGGCATCAGCAGCATGTGCTCAAGCGTGTGGCAAGGAAGGGAGCTCACATGTGTCCATGCAGGGCTCTGACCAGTGATTTACGCTCCTTGGCAATGGGGACACAGGGCAGGGATGAGCAGTAACCAGAGCTGCACTACACCTGTGCTGGGCCTCCTGCTTTCACTCTGATTTAATGTCCCAGTTGAGAGGTGATGTCATTTCAGAGGCAGCCAGAGAAAAGGAAGTGCTAGAGAAGATAAGGTGCTTTAACTCTACCCCTCCCAGCTTGGCTGGGTTTTGAAGCTGGGAGCTGTGTTAGCTGCCAGCCAGGAAAACACAGGAGAGGGGAAAAAAGAGGTTGTGTGGAGGACACCTTCCTCTTGGGGCAGTGGGACACAAGGAGCTGCTAAAATGGAGGGTGATGGAGGACCTTGGATATTCCAGGTGGTGTGAGCATGATTTTGTGCACTGCTCTGGCTTCTCCATCACCTTCACTGCCCAAACACATGAAGTGGGTTGTCTGCAGCACAGCCAGAGCCTGGGTGCCACACCAGCAGCCAGGGAGGTACTCCAGGAGTGTCAGCATAAACGCGGGCAAGATGCTGGAGAAGGTAAATTGAGAATGTGCCAAGGCTGCCCTGCTTCTAAAGGAGAGAAAAAATGAATGGAAAGGTCATTACCAAAGACTCATTAAAAGGTCTTGTTTAGCTGTGGACATGAGCCAGGGATTCTCACAGTGCTGAGTCCAGAGACTTAGACTTTCAGAAGGATCTCATGTGGGCATCCTAATCCCTCTGACAGTTAAAGCCAGTCAAGCCCTAAAGTCTTCTCTGCCCTTTGGGTGATATCGAGCTGTATCTGCTCATTTGTGTGACTAGGAAAAACCTCAAGGGAGACTGGTTGGTCTGATATGACCCAATGTCCTCTCTGTTCCACCAAGCTGGTGCCCAGATGTCCTCAGCTGAAGGGGAGTGAGGTTGAGCCACCGCTAGCCAGACCAGCTCTACTTCAGAGAACCAGATCAGTGAGCAAAAGCAGATTGGGGTCACCAGAGGCCTTATGCAACCATGCAGGACGTGCAAGAGCACTGGGGGTTTTTCAGCTCCCTGAGATGTCCACCATACCAGCAGGGCAATGCTTGCTGCCCTGTTCAAGTCAGTGCTTTTGCCACTTGAACTGGGGACTGGCCTTCAGGCAGATTTACTCACATTTAGATCATGCTGTTGACCATGCCAGACTCCACGGCAATAGCTCAGATACCACCTACCACAGCCCCAAATGGGGGTTTTCTCTCGGTATCAGGCTTCAAGATCATACATGCATAGAATCGTTTGGGTTGGAAGGAACCTTAAAGATCATCTAGTTCAACACCTCTGCCATGGGCTAGGACACCTTCCAGACCAGGTTGCTCAAATCTCCATCCAACATGGCCTTGAATTCTTCCAGGGAAGGGGCATCCACAGCTTCCCTGGGCAACCTGTTCCAATATCTCATCACCATCACAGTGCAGATTTCTTTCCTAATAGCTAACCTAAATCTACCCTCTTTCAGATTAAACTCATTACTGCTTGTCCTGCTGCTACATGTCCTTGTAAAAAGTCTGTCTCCAGCTTTCATGTAAGCCTGCCCATCTATGCTCAAGCTGGGTATGACTGCACAGCAGCTTGGTGGAGTAAATTAGGCACTGCTTGCTTTCATATTCAGTAAGGTCAGAGGGTGAGAAATAGCAATTCCCTGCAGGTCCTCATGTACTGGTCCAGTCCAATGTAGTGGAAATCATGGGCTTGGCAGGGCTGGGCAGAGGGGTCATGTCTCAGAAACTGCAGTGGGCAAGTGTAGCTGTTGCTTCAAGGATTGGGCTGACTTCCTCAACCTGGGGAGCTTTGCACCTTGGTGAGCTTGCTTGTCATCATCCTGCCCTGATGGGTTTTGCTATCAAAAGGGGACTCTGGTTGTCCTCAGAGTAGTAGGCAGACAAAAAAAAAGGCTTTCTCTTCCTGTCATTTGTCTGAATGAAGTTGGGAAGGGCAGGGATGGGTGCAGAATGCCTGCATTAATATGCAGCCACAGCAGGAAAAATCAGAGCTGGGTCTCCATTCCTTTCTTCATGTGTGTGGCACGGTCATCACAATATGTCTGCACTGGGTAGCTGGTGGTGCTTCTCTAAGCTCTGTTCTCTTTGTTGCAGGGTTATCACCACTTTGTCCCCAGCCTGGGACTCAGGTTTCCAGGTAATGATGGTCTTGGCCTCTCTTCTATGAGCTCAATGTCCCCATTTTCTTCACAGGAGGCTTTGCCACCTTCTCATCCTGCTTCCCAGGGCTCTGCGAGGGGAAGCCAGCTGCTATCCTGCCAATGAGCATCTCCCAGCCATGCTTGCCCGTGGCCAACGTTGGCCCCACACGCATCCTGCCACATCTCTACCTGGGCTCCCAGAAAGACGTCCTAAACAAGGTACAGCCCTGGCAAGGGGACACGTCCACCCTGTCCCATCTGGGACCCGAGCCATGCAGAGGGGTGAGGGCATTAAGGACTCTTCTCCTGCCTGATGGGAGGACCACACGTGGTTGATCTGGCCATGCCAGGGTGCTGAGGGCAGGGAGTGCAAAGGCAGAGGCCAGCAGATCTGGGGAAGGTGGTCGCAGGATGAGTCATCTTGTATTACTGAGCTTTGGGGTGGTCAGACTCTTCCCAAGTGCCTGTGGCAAACTCCAAAGCCAGAGGAGCTTGGTTGGGAAAACCCATGGGCTTGGAGGGGGGGTTACCACAGCTGGAGGAAGATGTGGAATATGATCCAGCTTTGCACCCACCCACCTAGCCAGCCAGGCTGGCAGTTAACACCAATTTCAGCAACACTGCGATTGCCTGGGGAGCTTAGAGGGTGGGAGTGAGCTGGGGTTTTCAGCAGCTGCAGCGCAGGGATGGGCAGCTCTGGCCAGTGGCAGCGGCTTGTTCAGGAAGCACAAAAATGAGCAAAGCTTTGCTGTGAGGAGAGAGGAGACAAGATGGACAGTGCCCTTTTAAAGGTGCTGGAGGGGCTGTGCTGTGATGTCATGCCAGGGAAGGAATTTTGTTTCAAGGAAAAATAACAGCAAGAAGAATTGCAGTGAAAATGCCAAGGGGTGCCTGCCTACCGTGGGCAGGAGGAGCCAGCCAGGCGTCCTTGCAGGAGAGGGACCACAATGCCAGAGGGCAGTTGGAGACAGAAAGGAGGGAGAGAGAAATTATATACAGGGAGTAGAAGGAAATGGAAGAGAAAAATGCCAAGAATGTGAGCCCAGGAGCTGGGCTGACTCTGCCAAGCTGAGGCCAGGCTCTGCAGAGCCTGCTGGGGCGGTCAGGAACCAGCTGCTGGAGAGCCAGGGCTGCAGTCCTGGTGTGGTCTGAAAAGCCAATGTCAGGCAGGGAAATTGATGGTTTCCTTCCCTCCCCATCTCCTCAGAGGATTTTGTTAATCTTTTGGAACTGTGTTTTCTGCCATCCCTACAATGTGGCCAGAAGATGCTCTATTCATAGGCAGCAGAGCAGGGTCAAGTGCAGAGGTCGTGCATGGACCATGCTTCTCTCCTCCAGCACGTTGGAAAGGAGAGATCCCTTATGGCAGCTCCAAGCACTCTGACACATGAAAGGACCCTTTTTTCCCCATGTCTTCTCCTCCAGTTTAATTCTGGGTCTTCCCTGGAATAGTGCAGACTAGGCACTGAGACCCAGCATCTGGCACAAATGTCCCCCCATTTTTTAGAAGCAACCTGCTCCCAGCTGGAAAGGTGATACCTAAATTGATGAGAGGGGGAAAGAGACAGGGGTCAGATCATTCATAAATTTGGTGTTAGCACCACATGTAGGTGAAGCTGGCTGTAACCCTGGGAAGGAGGGAATGGAGGTTGGTGTGGATGCACCCAGTAAGCCAGTTGTAACCCTGATGTATGGCCCATGGGTCAAACCTCACCCCCTCATTGCAGTTTTTCATCTGACCCTATTTATCTAAGGTCTCCCTTGTGCCACTGCATTTTATTGATGTCAGAAATGCAGGCAGTGATGTTGGCCATTGAGTGGCCAAAGCAGAAAAGTCACAGAAAACAATTCAAAGTTCACTCTAGTGTCAAGAAGAGGGAAGACATGGTTCCCCTCATCACCTGCCTATCTCCCAACACAAGAGAGTATGTTCACAGGGAACAGCTGTGAACAGTGAACAACTAAAAAATCTGTGAGAATTCCCCATGTTTCTGAGGGGTGTGAGAGCTACCCTCAGCTGATACTTGCAAAGCTTTCAGCCAGAGTTTTCACTTTCTTTCTTATATTTTCCTGTTCCTCTCATTCTGGAGTTCTTGGGTTTTCCCCTCTAGTATCCCCTTCCAGATATCTTTAGTCTTGCTTACTTTAACTTGGACCAAGGAAAAGATCTGCTGTGTCCTGTGTCATCTAAATTGACACAACATTCTCAGCTGGTCTCTCCTGTACTACTATCAACTAGGCCAAGGCAGCAGTGGGAGACACACAGGAGAAAATACTGGTATGGGAAAAGGCAGGGAGTGCATGGCAAGGCAGATTTTCTGCATTTGATGCTGCCTGAACTCAGCTAATGATTCTACCACTTCTTTCCCATCAGGACTTGATGACACAGAATGGGATAAGCTATGTCCTCAATGCCAGCAACTCCTGTCCCAAGCCAGACTTCATCTGTGATAGTCACTTCATGCGCATTCCTGTCAATGACAACTACTGTGAGAAGCTGCTTCCCTGGCTGGACAAGTCCATTGAATTCATTGGTGAGCTTTTGTTACGATGTTTGCAGACGCTCCAGTTTTCAGCCTTCAAAACCTGAATTCTTCTGTCCTCCATGGTATTACCCCCAACTCCTGTTCTTTCACACAAAGGGGTTGAGGTCTGGGGAGGGAGGGTAGAGTAATTTTGTTCATCATCACTGACCACATAGATGCTTTTCTCTGTTTCCTCTACTGTGTTCCAGACAAGGCCAAGGTGTCCAGCTGCCAGGTGATTGTGCACTGCTTGGCTGGAATCTCCCGGTCGGCTACTATTGCTATTGCCTACATCATGAAGACCATGGGTATGTCGTCAGATGATGCATACAGGTGAGTTTTCCCCAGAGGGCCGGGAGGGGTTACCTGGGTAAGCTTCATTCCGGGGAAGGAATGAAGACTGAGCCCAGAAGGAGAGGGTGGGAGCTCCTTGAAGCTGTGTTGCCTTGGCTAAGCCCCAGTGAAGCCAAACTAAGCCAAACCTTCCTTCATTAAAGTTCACGCAACAAGGAATGTTTGGAAGTGGTAAAATGGAAAGGGGAGGCAGTCCCAGCTCTACCCCTGGGGAATCCCAAGGCTCCATAGTTCCCCAAGACCCCTGCCTTCAGAGGGTCTGGTCAGTAGGTCCTGGACAATGCCTCTTCTTTCCAAAGTAGAGGTGACTTGTTGGAGGACCAAGCACCAAACAGGGCTGTCTGTGCCTCTCGGCAGGTTTGTTAAGGACCGTCGCCCGTCCATCTCGCCCAACTTCAACTTCCTGGGCCAGCTCCTGGAGTACGAGAGGAGCTTGAAGCTCCTCAAGGCCCTGAAGTCAAAGGGCGACTGGGGCGAGGGGGACGCCCAGCAGGACCTGGCAGAGGCGGCGGAGGGCAGCCGGCACCCCACCCCACCTACCTCAGAGAAGGCCGAGGAGGTGCCGAGAGGCGCTGGCTCCGTGTCCCCCCACGCTGACCCCGAGCGGCAAGGTGGGACCCCGAAGGTCCTGTCCCCCACCAGCCTGCAGCAGGGGCTCAACGGCTTGCATCTTTCCTCTGAGCGCATCCAGGACACCAACCGCCTGAAACGCTCCTTCTCCCTGGACATCAAGTCTGCCTACTCCTCTGGCCTGCAACAGGAGCCCCCTGGGCCCCCTGGCCCTGGGGACACCCCCAAACTCTGCAAGCTGGACAGCCCCTCAGGCCCTGGTGGCCTCAGCCCCTTCTCCCCGGGAGCAGACAGCCCCGACCGGCCAAGCGGCCCTGACCTCCTGCTGGAGGCCAAGGTGAGGCAGCGGCGGAAGCACCGGCACCCGGCGGGCTCGCCGGCCCACGGGCTCAGCCTCAACATCGGGGGGGCCTGTGCCACACGGAAGAGCCCCGGTGCTGAGGATGGGCTGCCGCCGCGGCTCAGCCAGCCGGCTGCTGCTCCTGCCGCCGCCGCTGCCTGGAGCGGGGTGCACCTGGAGTCCCCCAGCACCCCCTCCGGCGAGGCCGGCTGGTACTTCGGCACGGACTCCGGCGGCGCTGGCGGTAGCGGCGGGAGCCTGTTTGCCAGCACCAGCCCGTACCCGCCGCCGTTTGGCTGCGGCGGGGTGGCGGGCGGCTGCGAGATCAGACTGAGGGACAAGGCGCGGGCCGAGCCGCGCGACGGGCGGCACAGCTGGCACGAGGAGGCCGGCGCCGACAAGCAGTTCAAGCGGAGGAGCTGCCAGATGGAGTTCGAGGAGACCATGTCTGAGGGCAGGGCCCGGGAAGAGCTAGGCAAAATCGGCAAACAGTCCAGCTTTTCAGGCAGCATGGAGATCATCGAGGTGTCCTGACACCTACCTGGGGCACCTGGAGAGCGGGGACGGGATGGGGTGGGGGGATATTTAAACTTGGGGGTGGAGGGTGGGGTGGGGCATCAGGGTTGGGGGGGGGGGAGTATTTATACCCGCGCGTGCATTTTCGGGAGCACACACTCTGAAACCGAAGCGAAGGCAGATGATTTTTTTCCAGAGTCGGGAAACATGATGGCGGATGCTTAGTGTCCCTCCTGCACCTGCCCTGGTGCTTCCCCGCCATCCCCAGAGCTCCTAAGTCCTAGGAGACTTGCGCTCAACATTTGGTCATAGAATTCAAACAGAAGGGGCAGGGGTTGCAATTTTGGCTGTGGGGATAGGGGACAGTGCCTGTGAGGGTGACCACGGCCACCCTTTTCCTGCATCCTGGTGCACTAAGCATGCTTCCCTGTGTTTCTCTGGCTAAGTATCCTAAAAATGCTGCACTGGAGCAGCCCTATACATATATAAATATATATTATATATAATATAAAGAAAAAAATGAAAACACACACACAAAGGAAAAGGTAAATGGTTTTACTGCGATTTTTATTGAGACGTAAATAATATTTCAATTTTTTTGTTTTTAATTTATTGAAGCTGTTCATTCTGGCAATGATTTGCAGACAATGTGGGGCGGTACTTTCAGCTCTATTTTTACTGTGTATGGTATTTAAATCTGAAATACGAGTTTCTAAGCAATATCTGAGGCCTGTGGCTCCTTCTATAGCTCATGTCAATGACAAAGATTTTCCCCCCTTTCCCTCCAAGCATGGCAACAAGGGGACAGGAGACTCTTCTGGGCACTTGTTCTAGAAATGAACAAGCAAATGAGGAAACCATAAAACCTTCTTACAACACAAACTGAGCCAGAAAACTCTCTTCTGGAAGCTGCTGCCACTTCTTCACCCCTTAGTCTCTGTTTGCTTCTCCTCATCCCCATCACAGCCATCACCCCCACCCTGGCCATCATCCCATCCCAGCCATTGTCCCCAACCTGGCTGTCACCCCATTCCAGCTGTGCCACTCTTCCTTCCCCTGGGCTGCCCATCCTTGCTGGAGAGGGCAAGGAGAGAGTCATCTGAAGGAGGGAAAGGTGCTGGGCATCACCCTGGGTGCATGGAAAGGTGTCAGTGGCTGCCGCAGGAAGGGCAGACTGGTGGTACTTGGAATTTCTTGCCAGGGGTGTCTTGCCTGCCCACCCGAGCCCCTTGGTGCCCCCCTCACCTCAGCCACCTTGTTTAGGAGGTATGGTCACCATTTTCCCTTTGGGGGTGGTGGTTTTTCAGGCTTTCTCCATCCTTCACATCCAAGAAAATCACAGTGAATGTGTTCACAAGGGCGAGGACTCCTCTGGCCCTATTCCCCTCTGGGCTGCCTCCCCCCCCTTCCAGCAGGTGATAAGCCAGCTGGACACAAAGCTCTGCAAGCACACAGGGGGCACAGCTGACTTATTTTCAGAGGTGTTTGGCTGCCTACTCCTGTCCTGGTGGGCGTCCCAGCTCTTGCCCCCATACACCCATGTCAGGCTTGCTGAGAAGCTGCTTTCTGGAGCTGTAGGCACTGAACTGCCTCTGCTGCAAAGCACATCTCTCCCTGTGGCTGTCTTTGCTTTCTCCCTCGTCTTGTGCTAGTCTACAAAGCTGATACCTCAGGGGTCTCCATTTTGCATGTCTGTTGTCCTGTGTCATCCTTGAAGTGATGGTTTTTTTTCTTTTTCTGGGTCCACTCAGTTTCTCTCCTTTTCCCCTTGTTCCTCCTCTCATTTGTTTCTATATTTAAATCAAACTACATGTGACAAAACCAAATGATCTCAGGTTTAAAAGTGAACACAAAGCAGAGGTGTGAGGGGCTGCAGTCATGCAAGGAGGAGCTGCTCACTTCACCTGGTTGCTTCCCCAACCACCTCTGTGTCTGCAGTTGAGGCGAGTCTCTCTAGAGTCTCCTTGCTCTCTTTGGGCTAGCTTTAGTTTTTCTTTTACATGGGGCCATTTAGTGAGATGCTGGGGACCCCCACATGCTTCTGCCTAGTTCCCCAAGGTGTGGCAGGGAGGAACATGGGTGGTTGGAGAGACAGGGACCACCTACCTGTCTCCCCAGATCGCTTTTGGTGAGGGTGAGAGATCTCACAGTCATCCCTCACAAGCCCACTGCCACCCATCATTTCCTCCAGCAACCACCTAAAACCAGCTCAGTATTGCCAACCTGAGCATTTCTCTCTTCTGGCCACAAAAGGATGATGACACTAGCTTCTAAGTTCCCTTTTTAGAGTTCAGTAAGCATTTGGGTCCATCCCATGAGCCAGGCAGCTACTCAGAAGGTGCACTTGCAGCTGGGTCTCCCATGTGAGCATTTATGTCAAGTCCAAAGAGGGAGGGAATATGGCTTCATCCTCCCTCCAGTAAGCTCTCCAAACCCAGGGTTAGTGTTGCCTGCCTCCTGCCCAAGCAGCACTTGGTCCCCCTTTCCCTCCTCCTCCAGGCATGCCAGGGGACATCACCTACTGATCTGTGTTCTGTATTGCTCAGTTCCTGCCTGTCCCATAATCCTCCAGGCTTGGTGCCAGCACAGCTCAACCGAGCTCAGGTCAGGCAAGTTGCTGCCAGGAGCTGGTTAGGTGTAGCTTTAGGCAGTGGAAAAGGGACTAGATGATATCCAGAGGGATTTAATAAAAAGAGGACAACAGGTCAGCACAGCCAGGTGGGGAGATGAGACAAGGTGCTAGTGAACACTCATGTAACTCATCCCATTAGCTAACATGGTGTACCATGAGTGGAAAAAAGCAGCTGGAATAAGTCAGGAAGGAGAGGGCATGTGTTGTAACGGATTCTGAATGTCTACAACAGGCAGATACATGGTTTGCTTTTTGTCATCTCCATTCTGCCATCCCCTAGATGCTCTTCAGCCATGTTTGAGGCTTTTACTACAGACTCCTCTCTCCACTGAAACCAGAGCAAAGAGAAATAGATTTTAAGATTAGTAGAACATAACTGCCAAGAGACATTCTTGGCCCACTTCTGCAGCCTTATTTTGATGTACTTTGCATTCATCCTTCCCTTTTACGTTGGGCATGTGCACTAGAAGCCCTCTCGTGCAATATTTTAAGGCTACTCCAGAAAAATGCCTTGATGGAGCAACCCTGCCTATCTCCTGCCAGTGCTGATGCAAAGCTTGCAGTTTGCAATTAGCTTTTAATGTTTGTTTTTTTTTCTAAATCGGACTCTGTCCAACAGATCGTTTCCTCCATGAATCAGAGAACTGTGAGTTATCAAGAGGATGGATATGCCAGCTGGTAGCCCTCCTCATCATCTGTTGGCCAAGTCTCTTTATGGGCTGTCACAACCAGATGACCCAACTGACAGCTTCACTGGAACCAAAATTCGTCTTTCCATGCCAATCTGATAAGGATACTTTTATTAGCAGGGACTCACAGTGGCAGAAATGTGAGCAGTGGAGAGGAGAGGTCTCTCCTTTCAAGGGAGGAACCAACAAAGCTGTTTAGTGCCCAATGGTCAGAGAAAGGTGACAGATGGTCACAGAAGTGGCAACGGCTGAGCTTTCCACCACACAAAGAATGGAGCCAACCACAGCTTTCTGTCAGGCTAGAAGGGGCATGGCACCCTTCTCTCCAGCCCCTGCCTGTCCCTGGGGCTGAAACTTCTGGCCATCTTCTTCCTGGCCACCTTTCAGGGGGCTGAGCCAAACTAGCAGGAGGAAAAGTGATCAGGTTGGCAACACTGTGCCAGAAGCTTGGGTTGGAGCAGGCTCATCCCTGGCCTTGGCAGCAGTGTCCCCAGCCCCTGCTGCCTGCCTGTCCCTTTGTCTGCTTGTTTCTTTGGATGTCCATCCCCCATTACATTTGACCCTTAGGAAATTATGTCCCCCAGAACCCCCTCCTGCTGTCCCCTTCCCCCTCCCATCCTTAACAGTAATGATAATAAGCTATCAGTGTCGTCATTGCAATCTATGAATGATAGATTTGAGTATTTATTATTATTATTATTATTATTATTATGGTTATGATTCTGTACTTTTTTGCTTCTTACTCTTTGTATGTTGCTCTTTGTTTCTCTGTTGTGAATAAATGCAAGGCCCCATCACACCTTCTCTCTGCTCCCCACAGCCTGGCTGGGGCTGCGCTAGGCACAGCTCCCAGCTGTCCCAAGCCCCAGGAGGCAAACCTTTGGCAGAGAAGCTGGAGGGTTGTGTTTCCTAGGGTTAAAAAGACACTTTGGGGCAGATCCATCCTCTTAACTCTTCCTTTCCTGAGGCTCCTCTCTCCTGAGCAGTTGTCTGTTCATGTTTGTAAGATGCAGGAACCAACTGGCACCAAGAATGGAGGATTAAATGGCAAAAACTTAAAGCTTTTGTAACAGCTTTAAGCAGTGTTGGCCAGACATCCAGCTCATGGAGTCAGCTCCCTCCAGGTTGTGGTCCTCTTACCTTCTTCTGCCGGCTGCACCTGCAGGTTGCATCTTTGCCCTCAGGGGGTTCTTGCTCTGCCTTGACAGCTGGTTTGCAAAGCTCTCCCCTCTCAGCCAAGCCCATGCACTGATGCCCTATTTTAGCCAGGAGCCCTGGGCTTTCTTGCCGTGAGTGTCCTCATGCCAATGAACTCCCCCCTGCCCAGGGTCAGCACAGCCTGGAGAAGACATGGCTTGTGTCAGAGCAAGCTCAGTAGCAGGGCAGCAAGGAGAGATGTGAGCAGCCTCCAGTACCTGGAGTGATTCAGAAAGGGGCTCCCTACATGGGACTAGGTACCGTCTGTATCCAGCACTGATAAATCAGGGTGTTGTACGCAGACAGTGTCCGGTGCTGTGTTTTCACACCTGTCACCTGGGCTCCTTGTACAGCCTGGAGGTTTCCAGATGACTGTAACGTGAAGGAGGAGACATTAGGGGAACAGAAGAGGAACCCTGTCTACACCACAGTGCGAAACACTCTCTGTACCGTGCCAGCCCCATGAAGAGTCATTTTAATTTTCAGAGTTTAACACTGTACTTCTCCAAGCAGCCTGAGCATTGTCTCTTGTCTCTGTTGTGACTTTGCTTTGCCATGGGCTGGGGTCCTTCTCATCATGCTGTGCTGAACTAATTTCTGAGGTTGCTCTGAGGCTGCACCGGAGAGCAGAGAGCTTAGGTCTTTCCCCTCTCTTGGGGGACTCTGGCAGACTCCCATTGGGGTCTCAGTCTGGTGTCACCCTTCCTACCTCACCTGCCTTTGGGGCAGCCGTGGACAGGGAGGGAGCAGGTAGGTCCCTGCCATGCTGGGACTCAGCCTCCTTAGCTCCCACCCCCGTTCCTGCAGGATCAGGCCCTTTCTCAGCAAGCACAACACAGGGACAGGGTCTGCACCCCCCTGGCATGCCTGGGGACTCCTGAGCAGGGAAGAGAAGCTCTGGCCAACAGCCCCACCATGCTCCTTTCCTTGGCCAGTGTCAGACCTGGGGAGACACCCTGCCCCTGCCTCGTCTTAATTTATTTATTACCAGAGGCTGTAAACAGCAGTGCTTTTCTATCCTCTACTTTCTTTTCCTTTCTTTTGTATTTTGGAACAATGTGTTGTAATAAATACCCAAATAGGTGTTTTAACAGCTGGTGTCAGCCTTGATTTTTGAGGGACAGTCCTTCTCAGGTGGGGCTGGAGGGTCCTCTTTTGGGGTTTGGGGAAGGTGATGGATCTTTGGCTACATCAATGGGGACCAGAGCCAGTAGGGAGCTGAACACACAGCCAGACCTGGATACACAGCCAGACCCACATCTATGTATAGGGCCCTGCAGCTGCACTAATTTAAAGAAAAAATAAGACTCATGGCTGAAGGAGTAGTGAGATAAAAAATAATTTGGGCATTCATGGGACCACAGACTGTAAACAGCCTCTTTAGGGGTTTCTGATGGTCTGGTGTGTGATTTACAGCTCTAAAGCTGTAGGCAGGCACCTGAGCAGCTCCTTTCTAGTGGAAAGGACTGGCTCTGCTTCCACCTTCCTCATGGCATGGTGGCACTGTGTAGCCACACGCTTGCTGCGCATTACAGCTCAACCCTATAAACATTACCCTGGTCCACCCATGGCCAACTGGGCTGTCACCTCTTCCTTACAGCAACAGCTGTGCTCTGCTTGAGGGGCAGCCCTGGGTGCCAAACAGCAGCCCCATTTCAGCTGTGCTTTGCTCAAGCAGAGGCTGGTAAAAGCATTTCCCCACTCACCCCTGCAGCAGGTTTGCTTTGGAGGGAGAAGAAGGCATGAGCAAGCTCCCTGCAGCTCTGGCTCCAGAAAGCTTCAGCACTTATTGACTTAAACCAGAAGAGACAACCATCCCTATGGTTGTTTTCCACAGGCTGAGCTGAAGTCCCTATTCTTTTACAAATCCACTCCCCTCATCCAGCTGCAATTGCTGAGCCTTTTGTACAGCCTCTCAAAACTACTCCCATCATCTGCTGCTGCACTAGAAATTACACTGCCCAGTGTGAAGCTTCGAGCTCCTGCTCAGCTGACAGGACTAGTGGCTTCAGAGGGGCTGTTTGCATGACCTCTTCCGTCAACCACTCGTTGCTGTGCATGACGTGGAAAGAGAAAATTATTTAATAGAGAAATGTGAGCATTGCTCCCATCTCCCTCCCCATTCACCTGCTCCTGGATTTGTTTTTCTGAATCTACTGGCCCTAGCAAAGATGCTGCAGCAGAGTCCCCAGGGCTGACATCTCATGTCACTGCTTCCATGGGCACAGCTAAATCCCCTCATGTTTTAGAGAGAAATTTCCTTCCAGAGAACCACTGGGCCATTGAGTCATCAGCAGTAGTGCCCATGCAGGCAGGGACCCAGATGATGCTGTGGAGAGTCTGCTCTTAGCTGGGGCTACAAGTATGCAGAGGATCTGTCCCCTGGCAGAGGCACCCATGAGTGGGTACCCGGCACAGCTTCCTCCCCCTGCCCCAGTGCCGAGGCTGCCTCTCTTCCAGCTTGTGGTTTGCACAGCAGAAACCATTACTGCAACGAGAAACGAGAAATGTCCTTTTTCCAGCTCTTGGACTTTTATTGACTCAGAATGGCTGCCAAGCCAATAAATAAATGTTCCTTGAGCTAAATATAGCAGCCACTGAAATAGGCTGATGGCTATTTATTTAGTTTGTGGCCTCTTTGAAAGCTTGCCAGTCCATACTGCCTCTACCTTTGCGCCGTCCCACCCCAGGCTGTGGCCACCCACTGTGGGGGCATGGCTGAGTCAGTGCAGGGAGAAAGGGTCACAAAAAGTCAGTCCTGTCTCCACAGGGCTGGAGAACCAAGGTGGCAGGGCCCAGCATCTGGAGGAATTTCAGCCCCTTAAATCCCTGCCCAGAGAGCTGGGAGGTCCCCAGAAGGGACATTTACTGGAGCGATCAGGCAGGAGCTGAGCCAGCCACAAGCCATTTTCCTCTCCTGGGAGGACTTTGGACCTTTTTCCAGCACTGGAGCCTGGAAAAGAGAATTTATCATCTCCCGCATCTTTCCAGCATTAGGTGATGTGCATTGCTTTTCCACACTTTGCAGTAGTGTAAATATTTCTGGTACACAGAGATACCTTGTGTCAGGACCCTGAGGGCACCTGGGGCTGTAAACTGACCCCCGCACATGCACCCCTGCTCGAGTCAGGACACTCACACCTGTACACCAAGCTGTGCCACTGCTGTGATCTGATCTCTGGCCCTGGCTGCCAGGTGGATCTCTGGCAATGCTGCAGCCATGTCCCTTGTTGCTCCTGGCACGACTCCCTGGCTCGGCCCTGCTTCATTGCATGCCTGGGAGATGCCATTTGCCGCATCAGTGAGATAAGCCCATTATTCGGACCATCCGTGGGATGTGTGTTCCTCCAGAGCCCTGTTGATTGTGCATCAATGCAAGAAGGGATGGGCTTCACCCCTCCAACAGTGATGGAAAGTGAGGTGAGGACTGCTCTTGTGTTGCAGACACTACCCTACACGCTGAGCCTAACAGAAAAAGGATGTTGCTTACCTTGGGCTGTGACAACTTTGTTGCAGTTCCATGCCAACGAAGGGAAAAAACCCCGTCACTCCCTGGAAAGCCACACTCACTCCTGGAGCCATCCAAGACATTAATAATGTTTAGCACTTACAGGGAGATTGACTAAACATGAGCTAATCCTTACAACACCCATGGGAAGGAGAAAAGTAATTATTGTTACTGGGCTTGATTTTTCCTTTCCCATGTACCCCTGCAGATGGGCATCAGCTCTACCAAATACTGAGAGCTCTGGAAATCAGAGGAGAATCCCACTCACCCTAGTTTGTAAAAGTAGAAAACCTGGAGCAAAGATGACAGGTTACTTGCCAAAGGCCACCCAAGAAGACAGAGCTGAAGCCAAACTAGTGCATGGGGGAAATCCTGGCCTCCAGTCCTGCTCCTGTGCCACCAAGCTATCATTTCCCAATTAATAGGGTAATTCTGGTCCATTTGTGGGTTCTCATCTGTGGGATGTCAGAAGGATGCAGATGCTTTGTATTGCTCCTTGCCTTCCTCTCCACAACATCACTTCAGTAGGCAGTGACATACCCTGCTCGCAGTACAGGAGATACAGTCAAGGCTCATGAGCCTATTGATGTGGAATACTACTGTGATGAGCCCCAAAATTCTCCCTCTGAAGGGAAAAGGCACCTAGGGACACAAGTGCTCTTTAGCCATGTGCATTCCCCAGCAGGACCTGGAGGTTCCCTGGCTGTGGGGACAGTGGGCAGCACAGACCAAACATCACCCTCGCCTGCCCCCCTTCTCAACCTCTGGAATCCCAGACCCAGACCTGCTGCCACATGTTATTGACCCCACCAGCCCTCAGCTACTGGGCAAGCAGTCCCCATCGCTGTGTCCAGTGCAGCGCTGGCAGCACAGGGAAAAGGAGCCAATGGGCCAGTTCTTGGTCTTGTCCCAGCCACACGGTGTTGGAGCAAGACTGGCTTAGAGAGCAAGATATGCTGGTGGGGTCTCTCCTGGGGTGCAGGGTCCCTCTTGGGCCACAGAGGGGCTCAGTTGGGATGTCCTGGGTGAGAGCAGAGACCAAAATTAGGGTCAACTGCCTGCCTGGGTCCTTTGCAGGGAGAAATGGCACTTTTAGGGGGTTCCCTAAACACAGCAATGCTCCCCGGCCACACTCTTCTCTTCTGCTGAAACCAGGTGAAGAGAAGAGCGCTTAGTGGCTGAGTGGAAATACTGTCTGTCGGCAGTACCCAGATGATGTCATGTAGTTTTCCAGGCTTCTGGGCTGAGCCAGCAACTCAAGCCAGTATGACTGGAGGTGCTTTATTTAGAATGAGCACAAGCACAACTGAGCCCAGGCCTTCATAGTACCCCTCTGTCGCCTCCCTTCCCTGCTGATGCAACCCCAGCCACAGCAGGGATGTCAGGCTGCCTTGGAGGAGGTCGATCTTGGGAAGCACAACATGGGACCCTTCAGAGCAGGTGGGAGGGGGCAGGTAAGGGTGATGCTTGATCTTCGTTACCCCCTGCCTGTGGGACCATGGAACCTCTGGATCCTGCCAGACAATGCACACAGTTGAGGACCACCCATCTCCCTGGGTGCCTCTTCCCTCCCTCCAGCTCCCTGAGAAACTCAGCCTGAGCTCCCTGGCACAGCAGCATCCTCACACTTGCCATCTCCAGGCTGGGTTGCTGTAACCAAGCCTCAGGATGGCTCCAGGGGCTTTTTAGTTGGAAAACAAATATTCTTCCCTGCTGACACCCCTTAACCTGCCTCCTCTCCCTCAGCAGCATCTCCTGACAGGCGAGTGGCTAAGAATAGCCTTGCTGCTGGCTCCAGGCTGGTGCTGTTTGCTCAGTGACTCAGAGCTGGCTGGGCAACACTAACTCAAAGGGCCCCATTACTCATCCATCTCCATTGCCCCAAGGATGGGTTTTGTGTCTCTTGCTTGCCTCTCCTTTACAGATACATTATTTATTGCTTTTTAATAAAGATCAAACTCAAGAAGGAAGCATACAGGGGGTGGAAGCTAGGGTAGGTATCCTGGGAGGATTATAGAGAGGTTGTCCAAGCAGCTAGGGATCAGGTGGGGAGAGCCAAATCTCTGCTAGAATTAAATCTTGCCAGGGATGTTAAGAACAATAGGAAAAGCTTCTTTAGGTATGTTGGGGAGAAAAGGACATCCAAGGAGAGTGTAGGTCCTCTCCTGAAGGAAACGGGCGAGGTAGCAACACAGGATATTGAGAAGGCTGAGGTCCTCAATGAATTCTTCACTTCAGTCTTCTCTGGCAAGTGCTCCAACCTCAAAACAAAGGCCACAGAAGGTGAAAGCAGGGACTGGGAGAACTAATTACACACCCCCCCACCCCCCCCACTGTAGGTGTAGAGCAGGTTCGTGACCATCTAAAGAACACGAAGGTGCATAAATCTATGGGACCTGATGGGATTCACCCATGGATCCTGAGGGAGCTGGTGGATGTAATTGCTAAGACTCTGCTAATGCTAATATGATGCTTAGCATCATTTGAGAGGTCATGGCAGTCTGCTGTGGTTCCCACTGATTGGAAAAAAGGGGACACAGACCCTATTTTTTAAAAGGGGAAAAAAGAAGACCCAGGGAACTACAGGCCAGTCAGTCTCACCTCTGCGCCTGGCCAGGTCATGGAGCAGATCCTCCTGGAAAGTCTGCTAAGGCATATGGAAAATAAAGAGGTGATTGGTGACAGCCAACATGGTTTCACTAAGGGCAAGTGTCGCAAGCCGGTACCGGGGGGCTACCGGCTGTCAGGATACTTTTGCGACTCCCCCTCTCAATGTGGAGGGGTTTGTGAATGAGCCCGAGGGTCACACGCGGCGCTGCCTCTCACGGAGCAACGGCCGCCGCGGGACCGTGTTTCAGGGTGGTAGCTAGAAAGCACCCGCACCCCACCACGCTCAGAAATTGCCTCTAAAGCCAAGATTTACTCCACAAACTAATAGGTTTATTAAGGGTTAACACAAACCGAGGGATGATGTTTAGGGACAATGCAGGTGTGAATGGCTACCGGGGATATCAATATGTATGTGGTGAGCAAGTGTCCTTTAGGGAGGCGATGCAAAGGTGCTTTTAAGGGAGAGGATTAAGGACCAAAGGGAGGAGGGAGGAGGGAAGGAAACCCGACGCCGGTCCTCCTTAAGAGGTCGCGCTGTGTGTGCAAGTATGAGGAAAGGAGTGTGTGTGTGTGTGTGTGTGTGTGTGTGTGTGTGAGGTGATGTTACCCTCCGGCGACTTGTCCAGCAGCGTCGGTCGGTGGCCGGAAGGCAGGGCGGCAGGTCCGTGGTGTCGGAGGGGCAGCCTCTCGGCAGCGGGTGCAGCGCCCGTTGGTTTCCCCTCCAGGGCAGCAACACGGGGAGGGGGCTCCGGCCCCGACCCCAGGGCTCGGGACCCCGGCACGCTCGGCGCTGAGGCTCAGGCTGGACCCGGGGCAGGCAGGCAGGGTCCCAGCACCAGTGTCCGCAGCAGGGGGGTGTCCCACGCAGAAAGCGTCCGAACGGGCCTCAGGGAGGAGGGAAGGGCCCACCTGCTGCCCTCGCCGCCTTTAATACCCCCTGACCCACCGGTCCAGTCAGTGTCACTGCCCAGAGCCAATGAGCATCCTTGAGCCCCACTTTAAGGCGGTGACTGCCAGGGGCACAGGATGGCTTGTCGTCCATCCTTTCTGTCCCGGACCACAGCTGTTGTTTTGGGTTCAGATGTCCTTGAGAAGCAAGTCTGTTTTAGTTCGTTAGCTGGGGATAATCAGGAGAGGCCTTCACTGGCTTAAAAGACATTTTGTTTAGACTTATGTGGGGAAGAAAAGAACAGTTTCCCACAGCAAGTCATGCCCAACCAATCTGGTGGCCTTCTACAACAAGGCTACAGAGATGGTGGATGGTGGCAGAGCAACTGACATCACCTACCTGGATTTGTGCAAGGCATTTGACACTGTCCCACATGACATCCTGGTCTCCAAATTGACAAGGCATGGATTTGACAGATGGACCACTCAGTGGATAAGAGATTGGCTGGATGGCTGCACCCAGAGAGTTGTGGTCAATGGCTCAATGTCCAAATGGAGGCAGGTGACGAGTGGTGTCCCTCAGGTGTCAGTACTGGGACCAGTGCTGCTTAACATCTTTGTTGGAGACATGGACAATGGGATTGAGTGTATGATCAGCAAGTCTGCTGATGATACCAAGCTGTGTGGTGTGGTTGACACCCAAGAGGGAAGGGAGGCCATCCAGAGGGACCTTGACAGGCTGGAGAGGTGGGCCAGTGCCAACCTCATGAAGTTCAACAAGGCCAAGTGCAGGGTCTTGCACCTGGGTCGGCACAACCCCAGGCACAAATACAGGCTGGGGAGAGCATGGCAGGAGAGCAGTCCTGAGTAAAAGGGCTTGGGGGTGGTAGTCGATGAGAATCTCGACATGAGCCACCAGTGTGTGCTGGAGCCCAGAGAGCAACTGCATCCTGGGCTGCATCAAAAGAAGTGTGGCCAGAAGGGCCAGGGAGGGGATTCTGCCCCTCTGCTCTGCTCTGGTGAGACCCCACCTGGAATACTGTGTACATTTCTGAGGCCCTCAGCACAAGAAAGATATGGAGCTGTTGGAGAGGGTCCAGAGAAGGGCCACCAAGATGATCAGAGGTCTGGAGCACCTCTGCTATGAAGACAGGCTGAGAGAGTTGGGGCTGTTCAGCCTAGAGAAGAGAAGACTCCGGGGAGACCTTATAGCACCTTCCAGTACTTGAAAGGGGCCTACAGGAAAGATGGGGAGGGGCTTTTCATCAGAGAAGATAGTGATAGAACACGGGGTAATGGTTTTAAACTAAGAGAGGGGAGATTTAGGTTAGATATTAGGAAGAAATTCTTCACTACAAGGGTAGTGAGGAACTGGAATGGATTGCCCAGGGAGGTTGTTGATGCCCCGTCCCTGGAGGTTTTTAAGGCCAGGTTGGACGAGGTTTTGTGCAACCTGATATAGTGGTAGGGTTCCCTGCTCATGGCAGGGTGGTTGGAACTTTATGATCTTCTAGGATAAATTGCCATCCAGAAAGAGAGGTAATTATCCTGCTGTGGGTTTACCACTAAATATACATGCCCTGATCCAAAATGGTGCAACCCCTATTGATTAAGCCAGCAGACCCTCAATATATTGTTCCTGCTCACTGCACTGCCAGGCAGTAGCTATGTGGGCAGGAAAAGGGCAAGAGAAAATGCCTCCCAAAATCCCATTTCATGGTACCAGGGTAAGCACACACACAAAAATCCTCTCCTCCAGAAACCATCCATGTTGAATGTCAGCATGGATCTGGCTATGCCCAAATTCAGCTGGCCTCTCAGATGTCCACAGCATGACCGGCAGCTCCCATCTTGCCCACTAATTGCAACCCTCCTTCCTCCCTACAGAATGTCTTGTTGCCTAGTGGATGCTGCAGTGTCTGCAAAATACTTTGGCAAACTATAACAGGCCTCCATGTTAAAAAGTGGCTCTATTCCCAAACAACAAAAAGGCACCATTTTCCCTATCTGATTTACTCCCCTGCGGCACTCTGAGTCACAGCCAGTCATGCTAGGAAGACAGCTGCATCCTGATGGGTGCATATCTGTGTCTGCAAGGCCCTGCCATGCCAGGACTGCCACTGCCAGAGGAGGACAGTTGCTTGGGATGCAACAAGCGCAGCGCAGGCAGCAGAGCTGGAGAAGTTGCGTTGGGATGGCATTTTCTTCTCCGTCTTCTGTGTCTAGTCCCCGCCTTTTTATATTCTTCATGCTCTTTTTCCAGCTGTTGCTTTGTGGCATCACTCTTCAGCCCTCCTGTCGTTAGGGGGCCCATTACTCCAGCCAGAGCCTAAGCAGCACCAAGAGGGCCACTGGAGAGCAGACACAGCCCCTGTGCCAGGGCACACCTGGGGGACCCCAAGCCAGGTCTGGTTTGTATCTTGCAGAGTTGTGTGCTGGGTGTAAATAGATCCACCCCACTTGGAAGTGGGTGGCTGCTCTGGATTTGGGCTGTGGCTGGGGTGCTTCTTCTCACCACCCTTCCATGGGTCTCTACATAACAGACACTAAGAGCCTACTCCTGCACCGCTGATGTGGGGGAAGTCTTTCCATCCGGCTGGGATGAGCAGAACCCCAGTGCCTCTTTCGAAAAACCCTGCCCAGGAGAGCCAGGGGCTCATGCCTCAGAGGAGATGGTGCATCCAGCTCCACAGCACCAAGCTCAGGCAAGGCTGAGAGCAGCCAGGAATACAGGAGCCAGAGATGCAGCAGAGGGAATCTAAAGCCTGGACATCTGCCTGTGGGCTGGAAACGAAGCCCCTGCATACTCTGGTAAGCACATCTTTGCGTGCTCCCTCTGTTCCATTGAGCTCCCCTAAATGTCAACCCGTGGGGACATCTAGCTGGGCATGATGCCATAGGAAAGCAGGACAAATCTGCCAGGCTTGCTCCCATCTTGCACACCCCACTGCTGCCCCATGGCATCCATCACAGCACCAGTGGGTGCCAAACGACTTGTGCCAACCCTGGCAACCAAGGGTACAGCAAAGCCAGACAGTTCTGCAGAAGCCAACAGGGTATCGATGGCCCAAACCAGAGCACAGTGGGACACCCTTCCATGACACCTCTGGAGGAAAGTCTTTGAGCTGTGTCTTGAGCAAAAGCTGTTTCCTGGCCCCGCAGCACCCTGCAGCCCCGGCAGCAGCCGGCCTGCATGCAGCAAGGCATGCGAGCAACCTCTAGTGGCAGTTCCCAAAAGCTCGAGAGCTCTTTACGCCACGAAAATTTTGTCTGTGCAACACTAGGCGACGGGAAAGGAGGCTTACCTACATTACATGTCCTTTGGGAGGGCTTAGAGCGAGGCCTAGTGCCAGACAAACCCTACTCTTCCTTACTGACATCCCAGTCTGTTCTCTTCATCAGCAAGAGAGGTCAGTGACAGACCCCACTGCCTTCCCGACTGTGTCCCCCATCCATGACCCATGTGCACACCCAACACCAGAAGCTTGAGAGAAGCTCAGCAACAACCCTCTATGGCTCAGCCTGTCAACTCAGGGTGTGCAGGAATGCTGCTTTCTTCAGCCTGGCTTCAAGGCTTGGCTTCAGCTCTGACCCAGCAGACATCAGGCACAGCGCAGTGATGATGCGTCTGCATTTGGAAAGAGGGAGCCTCCACAGAGCCACTGCCCAGGAGACTTGGTGGTGCCCTGGGTGAGAGCCAGACAGCCCTGTCTCCAGCCAGGGAGCATTAACCTTCCCCCACCAGAGACACTCCTCAGACCTTGCTGATGCCAAGCAAAAGTACATCGTAAACTCAAAGTGCTGCTGGGGCTGCCTCTCCCTGCCCTGCTTTCCCTGTTAATTGCTGCACAGGCCATCCATTAGGGACAAGGGCCAGGACATGCAGAAGATGCTCCCTGCAAGCACCTGGCATGCCAACCTCTTGCTGAGAGAGGGCAAGAGCAATCAGCAAACAGGAATAAGTGAGGCTTAGGTGCCATCAGGGACTCCTGATGGTAACTAAATACACCCCAGTCTCTCCAGCGTGCCCTTTGCACCCCTCCAAAGTCAGGCAATCAAGTGCCCAGCAGGGCAGCAGTAGAAGAATGGAGATGTCTTAGGTAGCAGAATAACCTCCTCAGGCAGAGAAGCCTCCTTCTTTTGGGTATTTTTATATCAGAGTGGATTAAAGGGCATACAGCCAGCAAGATAACCTGGATTACCACGAGGAGTCATCTAGCTCAGATAACCTCTGTGGTTTCTCCAGCTCCACTGTATATTTGATAATACGTGGCCTTGATCCCCCTCCTCACAAAAAAAAATTTAAAAAAACGGTCCATGCACAGAGAATGAATGAAAAAAGATTCTCCTGCCTCTTGCACCAGGCAGCACTGCTAACAGAGCCGCAGAGATTATATCAAGCCTTTGTTGGGCACACACTGGCTGCCCTTGGCTCTCACACCTACCAAAGCTATTAGCAATGAGCTCACCCCTCTATTATTGCTGATGCAGGGAGTCTGGAGGCTCTTGGAAGCACTGCTATCGATCCATGCCTCCTCTGTGTCCCCTTTGGGGCTTTGGTTTCAGGAAACCTCTTTGCCTCTCCTCTCCTTGTGTCTCCGCTGCAGCCTCCAGAACTGTTTGTCTAAGGGACTTGGAGCTGGGAGTTAAGGGAAAAACACTGGGACTGTGGTAAGAAGTATGGGGGTTTAGCCTGGCCAGCACTGCCTGTTTGCTGTGGCTTAATCTTCTCTGTCTTCCTCACTGGAGGAAAGGGAGGACTTTTCACTCAGGTTAACATTGCTGGTGCCTTGCATGGGAACCAGCCCTCTGTAGTCTCTGCTCATTCATGTCATGGACTTTCTGAAGGGGCTGTGCCCACAGCAGTGTCCTCTTCTCCCTCTCCCATGCTTGCAGAGCTGTCAGCATGACTTGTGCCAACTAGTAAACAGGTGACTGCATCTCTGTGCAAACTCACCCCGGCAGCACAGGCAGATAAGCCTGTTAGTCTGCTGGGGAGTACTCATTCATCAACACAGCAGCATCCAGATACTGCTCAAAGGACATTCCTGAATGCCTCAGGCCATTTCTCCCATCCATTCAGGTCCACAATGCCCAAGCAACTAGGTGCCAGGGTGAGGAAACACACTGGGTATCAAAAAAGACTAATGGACCTAGAGCCAGAAACGACATCATCTGCCTGGGGCTCCTTTCCTAGGTATGAAGCAAACACCTTTCTATCTGGCCCCTTCTAAAATGGACTCCTTCACTCCTTCTGTATTCCCAGGTGCCTGGCTGCACTTCGTAAATGACTAATGAGCCATCACGCTGGTGCTGGCTGCCAGAAACAGACTGGGATCAAGCCCTCCCTTGCATCTATTAGCTCTACCCAGTAAGCAGACTTGCCTTTGACAACAGGCAGATTCAGAAACAGGTGGACAAACAAGTGTCTGGTGCCCTGACCAGGCAAGCTCTGAGGCTGGCAGCCCACGGGAAGGACTGACCATTGAAGAGGGAGAAAAATCCATGTCTTGCTACAGCCACCTTCACAGAGCTCCTCCAGAGAAGGGGATTTGGTTGTGGCTGTGTTTTTCCCTGGAGGTGGTTTAGGGATAGTAGGGAGAAGTGTCTCAGTTTTGGGTGGGTTTGGGGACAACAGAGCCTTGGAGCCTGTGAATGCCCTAAGGAAACCTCCACAGTCATCTAGAAACCCAGTGTGCCCAGCACAGGGGTTTTCACCTCTGCCTTTAAAAACTGCTCATGCAGCCCTGGTTTGCTGATGGAACATACACCTTGGAGCAAGGCCTGGTCTCATGAAAGGACCAATGGAGGTACTTCCATACTCCAGGAAGATAAACTTCAAGGAGTTGTTTCAGCTAGTTTAATGTACATGAATGAGTGGCCTACAGTAAAAACCAGTGGCATTTTTTTCCCGTGATGATTCAGTGATGGCACCATTTGATCCCCATACATCTAAGGAAATTGCCTTGGGCAAAGCTTTCTGACCTGCAACCCACCCTCCTGTAGTTCATGTAGTAGGATGTTACTGTGTGCAGAGGCAAGAATTTAGCTGACTCCTTGCACTTACTGCCCTTGCAGACATCTGAGTCAGAGGAGAAAGAGAACAGGTCACCCCCCTTTGCTAACGCTGCAAAGTAGACATGAAATAAGACTGACCTTCGTTTAGAGTGTTTGCTAGAGAAATCAACACTTCCTATACATAGAAAAAAACAATGAAATGCCACTTACCAAAAGAATCCCCATTGGTCTGAAGCATCTGCATCAAGAGAACCTCATGTGGCCACCTATGCACACCAAATCTTCCCAGTTGCCCCAGCAGGAGCTCAGCTTTCCCTTCTCTAGGCTGTTTCAGCAGAGGTTTTTTGTTGCTACCAGCACACCATTTCTGGCACTGTGCATTGTACCCTGAGCTGGTTTTGGGGTGAATCAGCAGCACACTACATTTTTTTTCCCAGTTGCACACTGCAAGTTGGCTGTTGCTCACCTGCCTTTCCCACATACCTTCTCCAAAGATGCTCCAGGAGCCAAGTGAGGAAGGACAGAGGGTTCCCATCATGCAGGTCAAACAAGCCCACCTATCAACACTCCTGACCTCCTTTCCAAAACTTCCTTTTCTCTCCAGCAAGACCTCCATCTGCAACTAGCTAGAAAACCGTGTCACTGATGGGGAATAGCTTTTAAAATGAATCTTCCCCCCTCCATCTCCAGGAGCAATCAGCTTTTACTGCTTAGTTTTCTTATGGCCATCAGATGGTGCCATTGAGTCTTCTCGGGATGTGAAGCCCTGAGGACAGCGTGCCGGCTACCAGGCATCACAGCGGCGTCCTGCTCCACCTCGCAGGGAAGGAATAGAGTTTTATTGCCCAGTTCGAAATACAGCAAAATAGACATTTTTCTAGCATAGGTACTGGTAAGGTAGAGCAAATGTGAGGTTTCTGCTGTTCCAAAATACAGTAACAAGAACCTGTGTCACTATATTTTCTGTTTTTCACACAAGACTTGCAAAACTGGCTGTCTTCTAACTGGACTCCACGGATATCCATGTAGGACTCAGTGACAGCAGCACAGGAGCACTTCAGCCTCAATTCCCACCTCCCACGAAAAAAACACAAATGTTTGCTGGAAAGATTTAGACAAGATGAATTGAGTTCGCACGCACAGCAAGGCCAGAAATGACAGCACTGTAGAAGACAGGATTTGCCCTCCCCGGACATTCCCAGAGAGCAGGCAGCTCAGGGGTGACCGTGTCCCCTCCACATCACTCTGCCTCTTCCCCCTTTTTTTTAGCACAGATTGCACTGTATTGGACAAAGAGCTTGTGCATCAAGGCATACTGCTTGCTGTGTGCTAATCGTATTTGACAACACCCTTGCAGATGTGGCGCCAGGTCTTCCAGGGCTTTACTATTAAAAACTTTCTTTGTGGCTTTTTGCAGTGACCAGAGCCTGGCACAGGCAGCCCTGCTGCCCAGCTGAGGCCTCTACCTGGCATTGCAAGTATGCATGAATAATAACTGATTAGTGCTTTTCCTGGGTTTGTTTTAGGTTTTAATTGTGCAAGATGAAAGAGAAGGAAAATGCTAGCAAGGTGAGGAAGGAGAGAGAAGAGAAATAATTACACTTGCATTTAGTCAGTGATAAGAATGGCTGCTGAGCTGGGCTGGGTGGTTTGCAAGCATGGTGGAAGCCAGCTTCAATTTCATAGCATAATCTTTCCTGTACTCTTAAAATAACTTCTCCCTGCCCCCAGGGTGTCACAGGAGCTGAAGGGCAATGTGTGCTCCTTCCCTGAGCAGCCCCACGCTGGTCGGTGCTTGGTTATCCTAAGGGAGCTGTTTTGAGAACGGCGGCTTCATACATGTCGTGCCAAGGCACTGAGTTCCAGCCGAGGGGGCTGGAGCAGAAAGGAGGGGCTGCTTTGCAGACCCAGATCTGTGGTCTCCCTGGGAAGGCGGAAGGCTGGCTATTTGAGCTTCTCCGTGGTTCCCGGTCTAAGGGCGGCTTCCCCGAACCCCTCTGCAGAGACGGGACCTCTTTATTGTAGGAGCTAATTGCTCCTGTGAGATGTATTTACAGAAGCAACTGTTTGCGCAGAGCGCGGCAGACAAACAGACTCCTGTTCTGTCCAGCACCCTTTGTAATCGGTGGGGGTTGGGACACTTTAATGCAGCTATCAGAGGCTGCAGTTGCACCGGAGGCACCAACCCTGATCTGGGCTAGACTGTGCCTGCGGGATGCTAACCCCCAGTGCCGCTCCCCGACCTCAGCAGGAGTGGAGGTGCAGAGTGGCTCCTGGATCTGTCCCCCTGCGTGCTCTTACCCATGTTCCATGAGCAGGATGCGGGCACACAGCTTGCTTCAAGCAAACCCTTGGGTCTGATCCTGGTACACGAGTCTCGCCGTCATCCCGTGGCTTGCAAATCCAGGGCTGCTCCGATTAGAGCATATGGTTGTGGGGGGCAAACTGCCCTGCATGAGAAGCATCCCATGCACGTGAAGATGGACTGCCCATCTCCTTGAGATGGAGACTGAAACAGGCTCTGAGATCACTTTGGAGGTCACGGGCTGAACTGCTTTACGCGTAGTTGTACCAGAGGGAAAGCCATGACAGAAAGGTGTTCTTTGTCTTTGCAAATAATGTCAAGGATTGGTTAAAAGAATCATGGACTCTGAAAAACACACAGGCTCTTCGCTGCCTGCTGGTTTTTTTTTCGAGGTGGAGGCCTAGGGGGAATTTTGCCGAGAGACATGGCAACATTAAAATAACAATGCAAACAATTTCTGGCACTCTCTCCATCTTCCTGCAAAACTAGTGGGGATGGGAAAACCCTGGCTTCCAGTTATGTGCAACACCTATTTTTTTGCAGGTAGCCTACAAGCCAAGCACACTGTGTGGTCATTCCTCTCCAGACTTAAAAATGTATCTCCTATTTCTTACTCTATACCTTTTTCTCTGCCTTGACACAGGCTGTAGGATAAGATACACTTGAGGAAGAGCTTATCAGTAAGGAAAAAACACCAACTACAGCAAGGTATAGGGAGCCGGTGTGTGGCTCCTGTGTCCCCTCTCCAAGGGGCCATTCACATCGGTTAGTGCTGGTCAGGGAGAAATAAGAGCATGGGTTTGATTACAGCCTGTCCACAACGTGTTATTGCCAGCACTGGGACAAAAGGAAACTCACGTTCCTCCAGCTTACAGAACTCTCCAACACACACAGGTCAGCCTAGGCACACTGACCCCATGGGTGGCTGTTGGCATTTCCTAAGCTTCCTACTGACTCTAAAACTCTTTTAGCTACTATTAAATTCACTGTAGCATAGTTTTTGTATTCACCACTTGGAAGGACAGAGAGATCCACCTAATTTTGCGCGCTCCTAAGCAATGAAGATTTCCCAACATTTACACATTAGGTCCCACAACACTTTTCATGCAGAGAGAAGTGTTTCTTTCAATTTCCAGATGTGGAAGCTGAGGCATGAGGCAGGCATTGCTCAGTATTACCTAATCAGTGGGGGAAAAAATAAAACCCAGTCACCACCAGTGTCATGCTTTAACATCTACTCCTAAATTGTCTAAAAGAGGAAATGCCTAATACTTCTGTTCTTCTGTAACTGGGAAAGACTGAACTTCGTTCATAATCCTGGAAACACAGACCCCCAAGAACAGATTTTTCAGTCCTCTTCCCTGAAGCTTCAGCTCTCAGACATCTGAATACAAACCTTATTTTCCAGCTAGTTCAGGACACAAAATGTCTTTTTTTTTTTTTTTTTTCTCCTTTATTTTCCCCCGCTCCCCAGTCTGGTCCTCTGCAGGACTGATTGTCTTGTAGCAAGACTATTTCCAACACATTTTACTATTACTGGCAGCAATCAATATTTATAACCACTTACAGTGTTTATTTATAAAAAAAATCAAATGTTCCAACCAAGAAGAGATGCTGTTATTAATATCCAGCATGATTAATAATCACACTGAGAGTTGCAGGCAGGCCCACGCTGTCAGACTCATGCACTTTGCTTTTTAAAATGGCTCTGCAGGAATTTGAACCGTAATATGTTTCATGCACAGGGACAAAGACGTTTTGTCTTGGGGAAGGAGTATGTGGATGTTTTTGACTTAAAGAGCCAGTGTCACATTCAGAGCTTCACAAACACACCATTTTGATCCCAAGCCAATCAGTCTGTCATTTCTTCTCAGTGAGGGTATATCTATTCCTGTTGCTGAAGATCCAGATCTGTGTAGCATATTTGCAGCTTGCTGAAAAATGTCACACCCCCTCTGTCAGGGCAGCAATCACCTGCTCTGCTTCTCTGCTACCCACTGGAAATAACCTCAGACAGGCAAACAGATTCATATCTCTCTGCCTGCTGAGTCTTCACAGCTGCCCAGGCTAAGATGTGCTCTGTGGGAATGATGTTACCTCAAATAATGAAGAGGAAAACTCTTCTTTCTTTCCTCCTTCGCCTGTTCCTTCAGCACAATCACAGCCACTTAGGGAGAGAAGAGGGAACATGAAAAGCTGTTGTTGAGGCATCAGATGTGAGGCTAGGTGGTAAAGAAGGGACAGGTGTTTCTGATGCAGTAAGCCAGTAAAGGACCAAAGTTCACTTCCAGTCCTTAGCGCTTGGCTCTGCGAGGCAATGTTTGCCCACCTGTGCGTTGCACTCTTCCTGCTGCAGGAGGCAATGACAATAAAATCAGAGGCAGTAAAGGGACAGAGTTGCAAAGCGAGTGGTGCCTTGATTACTTCCTCATAGCCACTTGTCCTCTGCGGCACCACTTTATTGCCAGACTGGCAAAGCAACCCAACAGAAAAGCCAATATGAAAACCAGCTATATATGACAGAGGTTGTCTGAGCTGCTATCAAACATCCTGTTTTGCACAAATCTGGTCCTGAGAACCACAGGAGGGAAAAATAAGGAGTGAAACTTTCAGGCTTGCTATTCCAAGGCAGCTCTCAGCCAGCCATCCCTGAGCTAGTCTTGGTACTGCTGTGTCTCTCCTCAAGGGTTATGGGATCTAACAGAGGCCCCTGCTAGGCTGGGACAGCCCTCAGGTCCATGCTATCTTGTACCTTGGCTTTTCTACTGAGCTCTGCAGAGCTTTACACAACTGCTAAATCCTCATTTGAGAGGTTTGTCTGCTCTAACTCCTGTGGTATGCTCTGCATGGCAGACATGACTTCCAGTGGCCCATCAGTTCCCCCAAATTTCTGGTGCTGCTGAAGAACACATGGGAAGAAAGCCACCCTGTGTCTGGAGGCCAGGAGGAGCAGGGCATGCACTTTTTTGGGTTCTCTTGTGCCAGCCAGGCCAGGGGATATGGGTAGCAGAGCAAGGAGAGGAGTGAATGCAGTATTCCTTGCAGTGCACCACAGGTCAAAAGCCTTGCAGTCCAGATCCCTCAGGCTCATGGGGCACACCACAGCCATTCTGCCCAGACTGTCTGGCAATAATCTTGCCTTTTAAATCCTGTTAGACACAAGTAAGCTGCAGGACATTAATCCAGGGAAGACCCAGTGCAAACCCCTCCAATGTCAAGCATTATAAAGCTACCTGTTCCTCTGAACTTCCTACCACACCTGTATGCCAAGAACTGTCTTGTGTTAAGCACCTTATACTCATGTCCTACATGAGTAGGTCTCACAAGCATGTTGCCCTGAACAAGGAGCACCCTTTCTTCATGCATGTGCACAGGGCTTAGTACATAAAAGCTGCACGGCCTTTCACTGTGACACATTTTTTAGAGAGTTCAGAAACAGAAGGGAAGTTGCAGGGCATGCACCGGAGAGTGCTCTTGGATTGGCACATCCTTTGCTCTTCAGAGCTGCTCACAGAGGGACTTGACTGAATGTGGATGAATGTGAAACACTCCGTCTGCCAGAGGGACTTGCAGGGTTTCCAGCAGCTGAGGGGAGAAGAAAAAAGCAGTAGGTGCAATGTCAACTTGACAATGGAATAAAATTATAAAATGATCACCTTAGGTGAGATATAAATGTCCTATGCCATTGGAAGGTACGGTACAAAAGATTAATTAAATAAATGTTTGTTATTGGAGTTTTCTTTGCACCAGTAATTTGCCTAGTGCTAGTTGCCATATATTTTCCTTGATACAATCAGGACAAAACCAGCTAATCCGACATGACAAACTCATTGTATCAGAAGTCATCCCTGCTTTAAAATGTGTGTCATATGACTAAATGCTCTACTCCTGGTACAATGCACCCCACAGTAAAATTGGACGGAGCTCATCCTCAAATGCCCTGCCAAAAATACTCCAAACAAAGGGCAACAAGAAAACATAATTCAAATGAGGGACATCTGTTCTCAAATGTTTGCAGATAATGACTGGATCAAGTATCGGCATAAAGGATAATTATTTTCTACAGATGGTTTGATCGGGTATTTTAAACATTGTAAAAAATCCTCGTCCCAGCCAATCAGTAAAGTATGTGGGGTTTTGCTGCAAGAGACCTTTTCCCTGTCCTCCGCTGCATTTTCTAAATGCAAAGTTAACTAAAACTATAAACAATTAAAAGATAAAATGTAGGTGTTAAAGAAAAATATTCAATTTGAACACAGACAACATACATTTTCAAGTTCTGGTCTTCCATTTATCATATTTCACTGCTGGATACTCAAATAATTCTCAGGGTGAAGTTTTGTTCCAGTGGAATAGCAAAATAAAGCAGTCATGTGTTGTGCAAAGGGTTCCCTGGCAGATCTCAAAGGGAGGGTTTCAAAACACTTCAGAGTTTCAAAAATGATGCCAATATATGGTTTTTAATACAAAATAATTCTACCACTTCTGATCAAGAAAGAGGCATACAAAACAACCATGACCAAGATATGTTATTCTAAAATCACTCCTGTGACACGCCCTTGCAATGCATTACTAGCCCCAGGATAACACTGCTCTGTTGAAACTGTTGTCAGAGTCAGTGACTGGAGAGTCAGTTGGAGATGGAGTCATCCTCCCTGAAAGAGCAGACCATAGCCTGTGGGATGAGGGGTTCTGGCACCCCACACGTGCAGCACCACAGGGCTTGGAGGGCCCTGCATGCCCCTGGAACAATAGGGTGAAGGAAGCAGGGCAGGGGAGGAGAAGGATGGCTGCAACAGCCTCTGAAAGGTCCTTCCCTCAGAAAGCTGGTGGGCACAGGGAGTCCAATGAAGTAACCATCTCTCTCCGATAACACAACTAGTTTTTAATTAATACTCGTGCCCAAAGCATGTAATCCTCCCCAGCAGATCTGCCTCTGTAACATCTCTACCTAGGCTGGTCTTGCTGATCAAGGGAAACTGGTGAAGAGGACATCTGCCCAACTCCCACAGCCTTCGGAAATGCTGAGACGCAGTGCTCTGCATGGAGAGCGTTTCTCCTCTTTAATGTAGGCAGGATTGTTTACATCTCGAAGAGGTGTGGTGTCGGGCTGTCGGTGGGTGTTGGTAGGTTTTGTCTGGTTTTTATGGAGCTAGTAATTGGTTATTTCTGCAGTTTGAGAAACGGAGAAAGTAAAGATTTTTAGTCAAGCAGGAGATTCTGGAGGACAAAGTGCAACCAGCAGTGGAAGCGATGAGGCGGGTGAGGGAGGCAGCCAGCCCATGTCCCACGTCCAAGGCTCCAGAACTGCCTCGGGGGTGCCAGAGGCGGGGAACAGAGGTCTCCACGCAGGAGTGCTTTGGGTCAGTGCCAGGAGGCCCCGTGGGAGCTCCAGGCTCTCATCACCTTCACCAATTAACGCATCTGTTCTTGCACGCAGGGCGCTCCGTCAGGGGCCCTGCCGCCAAGCTGCCCTGGGGCAGCTGCGGCACAGCAAGGACTCAGCGCCGACGCCCAGCCCTGGACAGCGAAGTCCGCCCGGAGGGGGATGAGTAACGCTGCAGGGCTCCAGCCCGGGCACGCACCGTCCCCAGCCGGGAGGAAACCCCCTGAGGGGCCCCGCTCCCCTCCGTCCCCGCGGAGCCGCCTCCCGCGGGCGCCAGCGGCAGCGCCGAACTACAGCTCCCGGCGTGCCCTGCGGCGCGGGGCGGCGGGGCCGCGTCCGGGTTGCCGGCTGGCGGCCGCCAGCGCCCCGTGTTTACTTCCGGCCGCCCCAGTGCGCGAGTGTCAGGCTGCGGAGGGGACCCGGCGGCCGCCCCGCCCGCCCCGCCCAGCTGCAGCCGGGCGGCGGGGGAGGGAGCGACGGAGCGAGGGAGGAGCCCCGCGGCGGCCCCCATGAGCGGGCGGTGAGCGGGGAGTCGGCGGCCGCGGGAGCTCCCCGGCGCGGCGGGACTCAGCCATGGACTGGCTCATGGGGTGAGTGGGGCCCCCTCTCGCCCCGCCGGAGCGGCTCCCGCCCGGGCAGGCTCCCCGGGCAGCCCGGGGCCGCGGGGGGCAGCCCGGGGCGGCCGTTGGGCGCGGGGGCAGCGGCCGCGGTGCCGGGTGCGGGGCGCCCCGCGGGCGGCGCGGGTGACTAATCAGTTCTGGGCAGCGGCTGGAGGCGACGGGCGGCGTGTTCGGGTTCTGCGGTGACAGCGAGAGGAAGCGCCAGGGAGGGCGGCTGGACCGCAGAGGGGCGAGCTTCTTTGGGGGCAGCCTGCTGCGCCCCAGGGGAGGGAGAGGTGCAGGGGAGCCCTTGCCTTGTCCCAGGTGGTCGCTCGATGGAAAAGTAACTTTACGTTCGTGTTTTTTCTTTGGCTGGTATAGGAAGGCCGAGTGTTGCAGGTCTCCTTGTTTCCCACCAGCAGAGTATGGACGTCTGCAATAGAACATCACTTTAAACCGAAAGGCTTGGCAAGGTTTAAATGGCTTTCTGTGGAGAGGAAGAAAAGATCTCGGCAGAGATTAAAGCCAAATCAGAGCCACGCCAGGGGGCTTGGATAGCCTGGGATTAATAGTGCTAATTGCTTAGAGACAGAAGGTAGGAAGCACTTTGCTGCTGGTTTTAGGGCTGAACCTAAATCTTAGTGCAGGAGAGAGAGATGCAGTTGATAGGAGTGACCTTATATGCTACTGGTACCCCAAGCAAGATAAACCGGGTAACTTCTTGCATGAAGTGTTCTGGCGACCTGCACTCAGGTGAACTGTGAAAAATTATGCTTCATAATCACATAAGAAGTAGGTTTATGCTTTAGCAAAACCAGTATTGCAGTGATAATTTCTGCTTAGTTTCTTTACAGTAGTTCGGCCTGCTTCCTGAAGGTAATCTTTACAATTTAGGTTGCTTCCTTTATGATGTGCCATCGTAAAGTCCTAATGTGATGTGCCTAGAATACAAAATATTTTGTCACTGTTGCTAGAGGTGGTGTGTTAGAAAGATCACTTGTGTGTGTGTGTGGCCTTTTTTCTTCAGCTGAATTGTTTGCTGATAAAAGTACAGCTTCTTATTACTTACCTTCAAGCTAGATGTGGCTGACTCTTGAGCCAGTTGTCAGTACCAGTTCTGTTTTACTGTAAGTTTGATGTCTCAATCTGATGCTAAATATCTGTGGGGTGGATACTTTTGGCTGTTTTTTCCTCCAGCAGGCTGAGCAGTGGAAATGCAGTATCTGTGGCATGTAAAGGGGTCTATATGCCATGTACTGCAACACTTGGGTCTTATAAGTCAGTGGGCTGCACTCTATGAGCCCATAGTCTTAATGAAAATATAAATATCAACCTTCTTTTGATTTGTTTCATGACAACCACAAAACACAGGTGGTCCCTTATATTTACTTCAGAAAAGTAAAAGCTAAATTGTCAAAAAGTGCCACTGTAATTACAGAAAAAGTTAACCCCAGGACTTATGCAAGACGTTTGGGTGAGTAAATGCCTCATTCACGTACTTGTACTAATTTTGTGTGAATTATGTTGTAAAGCAGAAAGGAATCAAGGTTTAGGTTAGCCAGATTCTCAATATGTTAAAATGCCAGTTTTCTTTCGAAAAGTATTCAGGGCTTTTTGAAGTTTATATGAAAAAACTGGCATTTGTTCTGTACTTTTTTTTACCCGGGGTTGGTGGATCTGTCAGTGTGTGGAAAAAGACTCGCCGGTTTTTCCCCATTGTAATGGGAATGGATCCTGAGTAATTTTTGTGTTACTTACTGGGTCTTGGCTATTTCCTGATATGTTTGTTGCCTGACCAAACCCAGTATTGTTCCACTGATGCTCTTAATGTTTTCTCCTTTAAAACTGCCAGTTCTGTGTGTGTGAATTTGGGGGAGGGGTTATGGCAGGAAAGGAGAGCATTGATGTTTTGAAAGGGGAAGGGGTAGAAGGCCCGAGGGACTCTTTCTTGAATGTCCAAGTTATGGCTGCTGTTAGCAACTATGTATCTAAATGAAAACATATTTCTTGCTGTTGAAGAATGAAACCGAAGTCTGCCAGGGCAGAAGTTTGGGTAATGTGCCTTGCTCAGCCTTTTTTTCCAGTGAAAACGTCAGCTGTTGGGGTCTCTTGTATGAGAAGGGAAAGGCTGCATAAAAACCTGCAGAAGTAACAGGAAAACAGGTCACTCCCGGTAACCCATCAGTTTGTATCAATGTCCGTGGCTCTGGAGAGCAAATTGTGTTGGTCAGCTTCTTGGTGTTGTCACTCTTTCCTGAATAAGTGTCACCACTAATACAAGTACTGTGTTTTTTCTTATTCCTGGCTGCTTTGGTAGCAGCTTCTGGTTTGTAATTGCAAATTTCCATGTGCTTTCCATACCCTTCATGGATGCCTCATGTTATCCGTTTTGCTCTCCTAGTATTTTGGTGTGAGGAATGCCCTCATGTTTTAACTTTGCATTACTGTGAATTTAACCTTCAAGTGCACGTGTGTTAAATTAGGCAGCAGTAACAGTTGCTTCTGTTCTAGATCTCTGCTCTTCCAAGCTCGTGTTGCGTTTATCGGATAGACGATTTAGAGTGAGATCTGCTTTATTCCTTGCTGGTCCTCCCCTTGACTTGTGGTCTCTTGGAAAGTGGGGGAAGGGTAAGTTCTAATCATGCCACAAAGGGCAGCAGCCCAAGTGTCTTTGATCGCCTTAGAGTGCTTAATATACAAAAAAAAGAGCTGAAGCTTGTAAACAATAGTGAATTTTGTATGGATTAACAAACGGCTATGGGCTTACGTGGTCACACAGCAAAACTTCTCTGGGTGCTGCCTTCTGTTTGGTCAAGTGCTTCAAAATCCAGTCGAGTACTAGGGAAGAAAGCTGAAAAAAAATGAGCTGCTGGCAAGATACGGTGCTCGGTTTAGCACCAAAATAAACCCGGAGTCTTTTCTGTGGCTAGTATCTTTCACCCTTCTACTGAATGTAACCTTAATACTGATATTGATGAAAGACTGTGTTTTTTTCAGTGCATTTTCTCCATTAAAAAAACCAAACAAACAAAAACATTTTGAGCCTTTGTTGTTGTTGTACATAGGTTGTATTTTCAGTGCAATTTTAATTGGAGATCAGTGTTGCTTAATTGCTTTGCTCACCAATATCTGACAGAGATCTGTATTACTCTCTTTGGAAGAGATTTCAAATTTTTGTATTACAAATAGCATTTGCTCTTGAAGTTCAAAGTAGCAATGAAGATACTGTTCCTTCAGTTATGAAACTTGCTTTTTAATTTGTTTTAAAATTAATAATTAAAAGGCTGTTAAACATATAATTAGTACTAGTAAACCTGACAAGGTGTTAGTTATTGTTAATCTTCTGTGATGTTTGATGCTGTAACTTTTTTCTTTTTTCTTTTTTTCTTTTTTTTTCTTTTTTTGTAATAAAGGAAGATTATATCACTTTTGTGAGCTGCTATATAAAAAGGAGAAAGAGAAACAAACTGTCTTACCAACAGTTACTTGTTAAAACTTACTTTGGGGCTGCCTCTGTTTATGAACTTCGTAGTTTAGCAGATTATGCTGATTGAAAGTAAGAAAACTGCAACAGTTTAACCTGGTTGTGATAGCAAAACACCTCTGTAGCTACGTCTTAAACTGGGAAGAAAACCTACCTCTACAGAAATGAGCTGGAGAGCTTTGTATAAGCTAGTTGAAAAGCCTTCAGCCTGTAGGCGAGCCCTATAAAAAGAGACTCCTAGTGAAGGAAATGGACGGGGGGGAAGATATTTCATTATTTTTTTTTTTAGTTTTGCAAGAGAACTTCTGTTTGCATAAACTAATGACATTTCCTCTCGACTCTTACTTGGATGCCTCTGAGCACAAGAAAAAATACATCCTCAAGAGGTGAAATGCTGCCTGTAAACTCTTCAATGAACATTATTTTCTGTTAAATGTGTATTGGTATTTTCTCTGCATCAGAGGACGCGTATTCCAGGCGTAGTGAAAGCATCTCTCGTACTTGTTGGCTGCCATGTCCACTCTTTTCAGTCCCTTCCGGTATCAGTAAAATGTCAGTGCCCTCATCTCTGTGGTTGTGGTTTGGTTTCACTGGGGTGCTAAGGACTTTGAGGGAAGACTGCAACACCTATCTGCTTGTTAAAAAGAAAATTTTAGTTGTGATACTTCTGTCGTGTAATGAAACGTTTTTCTTCTTGACAGCAGGGTATCTAGGTCTTGGGGTGGGGATTTGTGATAGTAAGAAATAAATTGTGAGACCATGCTGACTTTACACAAATACGTTATCTCGGTGTCTTCCTGTGTGTTGTGGTGATTTGACAAGGATTCACAGCTCCTTCTCCCAAGCTTAATGTGTAAGTGGAAAAGAGAGAAGGGTCTGCGTGCAATAGTGTTTTCTCCTTTCTTTAGTTTTTAGGTCGTGGGTCTTGCTATCCATACACCCACTGCTCAGTTTTCTATTGCTCTGGTGACTTCGAAAGGAGAGCCTAAAAATTATTGAGGGCGATCTTTTTCTCATACCCTACATCTTCAGCTTTCAGGACAGTTAGAAAAGCAATGTCCTAGAAAGATCGGGAAAATACAGATGAAAGAAGAAAGAAGCAAACTCGTGAATAGAGTATTTGTGCGTGAGACGGCACAGACAGCTTCGGGCTACTCAGGTGCTAGAGCAGGTGGGTACAGCTGTAAAATGAAGAATATCTAATCCGAGGTAATGACCTTCACAATTGCAAATTTTATTTTGTAATGTCTATCCATTATATAAACACCACATATATACCCTGCCTTGCATACTCTTCATCTGGCCAGGAGAACTAGTTAAAAAATGTGTTGTATTAAGACAGCACAGTAACTATGCAAATTCAATTTTTTTGAGTATGTTATACTGATGATTTTCAACAAACACTGCAAGAGAATTTCTTAAAGTCTGCATACTGCTAGATTTGTCCACTACAGAAGGCCTGTGTCATATGTATATTTTATTCAACTGTAACTGTTAGGGGCTTAAAATAGAGCTAGTGGGGGTTTTCCGCTTTTTTTTTTTTTAACATAGGATTTTGCCATATTATCCCAGCAGTGATCTTGAAAGCTGGAAGAAAAGTAACACATTCCACTATTGTCTTCCATTCTGCATTTATGGATGTCTTCAAGAAATTCCCTCATAAGGCCTTAAGACCCTGTCCAGTTCAAGATACAGACACTGTTGAAATATGAGTAATATTGTTATGCAGATAAGTTCTAGCCTTGAGTTAGAAGAGATACAGACTAGATGTGAAAAAGCACACTAGGGTTCTAGTTCTGAGTCAGTAAAAATCCAGTATGCTGATTTTTCAGCTGTTAGACTAAAACTTCGTTGCTTTTGAACAGGATGCATTATCAGAATCACATAATATTTCAATTTGGAAGGAACCCATAAGGGTTATAAAATCCATAAATTGTATGGAGTACATCTTGTATTGGGAACAGTGAGAAATCATGCAGCATACTTGGCTGTCAGCTTGGCTGGTGCATAATACAGTTGAACCACAAAAAGTACTTCTGTCTTTACCTAGCAGGCCTTTATATAAAAAGGTAGCTAGTGATTTTTATTCTAGGTATGGTTTTAAACTTCCTAATTATAGCAAATATTTCTATAAAAAGGAAGGAAGAAAGAGAACACTGGAAATTCTTCAGCTGCCATAACCATAAGAGATACTTTCCCCTTTCTTCCCTTTAATCATCTTCAGTGAAGAAAGTCTCCAGCCTTTCTAAGGTATTTTTCCCCCTCGAAACTCTGCTGCAACCTCTCTCCTTTCACAGCGTGCACAGTGTGTATATTTCTTCTCTTTTTTAACTGACCTCACAACAGGTGTTTCCCTTTCATTACATTCCATGCACATTCTTGGCTTCACAGGCCATTTTCCCAACTTTGAGGGAGCTGAAAATAACTCAGAACCGGTAAACCAGACATATCCAGTCCCATTGGGCAGGAAATACTAACGTGTTCCTTATTTACTTCTATTTATAGGTGTAACATTACCTATGGGGTCCCAGATTGTCTTTCCTAGATATATCTGGGTTTGTCTGTGAGATGCTTGCACTCAGTTCACTGCTTACTCATAAGATTTCGATAATTTTTCATACACTAGAACCAGACATGAGCAGTACCTCTGCTAAACCAAAAATTAGCAATGAAAACAACTAGTATAACATAGTCTGTAGGTAAAATACTATCTCCATTAAATATTAACTTGTAATATTCATTAGTATAGTAGTGGAAAGGTTCTGTTAGTTTGAAATGTGAGTTTCTAGAGCTGTCATCGTTGTAGAAAAGGAGTCGGGACTGGATGAGGGCAATTGAAACTTTGCAGACTTACTGTTTCCTTAGTCTCTCTGGTTCTGAAAGTTCTTGGTTATATTACTGCGATTGTCACTATTAAGGCTTTTCTACTGTAATGCAAACCAAGTAACTACAAAATTCAGTTTCCTGGAGTATCCTGGTGTAGTTAATTATTGATTTCTTGGAGGAAATGCCAAATAAATGCCAAATGAATCTTGCATTCTGAAACCTGTCTTACTTTAGCAAACTGAAGATTTTGTAGCAGGTAGGCAATTACTTTACTTTGGTCAGAACAACATATGTGAATACTAGTTTGTTCTTATGAGCGCATTCTTTATCCAACAAGGATTTTATTGAGGGTCAAGAATATTAGATCAATCTCAAGGTCCCTACAGTAAACCGAACTATTACTTTCCTTCGACAAAAGGTTTCTAAACGCACTTCTAGCAACGCTCCTTCCTGGTGTGTCTCTGCCTGTTGCCGCCTTCTCCTTTGTGCTCGTGTCATTACTTAGGAAGGCTGATAGATTAAGGTGCTCATCTGACAGAAAAACTAACTTTTAACCTTTTTTTCTCTCCTAAGGATAGTTTTCAGATGACTGCATTTCTGCAGCTTGTTTGTGTAGTCACAAGAATAATGTTAATAGCACTATGGTGCTGGGGTGAACATAAAGCTTAGGGAACAGTCTTTTTGGTGGCAGCAAGGACATAAACACATTACTATATGATTACATTTTATTTAATAGTGGCTGTTACTTTGCAAATAATTATGATGTATCCTTTTGCTTGAGCTGTTTAGAAGAACTGCAGAATGTCTGAGAACAGGAGATGTTATGATGAGGCTGGTATCTTGGAGCAGGTAATGGCCTCAGAGCACTTGCAGTTGCTGTCTTACTGTGTTACATTCAGTTTATGGCTAAACTATATATATACTCGTAGTGAACTGGATATTTATGAGTAACTCAGAATTTATAATTTGCTCTGAATCATGTTTAATCTACCTGAGAAAAATGCAGGCTTTGTGATGGTGTGAATGTGAAGGCAGGTGGTATTTTGGGTGCTTGGCTGAATCCAGCAGTCTGATTCAAGAGTTTTCAAGATGCTTGGTTCACACATGGTGGCCTACATAGATTTGCCATATTTCACTGGCAGTTACCATCTGTTACATCTACTGGATGTGGGCCCAGAGCAAGCATACTTGAAAAAGTAAAATTAATAAGAGACTGCAACTTTTAGATAGCTGTATGTACAGGTTTGAACTTGGTGTTGTCAGATCTGCATATGCTGCAGTCATTGCTGACCTATTAAACAACTTCAATGTGGGTTTATGATAGCAGAATGCTACTGAAGAAATCTTGCGCATAATTTTTAACTCATGTTTAGCACTTCAAACAGTTGCACTCTAGGAGCTTCCCTACTCATGGGACAGCGTGCAGTATTTTAAGGTAATTTAATTTTGGAGTTAGACTCATGAGTCTGACTGTAAGTGTCTGAACAGCAGTACTATAATATTAGCACTTGGAGGAATAAAAATGGCAGTGTTGTCTGAATGTAGTTTTCTGCCAGCCAAGAGAAACTGGTCAGGACACAAGTTCTTCACACAGTCCACAAAGTTGTTTCTGACAGTAGAAAACAAACACATTAAAAACCCACAAAAGAAAACAGAATTCAGATGCAATTTTCAAGGCCCTGAAGAATGTCAGAAATTAAAGTGGAATCAAGATATGAATGACTGTCATAGATCAAATTCCTTCTTAATCTGAGCATTCAAAGAGTAAATCCACTAAGCTAGAATGTAGGCATGCAGAAAACAATTTTTAAATATCTCGATCTGGTACCTCAAGCTCTTCCTAATTTATCTGCATGCTTTTTCCACCCCCCACCTCTTCTTCCTCCCTCCCCTTCTTTCTTTACTGTTCTTGTTTTAAAGGTAATTTTTATCATCTGTGTTTGGTGACTGGATCTCAGCTGTCCCTTCTCTACACTGAAATGTGTAGTAGTTGGGACTTTTATCTGGGAAGTCTCCTGGTGTTCATACAAAAAGCACAGAAATTGTGTGAAACAGGATGTAGAGTTGACCTTGAGAGTGATTTTATTTTTTTTAACTGCTTCATTTTACAATCTAAATGTTCCTTCAGCCTAGAATTTACTAATTTAGCGAACTTTTCTTTTGCATGTTTCTTCATAAAACAGCAGGGAGTTGTTCAGGAAAGGCTTTGTTCCATACAGTATACCTTAAGAGGTTATGTAAAACTGGATAGAAGTGTTTTGTGTCTACTTTGCAGATGGGCTCAGGATGCAGACTTAACTCTCTGGTTTCAAGTTTGTGTCAGGTGTGTAGAAGAGCTTTTTTCAGTCAGTCTTCTCTGACGTTGCTGGAACTCCAATATGTAACCTTCATGATTGTCATGTCTAATAAAGTGTTAGCGTGTGATTACATTCCATCAGATATAAAAGGAACTGAGTTTGTAGTGAGGGCTAGTAACTTATATTATTAGTAACAGATATTCTTGGGGAAGAAAGAGGAAACTTCTGGGCATACTTGTTTATATTAACAGACTGTCTTTAACAAAACCATGTCAGTACTTCTGCTTCATGTCATCTAGTTAAATTTCAGCTGCTGATTTAGCAGGGCCTAGTACCTTTTTAAGGAACCTTCATTCAGAATGTCACAAGTTAAGGTTATGTGAATCTCTTCTAGTAAAGGAAAGAGATTAGTTATGGGAATATTTGCTGGTTTTGATCTAGGGTATCTAGATCCTTGGATATACCTACTCCCTTCCAATGTAATCTTCTGTTCTATGAGCCAGCCTTGATTCGCTTGCAGTTTCTGGTTGGGGTGCATGTTCTAACCTGCAGTTCTGATGTATTTATGGGCCTTGTCTGTGTCTCTTTATTGTTGTAGCCACATAGTCCCATGTTCTGAATTAGCTAATTTTTGAGGTTTGGAAGAAGTTACCTAGTAAGAGAAGAACAGAAGAAACAGTGAAGGGGATAAATCAGCCTAATGACTGTCTTTTTTTTGTTCAATTCTAGGTTAAATCTTGTAAGGTAGAGGGGTCTGTTGAATGCCTCCCTGCTGCTTGATTTTTCAGGCATTAAGGAGTACGGTTTATTCTGCACAGTATCACTGGCCATCAAACAGTATTTGTTCTTACTGTGTCCCTTCCTCACTTTATTATTATGGAGCTGTTGATTATGAGCAATTTTTGAAGACTAATTAAAGTTTCAGTTTTTTTCAGGTGTATTTATTAATGTTTCTTATTAGGCATATGATGGGCTTTTACCATGTGGTCTGGGATAGCACAGTTTTTAGCTTTGAGTTATGAGTGTATTCAAAATGCTGAATCTGGTGATTTGCATTCTTATAACCTCAGAGTGTCATGCCTCACCCTCCTGAGTATGAATGTACTGGCCCAAGTCAGTTGAGCTTGTTGAGGCTTGAGCTGTTGGAGTAAAGTGCTGTGAAAACACATCTGTGTTGATGCCTTTGAAGTACAGCTAGATGTTTAGCTGCAAGCTTATAGGCAATGTGGTTGGTTTACTTTTTAAAAGATGGCCTTCCTGTAAAGTGGTGTTTCTTGTTTTGTTTTGCATTGCATTTTTAAAAAATATTTGTATTTTCCAGGCTTTTTTAAGACAGGATGTAGCCAGTAATCCACTAAGATGTTGGCAGCTGTTGCTATATGTGATATAACTTTTCAGGTGGGCAAATATTTACATATTCAGTGACTTGCATTTTCTTATTAATGTGAAAATAAGAAATGCTTTTGTTTAAATCAAGTTTGTCTTGGTCTTAGGTAGAGTGAAAACTTAGTAAGATGACTGGTCAGGGGTACTTGAAATGAGTCATCTTATTAATGGAGAAATAGTTTCTGCAGTTCCTGAAACCCATGCAGTATCCAGTGCCTTGCAGGACATAATCACTTGCTGGTTTGTTTTTTCAGTAGAAATGTATACAATCCTTTTTCTAAGTAAATAAGAAATATTCTTGCTCTGTAGACCTGTTAAATTCTCATGTTTAAACATTGTATTCTGAAACATGGGCTCATTTTTTATTTTCTAGTTGGCAAAATTTTCTTGAGAAGGAAGTAACTTTATAATAAAGACAGATTCATTTCAACACATTGGTTCTACTTGTTTAGGGTGTGTCAGCTATCCACAGTATTTCTAAGTCAAGACAAAAATGCAAAATAAAAAGATGTTAAATATTTCTGTGGGCTTAATGAATTAAACTAACATGAAAGTTCCTTAGCTTCAGAATTACAGCTTCCTTAAAGGTTTCAATGTGTTTTAACAGATACAGTTCAAATCCACTCTTAACTTGATTTGACTTGTTGTGTAGAAAAGCACTCTCAAAATGCCAAACGGTTTAAAAAAAAAAAAAATTGGTTTTAAACAAACCTGTGAATGCATGAGAGAGGTCACCAGGCTGATGGTGTTAAGAAGAGCCATTGCTGTTAAAGTAAGCGGATAAAAGTTGAGCAAAGAGGAAGCAAATATAGGAATAAGGATGGTGCTTATACATGTAATAAAACTTAGCTAGCATGTACATAGTAACTTCCTATCTGAGTATAATAAAAGAATAATAATTTTGCATTATTACTGAGACCTTGATATTTTTATAAAATACTCCACACAATAGTATCTTATATAGAATCACCATTTGTAATTGAACTGTAGCTGTCAAAACAAATGCACAAAGAACTGGGATCTGGGGAATTCTAGTACATGCCTGACCTAAAGAAATAATTTCTCGTTCATCCAGATAAACATCTGCGGCCTGATTCATCACACATGCACATTTTGCAAATAAATGCCTGCAGCATGCTACCCACGTATCACAGTACACTGTCTGTGCTCCTGTTGTGACTTTTGAATTGCCTGTAGGTGTGAACATTTTTGCCTGGCCTTTAGTACCCAGGCAAATGCTTCTTGTCCCACAGTGTGTAGATAATATTTCCTTCTGCTTGTGGATGTAGCACACTTTTATTATAAGGTGTGGAGGTGGTTTGTTTGGGTCTGTGACTTTACAGACAAAAGTTCTAGCCCTGATTATGCCAAAAATTAGCACATGCCATTTCATGGTATTACAAGTTAGGCCAAAAGATACTGCTGATTATTCTCAAGGGCTGTGACAGAGAAACACTGATGTCTTCTGAATTATGTGAGTTTTGAACTTGAAGGCACCTAACTACCAGATCAGTGTCCCCTTTGTGGACTACACAGTGCCTCTGTGGGAAAGAACCTTTGCTTTCTGAAGCACTTGGTTTGATAACGCGGTAGAAAAGGAAATGTGATTGGGCTGAAATGTGCAACTTGGTGCAAAATTGTCCTCTGCCATTTCCTTTGAAACTAGAGTTTAGTAACTGCTCCATGTTTAGAGCTTATTACGTTGATCAAGTACTCTAGAAGTCAAACTAGACATCCGTTAAATGAGCTAGGAAGTAATACATGAGGCTTGGAGGCGGTAAAATGCTGTTGTAATGGGGTAGCCACATTGCACTTGCCAGACAAATCCACCCAGAGTTTTTGTTCTTATCAAAGTGAAATGTGAAGATGTACTTCTCCCCTATTCCTCCTAATTCTGTGATCCATTGTCCTAAATCTTACACTTTTTAAAACTGGCATACACAGTTGTATTAGCTAGATTGAGGGAGAGTTAACTTCACCTGTTTGGTATTGCTGACCAAACAATCAAATAGATCTGGTCTGTATTAGTTAAAATAAGATAGGTAATGCATCCTAGCTTTGGAAGGTTTTGTATGAAAAATATTGCATCATTATGAAAGGATATTGCCAAGATGAAGTTTCTCAAAGAGTTGTCTAAATGATATTGATCGTCTCCTTATCCTTTTGCTATTATATGCCTGAGTATATGGACTTTTTACATGCAAAAAAATAACGAGGCAGGTCCAGACATCTGTGGGAACAACTAATCCAAATTGGATTTATGCTCCTACTGAAAGTAATAATGTGGCAGCTTACAGGAATTGTCCTTGTGGCTTGTTTTCCTAAGGTCCCTAGAGACTAGCAATGTGGGTGGAGTGTACAGGACATGAAGTAAAAATATTGTTAGATAAACCTGTCCAAAAAGGAGTCTAATCTCCAAGGAAGACAACGGTTATCATATAGCCATCAGCTGCCCATTAACTCAGGGTTCCTAAACCAAATATTGTTCTAGAATGATAGCCATCTACTGATATGAAACTGTTATTTTTCAGTCTCATTCTGGATTTGCTTCTTTGCACCAATTTTTTGGAGTTCAGTAGTAAAATGACAATGTGAGTATCACAGCAGGCACTGTCTCAGACCTCCAAAGAATGAATTCTCCAATATGCTCTTGTTACAAAATCAAATCCAGAAGAACTTCAGATTAACTAGGTTTCAGTAAATACTCATTCTGCTTCATCATGTGGAAAAGCAACAAAGTTTATAAATGGGGGAAGAATAAAGCACAAGTGGATTTAAAGACAATTGACTTGCCAGCATACTTACACAATAAAGAACTATTTTGGTGTCTTGCATAACAATAGAAGGCTGGAATACTAATAAATAAGAAGATTTTCTTGTATACAGTCCATAGTTGAGCTGTGAAATTTAAGTTGTATGATTCACTAAGGTAAATAATACAGTTCTGTAAAGATTAACCAGGTTAGCAAGAGTGCTTGCTAGGAAATACTAGGTTTCAGTCCATACATCAAAGCCAAACAGTCAGAGCTAGGAAGATATTTCTCTTGGAATATGGTGTTGGGCAATTAGCTGCATTTCCAGAGATTTATGGAATCTTCTGAATCTCTTCAGTGTTGGTTACTGTCAGAAATGGAATACTAGGCTTGGCAGGCTTTTTAAAAATTATTCTTTTATTATGCATGTTCCTATTATGCAGAGGTGCATATCCAGAACATACTGACATAGCAGCATAATAAAACTTAGTATTTTCTTCTGTTTGCACTTTCAATGTACAGGAAATTGGAGTAAGTCATAAAAGTCTGATAGTTACAGAAGGACAAAAATATAACTCCCTTCTAAAGTAACATCTGTTACACTCATTTTCAGTATATGTTTCTTACTACAGAACTACTAAAAGTATTAGTTGATGATTCAGTTTTAGACTTTTGAAAACTTTTAAGAAGTCCTCATGTAATGCTGTTTTTTCTGATTTTTAAGTTAGGGCTATTTGTGCATTTACACCTCCATGACGTGTCTTACACAAAGATTAAAAAAGTTGTTGTATTTTCTTCCTTGTTTTAAATTAATCCTTTTTGGAGTGAGGTAAATTTTTTTCAGATTTATTTTTTGTTGAGTCAGCTTGTTAGTATATTTCATTCATGCATTTGTTTAAAGGCCCTGAATTATGGCTTTTGTTTTCTAAGTATGACAAAATGAAGTAATTCTTTTTCTGCTACTTACTGTTCCCTATTGTTGAAATGTCACCTTTTGGACTGTGACTGTCATTAGATGTGTGTTAATCTTTGTAGTAACTTTTACTGATAATGCAGTGATAATGAGGGGAAAAAGACAGAACTGGTTCTTCGGGGAGATGATTTGAAATTCCATGGAATTAAACATATTTCAGCATATTCATGCTGAATCATGGTGGTGTTCTTTCTTTATTACTAGTTTTCTAGAGGTGAAAATACACAAGTTTTTTTTATTCCTTCCTCAGAAAGAAATAAGAAATTAGGATGGAGTCTCAACATCAGCAAGAATAGAATGTAAAGTTTGAAGCAAGACCACTTGGTTATATGTTGTATGAGTTGTATTGTTTGTCTACTGTTGTTTTTCTAATCTGCACTTGCCTGGGTTTTTTATTAGAGCTCTTCCTCAAACATATATCTGTTTGGATCAGGATGTCTGCTCGGAGATGTCAGATGGTACATTTGCCATGGTCTTCTTGAATCTGCAATGCTTCCTGAACAATTAAAATATTTAAAACTTGCATACTCCTCTTGGCTATTCTGAGCTGAAGCTTCTGAAGTTTTATCAAACTTTTGTCACAATCCTGAGTGGTTGCTTTCAATCTATGATTTTTTTTTAAGTAAAAAAATAACCCAAATTCCAATATAATGCTAATGTTTAAGCATGGTTTGCTAATAATGATCTTTTGGTTTACTTTAGCATCTGGAAATATGAAACAAAAAGATCATCTATTGAAGGTGCTTTCCCTAAAAGTATTTGCTACTTTAAGTTACATAAATGCTAAAGTGAATTTTCTCTTCCCTCAAATGCTAATGGTGAGGATCCCTGATTGAATACTCCCTCATTGAGTACTTACTTGTTGGTGTTGGGTTTTGGTTTTGTTTGTTTGTTCTGGAGGGTAGTTGTTTTTTTTGCATAGGCACAAGAGATCTCTGCATGTGATCCAAATACACTTTGTATTATTAAAGTTTTATGGTTAGTAACATGCTAGTTTAGTAATTCTAGCTTTATTTTATTTTTGTAGTATAAATACAGGAGAAAAATCTTGATCAGGAGACATATAAATAGTATCTAAGTATGTAGATGAAGAAAATATGATTCTGTTGGGTGCTGCAAGGAGTAATATATAACCATGCCAGTTCAAACAGCTGATCAGTTGAATGCTACCTCTGATTTGTTGGTATCATGCTGAGAATAAATCAGGTTTGTGTAGTGAGTGGAAATTACCTTTTTATATTCCTTGGAACTGTTTTCACTTTAGACTTTTGAAAACCCACTGCTCTTCCCTGGCTTTGTTCCTTAGTAGGTTTTAAATCACATTGCTACAAGAAAATTGTGTACTCATTATTGTCCACATAGATTTTATGCGATTTTGCATTGGTTTATCCAACTCAGGTCAAAAGATGACTAAAATAAAACAACAGCCAACATTTGTGTCTCGTACCTCAGCTCTTCCTGGTGAGATTCCATTTCCTTAAAAATACAGTAGAACTTAATTTGTTCAGGTATCACAGTCTCCAAAATCTCTTGGAGAAGATTAAGAGCTTTATCATCTAAAGGATGACCTCATCATATGCCAAGAGAGCAGATGAGACTGTAGCAGCTCTTATGAGCCTTTATTATGAAAAGTTACGCAAATTTTTTTTTAAGGACTATTTCCTCTGTCTTTTGTCTTTCAGAAGGTATACCTTTTACCAAAATAAGTCAATGAATGGGTTGCTGATAAATTCTTTGGATAACTTGGAAAATAGTTCACATGGGAGTAGAAGTGGAAAGACAGAAGTGCCTAGTTCCTCAGACACACTGTGGCAAGAACAAGTTTGTAGCTTCCACAATAAGACTTGAGTATAATATATCTTGTAGAAAGAAAAGCTGTCTGGGTTTTTAGCATAGCTGTGTCAAAGGAGGAGATTCCCTTTTTATAGGGGAGAACTATTGCTTTCTATTGCTCTAGTTTCTCCCTCCATTAAGTTTGACAAGGACAGCATTTTTCTTGCTACAACTTGCAGAATTAAAAATCAGAGCTGATGTATGCAAGAACTAGGAACGTTTCTGAAGACTATCCTAAAAAAAACAACAGGCAAGTAATGACATCAGTGTTACATGTTGATCCATGTTATACTACAGCTGTGAGTGTTCTTAGTGTTTTGGGTGCTGCAGTAAAAAAAATTTGTGTCCAATGATTGGAATGATTGTCCATATGCCACAGTAGCCTCTGCTTGCTTTAATTCTTACTACTCTACCTATAAGGGAGGTATTTTTACCAATATCTAACAAGTGAATACAAATTTCTTTTGTGTGTGTCATTGTTGTGGCTTGATATTATGAGAACGAAAGCTAGGGATCCTAGTGAGAATGTTAGAGAGGGATTAACAGAGCCTTGTAGCTATGGAGTTAAGCTGGGTTCTGTTTTCACTGCCAGTGACATCTTGATTTATGCATACTGGGGATGTTTTTAAACATAGAAGCAATAGGAAATAAGACTGTTTGCTCCTAGCCTGTGTTTCCTGCAGGGCTTCTTGGCTTTGCCTTCCGGTTAGACAACAGCATTTGGAACATAATCTTGTTGTTCCATCCTCTTATTGCTGTTTATTTGTTTTGCCAGTTATGTAAAGCTCTGGGCTTGAATCTATTCTTCCCTTGGCCAAATCTTCCTTGAAGATGTAAGTTGGGAATGTGTATGCAAAAAAACATCTCTTGTGCACATCCTGTTTCCAAATGGTGTTATTTCCTTCAGTCTTGCCCTCCTACTGAGAATGTGGCTTGAAGGATGTCTTGTGCTTGCATCTGACAAAGTTGGTGAATGCTAAGGATAGAAGCATGTTAAAAAATGGTTTAAGGGCTGAATGACTGGCAAGGTTGTTTTTTTAGAAGCTTTTGTAGTGATACAGGTATCCAAGTAGTGTAAATTGTGTTTTAAGGTTTGTTTTGTTTTTTTTTTCTCAAGGGTGCATATTAAGAAGGAAGTAGTCTGGTAGCAGTTTGGATGTCTGTCATTAGGGAACAATGTAACCACAGATGAACTTTCACAAATACTGAAAGCAGCAACTTGGAATAGGAATATAAACTTCTCTACACTGCTTTATTTATTTCAAAAGTTCAGATTACTGAGGTAAGCAAGCCTGTAAAGTTGAAATGGGTTAGCCCTAGTATAAGATTCAAGCTGTAGTGTGTTGCCTACTGTGAAAATAAGCCTTCTTTCATTACCAAGCACTTGTGAGTGCCCTGTTGCTGGTCACTTGCTAAAAGGTGACATCATTTGCTATTCTAGTAATGTAACAACCTTTTCCTGCCATGCTGAAAAATTTTTGAAAATTTCAACATACGCTTGCTAGAAAATATATTCATATGAGTTTGCTTACAGGTTTACAGAGTCACAGATCATGGAGTTGTCAGAGTTAGAAGAGACCTCCTAACATCATCTAGTCCAACTCCCTTATTAACGTAGGATCCCCTACAGCACATTACTCAGGACTGCATCCAGTCAGGTCTTGAATATCTCTAGGGAAGGGGACTCTACAACCTCCTTGGACAGCCTATTCCAGTGCTCTGTTACCTTCATGGTAAAGAACTTCCTCCTCATATTTTAATGGAACTTTCCATGTTCCACCTTGTGCCTGTTGCCCCTCATCCTGTCATTGGGAACTACTGAAAAGAGTCTGGCACCATCCTTCTTGCACCCACCCTTTAGGATCTTATAGCCATTAATAAGGTCTCCCCTCAGCCTTCTCTTCTCCAGGCTAAAGACTCCCAGTTCTCTCAGCCTTCCCTCATAAGGGAGATGCTCCAATCCCCCAATCATCTTTGTTGCCCCTGGCTGGACTCTCCTGTAGTTCCCTGTCTCTCTTGAACTGGAGAGCCCAGAACTGAATGCAGTATTCCAGATGTGGTCTCACCAAGGCAGAGTAGAGGGTGAGAATGACCTCTCTCAACCTACTGGCCACACTCTTCCTTTTGCAACCCAGGATTCCACTGGCCTTCTTGGCAGCAAGGTCACATTGCTGGCTCATGGATAATTTACTGTCTGCCAAGACTCCCAGATCCTTCTCCTCAGAACTGCTCTCCAGCAGGTCCACCCCTAACCTATGTTGGTGCATGGGGTTCTTCCTCCCCAGGTGCAGGACCTTACACTTGCCCTTGTTGAACCTCATTAGGTTCTTCTCTTCCTGGATCTCCAGCCTGTCCAGGTCACCCTGGATGGCAGCACAGGCCTCTAGTGTGTCAGCCACCCCTCCCAGTTTGGTATCATCAGCCAACATGCTGAGGATACAGTCTGTCCCCTCATCCAGGTCACTGATGAGTATGTTGAATAAGACCGGGCCGAGTATTGACCCGTGGAGGACACTCCTGGTTACAGACCTCCAATATGAACCTGCTCCGTTGATCACAGCCCGCAGAGTTCTATCGCACAGCCAGCTCTCAATCCACCTCACTGTCTACTCATCTAGCCCACAGTCCCTCAGTTTCCTAATGAGGATGTTATGGGATACAGTGTCAAAGGCCTTGCTGAAGTCCAGGTAGATGACATCTGCTGCTCTCCTCATCCAGCCAACCAGTTATGTCATTGCAGAAGGCTAGCAGATTGGTCAAGCGTGATTTACACTTGGTAAATCCATGTAGACCACTCCCAATTACTTCCTGTTCAACATGTTTAGAGATGACTTCCAGAATGAGCCACTCCATTGCCTCCCCAGTGACAGATTTGAGACTAACTGACCTGTAGTTTCTTGGGTCCTCCTTGCCCTTTTTGAAGACTAGAGTCATACTGGCCTTCCTCTAGTCCTCAGGCACCTCTCCTGTTCTCCATGACATTTCAAAGCATTTTACTGCAAAAGCAGAATGACTGATGGAAAAGATGTATTACAAAAGGAAGAGCGTTTAGAATATATCAAAGGAGTTTTGCTAGGAAGATAACTGGTGTTGACCTCTAGCCCTGTCTCGGTGGTCTTTGGTACAAAATTGCTAATACAAAGCACTGATTAGTATCTTCCCATTCAGTGAAATAATGTTGCTTCATCATCTTCTGTAGGCTACTGTAAAACAATCTCTTAACCTAATGTAGTTACAGTGTTGATAAAAAGTAAAATATGCCTTCATCTATGTAAAAAAGGATATGAGCATAGAAGCTTTCCTGGTCCTTCAAGTGCTTTAAAACAGTAAGACTATTTTTTGCTACAGGTAGAGAATTTAACCATAATACTGCAGTATGATTTCATCATTCAGCCCTTCCGTGGTGTTTGTGTCTCTCATTTCTAATACTGTACCTAGAATTTGTGCTGTACTGTGAATATGATCTGACAGCTGGAGCACCTCTCCTATGAAAACAGGTGAGAGAGCTGGGGCTGTTCAGCCTGGAGAAGAGAAGGCTCCAGTGAGACCTTATAGTGGCTTTCCAGTACCTGAAAGGGCCTACAGGAAAGCTGTAGGGAGGGACTTTTTGCAAGGGCATGTCACGGTAGGACAAGGGGTAATGGTTTTAAGCTGGAAGAATGGAGATTTAGGTTAGACATCAAAAAGAAATTCTTTAGTGTGAAGGTAGTGAGACACTGGAACAGGTTGCCTAGGTAAGTTGTGGATGCCCCCTCCCTGGAGATACTCAAGGCCAGGTTGGATGGGGCTTTGAGCAACCTGGTCTAGTGGAAGGTGCCACTGCCCATGGAACTGTATGATTTTTAAGATCCTTTCCAACCCAAACCATTATGTGATGATTCTGTGAAACTGTAGTATCTCTTATTTTTGAGCTACGCTAAAATTTCATAGAATGGTTTGAGTTGGAAGGGACTTCAGAGATAATCAAGTTCTAACCCCCCTGTATGGGCAGGGACACCTTCCACTAGATCAGGTTGCTCAGAGCCCCATCTTATCTGCCATTGAACACTTCCAGGGATGGGGCATCCACAGCTTCTCTGAGCAGCCTGTTCAGTGTCTCACCACCCTCACACTAAAGAATTTCTTCCTAATGTCTGACGTAAATCTCTCCTCTCCCAGTTTTAATCCATTACCCCTTGTCCTCTCACTACAGACCCTTGTGAAAAGCCTCTCCCCAGCTTTCTTGTAGGCTCCTTCAGGTACTGGAAGACTGCTATGAGGTCTCCCCAGATCCTCCTCTTCTCCAGGCTCAACAGCACCAACTCTCAGCCTGTCTTCATAGGAGAGGTGTTCCAGGCCTTGGATCATCTTCATGGTCTTCTTCTGGGCTTTCTTCAGGAGCTTCATGTCCTTATGTTGTGGGCTCCAGAATTGGAATTTAATTTTTTTTTTTTTTCAGTAGTGTTATAGGCTGGACATACAGAGTGAAATGCAAAATGTATAGTGTGTGGTTCTTCGATTTTCATAAATAGTTTCCTATTAGAATTCTGCCCCTTGTTCCCTCACCCATCCCCACTTATTTCTCCTACTGATAATATTTTGCATCATTATAATGAAGAAATTGTGCTGTTTGTTTTGTCATATATTGAATAAATCTAGTTTGGAAAGTTCCTCTTCCTAATTCTGATCTTTAAGGTCTTTGTTATGGTTCTAATTAATAGGTATTAGCATATGGATCAAAATGCAGAATGTACAAGTACTATTTGGAAAATAAAATGCTAGGATTAGCTAATAATTTTGTATAATTTGGATTTATTTTGAACAAAACCTTAGCACACGAGTGTGAAAACTAAAATTATGGCAAAAATTAACAGAAATAAAAATTAGTGGAATTGAAAGTGTAACAACATTCTGTTGTTTTTATTGAGGAGGAGGAAATGGGGTGAATCACTTTGAGAAGGAGAATTTTCATCTTGAGACAAAACAAGCACGTATTTGTTTTGCCCATTGCAGTTATGTGCCATGCAGCATAAATGTTGGTACCATTCTGTCTGTAATAACCACAACCATAGGGGTAGAAGGGCCTCTGCCCCACTGAGCTCTGGCAACTTTAGGAGTTGTGCCAAATCACTTCTACTCTGATCCTTTGTCTGTTTTTAAAAACCCCTCTTCTGGAGAAGGTGAGAAGCTTTCTTCTCAGTATTCCAACTCTATTTCCCTTTATTTGCCAGCTCAGGCGCTTGAGGTATCTCATTAGGAATTTGATCCTTCTAGTGATGCAGGTTAAAACAAATGGAAAGAAAACAGTATTTAGATTTGACTGGGATCAGTTTCTGATCTAATTTACTGTACTGCTGCACAAATACTTCTGCGTGGGAGAGGCACAGAGGGAAGACTGAGAGACCAGGAGGTATTGGAGGGGAAGTGGAATAAACTTGATAGTGTCAGTTTACTGACTTAATGTGTTTGTGGAACTGTGAAGTTAGGTTCTATGGTCTCTCTTAGAAACTTGTTATGTACTAGATAGGGTAAAACAAGCTAAAATAATCCATTTTCAGTTAAATAATTTGTCCTATGAGAGAGAAATAATTTTTCGAATATCTAGAAAGTTGTTTCTCTCATTTGCTACAACTGTGGATCCAGAAATGTCACTATGTGCGAGTATCTCTCTGTTTGAAGGAATAGTTACACTTCGTTATCAGATTTGGAGATACCAGTCAGGATGACAAAATCAGGCTGCCCTGGTAAACAGAAGAGTGGCCAGGGCAATTGCAGAAACAAGCTGCTTGTCAGCTTGCCAGGTATGCTGTTGAGTTGCTGCAGATCTTGTGAGGGTTTATGGTGATGATTTGTACATAATGTGTGATGTTTTTTAAAAATCCTAATTAGGGTGGTATGTTTGGACAGATTCTTTAGCACACTTTCCATAAATGTATGTTTTGGCTTTAGCCTTTCTAACTTGATTATCATTGTTGCAAGAATAGTTTGTTCATTAGCTTATTTTTTGCTAAAATTAAACTAGCTATCTTTTATATGCAAGTTGCTTTGCTACAGCAAAGTGAATGCAAATCAGACTCATTCAGTATAGTTTCTTTAGTATTGTCTCACTTTTTATGGTAATGTCCAACAAAAATTTCAACTCCCAAGTTTTGTCTCTCTTTCACTATTTTTTTTTCTGCTGACATGACACTTCCTAACTGGGAAGCTGTGTGTCCTGGGGACAGTAATGGATTCCCTTTATGGGTAGTCAGATATAATCTTTTGGTAAAGGACTGACTTTGGTAAAACCCATTGTCCATTGCTGGATGCAGCTGTTATGCATGGAATCCTGTTTATCAAATATTTGATTATAGAAGAATAATGATAAATGTCCTCCTTCTCTGTTAGTGCCATAGATGGCAAACTCGTGCTGGTTACGGGACCAAAGAGAAGTTAGGATGTAGGATATGCATCACATACCGTCTATTGCCACATGCTCCTAGCCAGATGTTTTGTGATGTGAAAATCCAGCATGTAACTTGCAAAACAAATGTACACTTTCATATGAATTGACATGAAGTTCTTGACTAACATAAATTATAACAGGACATTTTAAATTAGCTTTCTTTGCAAGTTGTTCTTTATTTTGTGTGACTCACTGAAGATAACTGCAGTTTTGTTCAACCTGAAGTTACCTAGCTGCTGTTCAGAGTACATTGTGACTCAGTGACTCAGTTCACTCTTAAAACTTCCTGTGCACTTTTTCGGTAATATTTATGCTTCCAGGATGCAAGGGGCATTGTGTCAATACACTTGTTACAGAAGCAAGTATGCTGTGCTCAGACACAGTGCTTTAGAGGTCTCCAGCATCTTGAAATGCAGGCATGTGGGTTTATCGGGAGCAGCTGTTTTTGTTCTGTGGATGGATCCATCTGGGGTGGAGAGGGGAGAGAGAGAGAGTGCTGGTGGCTTTTAGAGATTAGCTGCTGACAGTTTTGTTTGGGAATTGTACCAAATTTTAGCAGAGCTACTGTGACAGAGTAGAAGAGGTGAAAAGAAATGGTGAAAAAAACACAAGCTCTACTAATCTTTTGTGTCAGAAGAAGCCTTCAGGATTTGGTTTATCTTATGTGGGTCTAATTGCAGCCTTGATTAGAGGAGTGCCTAACACTTCCTACTTCAGTAAAAATCTGGCTGAGCTTTTACAGATGACATTTGGACATAAAAGGCCTAGATGAGGAGTCAGAGCAGCTGTGTCCTTGTGCAGGCGAGAGGAAGGCTGTCTGGTTTATTGGATTACCTCTTGTCAGATCATGGCAATGCATGCTTCTTAAATCCCTCAGGGCAGGGAGGGAGTGCTGAAGAAGGGATGACTTATTTTAGGTAAACTGATTTAGACAGCAGTCCATTTTCTTGTTCCTTCTCTGCTGAGAAATGTGGGAACATCTCATGAAAGGGTAGTGCTCAGTATTCAAAATGTTCATGTCTCGTCTTGGGGTATTTTGTGGGCAGATGCTGTGTGACAGGTATGAGCTGGGCAGAGGGCCTGCAGCAGCTTGATTAGTTTCTGTACCTTGTGTTTAACTTCAGGAAGTGGTGGGTGAGTTTGCTTTTAATGCTATTCCTACTCTCCTGCATCTCCTCTCATCCTTTTTCCTAAACTTACGCCATTTAAGGGTTGACAGTAAGCATTTGTTCCACTTACTGCTTCGTTTTGTATTAAAAGATAACTTTGAAATCTTTTCACAGTGAAAGAGTAATGAAAGATTTCTGCATGTAATTCCTCGCTATTGGAGCCTCATTTATTTGGAGAAAGTGATATGGGTTTTGTGGGGTCTTCAGCACTCTTGTAGACTACTATGGAGTTATTACTATGCTCAGGTCTTCTACCAATTTCTTAATATATAGCAAATATATGAAGCAAGTGCTTTGCTCTCTTAACTAAGCAGAAGGGACTTAAGAATAATCCTTTTGAAACAAGTACCTTATTTTGTCTGATTATCTTTACCTTGGAAGTACAGCCTTGCTCCTGCATGTCAGAATGTAGTTCTGTACTGTCACTCGCTGTGCTTGGAGAACTTCTATACACTACATAGGAATGGATTCCTCTTTCTTGGAGAGGAAGGTTTCTTGTCTTTTGCAACTTAGACCCTTCTGATACATCACTGCCTGACCTGAGAAACTAGAGAACAGTAAGATATGTTTTGAGACCGTAAGTTAGATTTAAGAACAAGTCAACAAATACAGTCTTTCCAGAGGAAAACATGTTGTGCTTGAATTGCACAAGACATAGAACAACACTGTTGTAAATGGGTAAGAACTTGAATGTACTCTAAATGGCCATGACAGTCAATTTGATATCCAGAGTCTGGCAAGTGATACAGCTGGAGTTCTTAATCTTGTCTTTTAAGCATAATGGGTGCTTGCTTGAAAATGCTTTTAAGTAGTGTTTTTCACTCGCTCAGAACGGAGTCATACCAAAAAGCTGTTTTAGGCCGTGGTTCTACTGAGGAAAAGGAGGATGAGATTTTCCTGACTCAGTTCTGCCTCTAGCAGAATATTGCTTTCTGGTTAGTTTGTCAACTTGAGGAGTCTGTGAGATGCTGCATCAACAATTTGTGTCTGCATTTAATAAGTTTGGGACAAGAACTTTGAGGGATGAATGAGAGAGTTAATGGGGGGAAAGAGATAAAAGCATGCCTTTTGATGTTGATAATAAGCTGTCATTTATAGAAAAAAGGTAATAAATGAACTACAACTGAGTAGTCTCAGATGTAAACGTAAAACTGAAAATTTTGAAAGCTATTTGGAAAGGGTTTGTAGAAGATCACTAAATGAAGAGGTTTGTGTGATTTGTGTAATTCTTCAACAAAAAAACTTAATTGAAAAATTTGGAAGAAATATTTTGAATGAGTGACCTGTGTGGATTTGAGCATTTAGGGGAGATGTGCTATATTCATCTAGCTCTCATCTGTTTCCTAAAATCAAGGCTTACAAAGTCCTTTATAGGACTAGTTTAATTGTAAACTTCTATTGTAAATTATAAACTAATTTAAAATAGTAATTTAATTGTAAACCTCACAGGTTTTTTTCCTCCTCACTGCAGCCTGCTCTGCTTCTTAGTGTAATTGGGAACATTTTACAATGGTAATGAACTTGGCAATAGAAAAGTACTTTGCTTGCTGCCAGAGTAAAGCAAATAAACAAATAAGGAAAACAAAAGAAAATCCCTCCCTGTCCCCTCCGCGGGTTGCAGGAGCGGCTGGCACCGCTGGCCATGCTGGTGGAAGGGTGGAATGTCCTGCCGCGCATTCCATGCAGATGGCCTGGACCCCAGCCACCCCAGCAGAGCAGAAAATACCACGCTCTCTGCAAAGCCACTTGTGATTTAACTGGAATCAAAACAAACTTTAAAAGTAGTGCTTCGTCAATTAAAACTTGCTTTTTTTGTGTGTGTTTCCAAAAGCTACATGACATTCTTGGTGTCCTCTTGTTTGTTCAAAAGCTGAATAATTCTATTGGAAAAATGTTAGTGGGAATCTTAATCTTAAGGATAACATCTTTCCTTTTGGGGGCAACTTGCCACTAAGGAACTTGTAGTATCCCTATATGAAGATAACACAGGCATCACCTGGGGAGAGTAAGTTTTCTGTAGTCACCTCTTCTGGTTCTCAACAAAGTGTTGGCCTTCTGCTCTGAGGAATGGTGAAATAGTGCTTCCCATGTAGCAAATACCAGTGCTGTTGCTCAGGTGTATGTGGGACAGCTGGTTGTACTTCCAGACTGATTTACATACATAGTTTTGATGATCAATACTAGCTCCTGATGAAGCAAAAGTGAATAAACCTTGTAATATCCTTGCAAAAACTTGCACTCACAAACTCTGAACTAAGGTCTGAATATTTTATGTATCAAGATTGACTGCTGGTTCTTGGAAGACCAGGTACTCATCTGAACTTACCTTGCATTTTGCTGCCTGTAGAACTGACTACAGTAACAGCTTCTTACCATTAATTAAATCTACAGGTAGAAGAAGAGAGGAATGGTGGTCTTTTCCGGTAGCTTCTGTATTGTTTGGTCAGTCACCAATGAGGAAGCAACCTCATAACCTTAATTGAAGGATACAATAATGATGCTTTGTAGTTATTTAGCAGGCAAAGTCTGACACTGTTAAGGAAGCAGAACACCCTGTCCTTAATTGAAGGATATGACAATGATGCTTTGTAGCTGTTTAGTTGGCAAAATCTCTGATTAGCATCACATTGTTTTAGAGTTTGGAGAAGAAGTAGCTAATGTTTGTAAGATGAAATAATTTTAGGAAACACATGGAAAATTATTTCACCTAAATCTGCAGTTCAGTCTTTGTACTGTGAAATGCAGTTTACTAGTTCTGTGCTTCCTGATGTTTGGTAAGAAAATGTTCCTCACAACTGATGGAAGTATAAAAGCTGGGGTATGGCTTCCACTAAATGTTTAATGACTGAGATGACAGTGCTGTTTAAAAAGTAAGTTCAAGTAGTGTGTTTCCAGCAAAACATTTCAAGAATGTTATGCAAATCCATATATTAGAATAACATCACAAACCAGATTGTCATGCTAGAGTCTAAGGCTAATGCTACCTAGACAGCCATTGAAAGCCTTGTGAAATAGAGACCCACTCAGTGCATGGGTATGTACCCTCTGCATGTCCCCAGTGCATGAGTGCAGAAGGAAGGGGTTAAAGTCTCCAATATTCTTTGGCTTGCAAGACTGCCCTGTGGCCTGATGTATTGGTTCATGGGGACTGTGCAGCTGTGAAAAAACATAACTGTATATTGGAGTTATTTCCTTGTGATGGAAACAGTCAGTAAGTGTTGAATGAATCTCTTTTGTTGCCCTACCAGAGTCTGATCCAAGTTTGAGTATCACAACACGGACCTGTTTAAAAACTTGTGTTGCATGGGGCATTTTTATGTGCAGGTGAGTGCATGGCAGTTACCGCTACCTTAATTTCACACTGAAAATGAAAATGAAACTTAACCGCCTCCAAAACCAGCAAGACATTATAATATTTGGTCTGTTTCTCTTCCAGAATTTGTACTTCAACTTGCAGCTCTTAAATTCTTACTGTTAACATGTTACAAGCCTGATTATTGTCCAGATCAGTTTGCTTTTACATAAACATGGTTTAGTGGTGCAAGTTTCCTGCAAGTTTAGCATTACTTTCAGGAAGACAAATTACTTGCAGTGCCAGATAAATGTGCACTTGGCTGTCTAACAAAAAACTTCTTAAATATTTTTTTTTCTCCTCTGTATATCTCATAATGTCCTTCTAAATTGTCCAAAGGCAGTTACCAAAACTAAATCAATGCTGGAAAATGAAGAGAAATGTATTGCCTGGAGCCACTTACTCTAACATCATCTTCCTGCTAACTAAAGTGAAAGGGAAAAAAAAAAAAACGTTAGTCACTTGAAAAGGGCAGCAATCCCTGTTTTAACAACTGTCACCTCCGTTTGCCTGCTTGGTCACGCTCAAGAGAGAAACCTGAAAGTACACTGTGCATTGTGTTGTTAATTGCTGTTCCTCCTGCTTTTCTTCACCAGGATTTATAGGTATGGTGCTGTGAATTCTGTTAACTAATGAATTTTAGATTCTGATTAGCTTATCTAGCCTTTTTGATGATGAACCAGTTTATTTCTTGATGGGGGGAACATCTGTGCACCTGCACCGCCAAGAATCTCCAGGAGAAACTAGTCTCCGAGTTGTGTCTTTGGGCTGTGGGTGTGGGAACTGATAGCTTCAAACTGGAGTAACACCTGCTGAGCAGATGAAGCTGCTGCTGCCTGTGCAAGTTTCATCCAGAAGGCTGTGGAAGGCCAGTGGTAGTGGGGTTTTCTAATTCAAGGGTATCTGCAAGCCGTACAGACTTACCAGGTTTTTGTGTGATTATTTACCAAGTGTTAAGTGGTATTTTTCAGTTTCTGAACTCTGCTTTTAAGGGTAAAAGAAATAGAGAAGCATACTATCCATAAACACAGATGTAACAACATGCACTGCAGCAGTTGTTAGAAAAATAAGAGAAAGTGTACCAAGATGTATGATACTCCATTCTCTTAAGGGCTGGGAGGTGTTTGTGCACATATTTGAGAGAGCACAGGCTGCTCCAAAACATGCTGCATTTTTTAACAATGAGTTTCACGATAAAGTTTACAAGTTCATTTTCTTGACAAACTAATGGTATAAGTTCCTGAAATAACGTGTCTGTGAATAAATGAAAGAGGAAGTATTTCACAACAGTATTTTCATCAGAGTTTTGTTATAAAACTGTGTAAAATAAGAAGTAACAAAGTAACCTCGAGCATGAAAGACTGCGGTTTGGCTTTTTTTAGTTCCTAAGAGCAGGTTCCCTCTTTCAACACTGTTCTTAAATTACTGAAAATAGGAAGAAAAAAAAAAAGGTGAAATAGTTCATATTCAAAACATACGCAGTCTTCAAAGGCATTTCTAAAAATGATAGATCATCAGATACAGAAATAAGAAGGTAACACAAGGTAATATTGCTAAAAGAGAAGGATGGGGTTTTTTCTCCCCCATTGTCTCACACCTGTGGTCTCTAATGTCAGTTCTTTGAGCTCCCCCATCCCCAGGAGGTATTCAGCCTTTAGGTACTGTAATGCATCCGGGCCAGAGAGGACTACGAAAGAACTGGGGAGTACTGGTGGTACCAGAGTGATCGCTGACTGCAAGTGACTGGTGGTTTGCAGAGTACGAAATATAGGCAGACAGCACTCCAGCAATCTGTGGCATCACACACCAGAAGGCTGTGCTGCCATTCAGTGAGATCTAGACAGGCTGGACAGTTCGGTGGGGAGAGACTTGATGAAATTCAACAAGGGCAAGTGTAGAGTCTTGCATCTGGGGAAGAACAACCCCATGTACCAGCACAGGTTGGGAGCGGACCTGCTGGAGAGCAGTGTAGGAGAAAGGGACCTGGGGGTCCTGGTGGACAGGAGGATGACCATGAGCTAGCACTGTGCCCTTGTGGCCAAGAAGGCCAGTGGCATCCTGGGGTGCATTAGAAAGGGTGTGATTAGTAGGTCAAGGGAGGTTCTCCTCCCCCTCTATTCTGCCTTGGTGAGGCTGCATCTGGAATATTGTGTCCAGTTCTGGGCCCCTCAGTTCAAGAAGGACAGGGAAGTGCTTGAAAGAGTCCAGCACAGAGCCACAAAGATGATGAAGGGAGTGGAACATCTCCCTTATGAGGAAAGGCTGAGGGAGCTGGGTCTCTTTAGCTTGGAGGAGAGCAGACTGAGGGGTGACCTCATCAATGTTTACAAATATGTTAAGGGTGAGTGTCTGGAGGACGGAGCCAAGTTTTTTCAGTGATGTCCAGTGATAGGACAAGGGGCAATGGGTGCAAACTGGAGTATAGGAGGTTCCACGTAAACATCAGGAGGAACTTCTTTATTGTGAGAGTGACAGAGCACTGGAACAGGCTGCCCAGAGAGGTTGTGGAGTCTCCTCTGCTGGAGACATTCAAAACCCGCCTGGACACATTCCTGTGTGATGTGCTCAGGTGATCCTGCTCTGGCGGGGGGGGTTGGACTAGATGATCTTCCGAGGTCCCTTCCAACCCCTAAGATTCTGTGATTCTGTGATCTTTGTTGGGGAAATACTGAGTAAGAAAAAGGAATAAAGTATTTTCTAGAATATTGGATAGTATTTCAGTGCTTTGTTCAGCATAACTGAAAAAATCCCAATGAACATTGGTGTTCCTGGAAGTTGCGGAATTCATGGTTGTAGAGCCTGAATCAGGTACAAAGCAGATGCTGTATTGGTGACACAAAATGCAATCTGCATTTGGTAATGCTGACCATGTACTGTAGACTTAGCACAGAGAAATGAGTGTGAAAATTTATCTAGATCTCCACCCTCACAAAATCCTTCAAAAACTCTTTCCAATGAAGATGATAAAATAATTCTAAACTTGCTAATTGCAAGTAAATTTTCTTACATTCTCAGAGGAGGAGAGGAAAATAATTCTGCTGTGTTCATAGTGTTATAAATATTTGATAGGATAATTTATTAAGAAATGTTGGTGAACATGAAATAAAATACTGTTTTTAGAAGTGGAGCTGCTCTTACTGTAACTAATGATTTCAGATTTTCTTGCTGTGGCTATGGAGTGCTAGTTTAGGACTAAGAGATCTGGCTTTTTATTTCGAATTTGTATGCTAGGTGACTTCACACGTCTCTCCAGTTTATTTTGGTCTTTCCTTTCCCATCTCTAAAGTGCTTAACTCCCAGGTAAGTTGTTGAGATCTGCTTATAAAATTAATTTAAAAATTCTTGGATATGGATATACCCTTGAGATACTTAGTTTATATTTTACTAAGCTGGTAAGAGGGCTGGAACATTGGTAGGTATGATAAGTTTCTAGATACACAAAGAGGAAAAATTAGCTGGTTTTTTTTTTTTCCCTAGGATGACTTCTGTATTAACACAGACTGTGGTACCAGAATATGCAGCACACCTTTAATGTTAGGAAAGTGATGTAACTCCAGACTGTGGTTAGATTACTGTGGTTAAATTTCATACTGTGTGTCTTCCCTCCCCAGTGTAAGACCAGGCTACACAGGTTGCAGTGTATTTTCAACGGGACAGCGTGTATATAGTTATCTATGTGAGCTTTGTTCTTACCTGTTCATTTTGGTGAAACTTGTGGGCGTTGGTTCTACAGTAATCACTTAGCACAAGTAGTGTTGGCCAGCCACATTTACCATGGTAGGAGCACTCTTGTAGGCTCAAGGAAGGAGTAGTAGTCAGAAGAATAACTTAGTTTTTAAATCCTAGAAGAAATCTTGCAAATCACATTAAAAATGTTTTAAAAGTGGCTAATATATGTACATTTTGTACTCTTCAGTATAACAGGGAAATTTTTGCTCAGGTAACAGCCTAACTTGCAGAAGCTGTACTGTACACAGTAGTGAAGAATTCAAGCACTTTTGGATTCCAGCTAAAAGAAAGAATTTACAGCAATCCATTTGAAGAATCAAGCTGAAAGTTCTGTACTGTTCAGGTGTATTTATGTGGGTTTCTGGAAGATTATACTTTATATATAATATTGGAATATTTTCCTGCAATAGCAAAAATCTGACTTTTTCCCTAAGCTACGCTGTCAGAAATGCTTGTATTTTGTTTATTTGGGTAATAAGAAATAACTACTGTTGCAGCCCATGAAATAAGTGATAGTGAGGATAAAGTTTTGAAACAATTAGTTCAATTCAGCTTGGCTTGTTTATACATGTAAAAAACTAAGCAAGAGTTGGCATACACTGTTGCATTTTGTTTTTAAGTTATCTGTAAAACACTACCGGGAACTTAAGATACGGCTGGCATTACATTAAGCTGAAGCTGAATGAGTTCTGGCAACATTTACAGCTGAACGCTCTAAACAGTGTTTAGAGTACTTCACTTTCCAGGGTAGAGAAATCTCCTTGCACCATATTTTCAAGAAAGCCTCTGAAAAAGGCAGTGATGCAGCAAGTTTGTCAAAGAGGCATACCTTACTATCCTGGATGGTTTTTTTTAGCCTAAAATATCTCCAGGCCTGAGTCAGAGGGAAGGAAATGCGACACTCGGGTCCTGTAGCTTCAGCTTAGATTTCCATCTACGTTGTTGGTCAGGCTTTGAGTTTCTTATTGTTTCTTTACTGGTAACATGATAACTATGAACATGTTTTTCACTAATAATTTTTCCACAGTGGTCTGGGATGTGCTTGTCTGACAAAAGGAGCATAACAGTAAACACTGTATTTAAAATTAGTTTAAGCCACTTGTGTTTAGTTATTTTTGGAAAACATAGTACCCTTATTTTCATTAAAAACCCCTCAATCTTCACTATTAATTTTAAAATTTGTAATGCATTTGCCTGTTAGATGATACACGATTTAAATGTATTGACATGACTGAGGGCTTTCAAGGGGGGTTTCCCTCTGCTGTGGTCTATTGCATCTTCACAGAATTTTTTTATAGTCCCTGAAAAGGAGCTTCTAGTATCTTAAGAAGTGGTTTCTTCAGAATGGAGAGTGATTTCAGGCTGCAAGCTTTCTTTAGCAGGGAAACCAGTGCTAATATTAAGGATCTGAAATACTCTGTTCATATCTTCCTGCCCTATAGATGAACTGTGCTTCAGTTTTTTTTAATTAAAAGCCATCTTTCTGCTTTTCAAGTAAGAATACCACTTGATGTATGAGGTGCATCTCATTAGACCATGAGATTTCTGTTAGAGAACGGAGACCTTTATGAGGGGAAAACTCTTCTCTCACCTTTTCATTTGCTGCTGCCCTGTCTTTAAGCTGCTGCCCTAAATTGACTGCTATGCAGAGCTGTATAGCTTCTTAAGCTTAGCAAGTTATATATGGTGTTCCTCATCATGACCTTGGGAGGTGAGTATTGTGTTTCCTAGGCATACACAGAGAAGATGAAGAGTTTTGTGCTTTGGCCTTCTAGTGACGTATTTCCAAATGTAC